>NC_056485.1:19506777-19827999 GCF_008729295.1 Plectropomus leopardus | reverse complement strand
CTACCTCAGCACATTAGGAATAATTGGTAAAACCTTGAAGTCGGACTCGAGTGTCTGCTCCTATAACATCTTGTTTTACCTCCGTTGCTTATTTATTGTTTGCAGTGTTTTAAGTGGCTCCACAGCTGCCAGTGTCGTCCAAACGCTAAATCATATTTTATATTTACCATCATCGCAGTGAGACATGGACCGGGTTTCACTCCAGCTGCCACCTGAATCTCGTCCATTACAGAGTTTTCAATGCAAGCGACAGGAAAATATAAATAATCGTAGTGTTTCATAGCGCTGCATCATGAATCAAACACGTGTTGACACTCGCTCTTGTCATGTTCAGTCATCTTAAACTGAACAGATTTTTTTGTGTTTATAATAAACACAAACAGCTTTCAAACAGGAGGTCAACCAATCAGCCCGGCAGTCTGCACGTAGTTCAGTTTTTTAAAATTGTGCATGTTGGCTCTTGGACTTGCTCACATTGGTCGGTTTAAACGGCTTTTTAATGATGATAAATCTGCGTACTGTGGCTCTCTTTTATTTTTCTTGTGCTATAAGTTTCTGTCCCTTACAGAAAATGATAAATGAAATTCCTCGGAAACACACATAAAAATGATATGATAAATGAAATAATAATATTAAAAATCAATTTAAAACTTATGGCAAGAAAACACACACACACACACACACACACACACACACACACACACACACACACACACTCCCACTGACTGCTAAAGACCATTTGTATGAAAAGGGAGGAAAGAATAAATAAATGTTTTCAGTAGCTGGAAAGTTATCAACTCCTTAGTTGGAGGGCTACAAAAACACACACCAGTCTAGACCCTCAGACACACAAATCCATACGCACACACACACACACACACACACACACACACACACACACAGACACACACACACACACACACACAGAGAGAGACATGCTCCAACAACAAACAAATAACAGGGCAGAAAAAAAAAATCATCTTAGTAGAAATGTAGGACAGACTGCCAAGGCCAAGGTCCTCCCTTTTATCACAATAAATCAGAGCAAAAAGTTGGAATAGTGTGTGTGTGTGTGTGTGTGTGTGTGGCATGTGTGCGTGCGTATGTTTGCGGGCAGCTGTCTAAGCGCTGCCTTTGTTTTCCATCCCACTTAAAAAGGTCAGAGCCCTCGGGAGTCATTATATCACCCCTGATATTAATGCCTATGAGCTGAGAATATTACTCTGTGTGTGTGTGTGTGTGTGTGTGTGTGTGTGTGTGTGTGTGTGTGTGTGTTAACCATATGTTTTTACTAATATAATTTGTCTTAAAAGTACAGTTCATTACTTCAGTGAATGCCAGTGTGTGTTTTGGTATTTTTCCGCAGCTCGTTTTGTTTGTGATCACAGGCTGAACTCTGCCTCTCTGCAGCAGCAAACGTGTGTGCGGATTAGTGAAACGACTTACTCTGAGTACTTTTAATATTTTAAGGTTAATAGTGTCTTTGTGCGTGCAGGTTTGTACTGTATGAGGGTGAATCACCCTTGAATCCAAATCATGAGTTTGAGCAGGTCTGATGTCCCGGGTCACAGCTGATATAGTGTTTTTCTCTCCTTCTTTACCACTTTTGAAAACACAAACCTATTATTCCAATTTAATGATAATAACAATAAGATAAGATAAGAAAAGATAAGATAACCCTTTTTTAGTCCCACAAAGTGCACATTTGCATTCAAATTTGCTATTTGCGGGACAATTTGATCTGAGTTAATGCTCATTACCTATTTCCATGTTTTCAAAACAAATTAATCCAAATTACTCCAAAGTTTAAAAGCTTGTGAAAGTTGTCATTCAAGGTTTGAAAGTGTTAAAAATCCTTTTGCTGCAGTACAGCACATCAAAATATGTCCCTCGGACGTGTTGATAGTGTCTTTCTTTTAAAACCCCGAATCCGTATCCCGTCCCGTTGAAGCTACATACTTTATAAAATAGATTTAAAAAATGCTGCCTCAACTTTGGAGAAATCGAACACAGCTGAGGTATTACAAGGTGAGCAGGTGATGGAAATTTTTGGTTTTCTGGCCCAGTAAACTTTGCTGGAATCTCACAGCTCGAGTCAAAAACTGTTAAGCGAATCGTCTGCACGTGTTCTTTAAACAAAAGCAGAAAGTCGAGGAAAGGAAAGAGTTGTTCTGACTTCTCGACTCTTTCTCATCTCCCTCGCCTGTCGTCCTCTGTGAGGCCGTGAACCTGACAGGTGTGAAATTATACCTCCTCCTCCTCCTCCTCCTCCTCCTCCTCCTCCTCCTCCTCCTCCATCATGCTCTCTGACCTCGACACACTCACACATCTGGTGGATGGTTAGTGAGAGAGTGAGAGGGTGAATATGTGTCAGACAGAGAACTGGGCTGATATTTTTATGATAATAAAATATTATGATATAGTGTGTTGAACTCTAAGGGGACTGTTTGCATTTTTTTCATTCTTCATTTTTTGGTTATTTAGGCTGCATATGGCATACATTTTGGAAAGATTGTGTATTTTTGTTGAATCTTGGAATTTCCAGCTCAGCTCCTACATTTCGTCTAAAATACACCGTGTAAATAAAATTGTTACAGTCATACTGTTGAGTGCAAAATTATGCTCCATTGAAACCCATTCAGACAGACATGTTTGATCTGGCTCATTCTGCGCTTTTGCTCTGGAATTTGTCATTTTTATTTTTTATTTTTTGCCATGTTTGGCATATGGAGAAAATGGCTGCTTTAAATGTAGTATATTGATCTTTTTTTCTTTAATCTAAAAATATAGTGACATGATGACAAAAACCTGGCATTTAAAGGGTAAATTTCTGAAAATTAATGAATATTTAATATTTCTGAATAGGATTGATGTTTGTTAAAAAAATACACTAAATGAAAGTAGAAAATCATATTTCTGCATAATATTTTTCATAGCCTGATTTTGAAAAGTGCACGGAGCGATATGATGCTTTGTGAGGCCTTTAAAACGTAAAGAGCATGACCCGACCGGACCGATATACTGAATTTTTCTCTCATCTGCTATTTTTTCGTCTTCCCTTCGCTCAATTTCCCTATTTGTTGTTTCTCTTGTGTCCTTCCTGCCTCCCCTCCATCTCTTTGTTTCTCCCAATTCTTTCTCTCCCGTCTTCCTCTTCCTTTAACCCTTATTGTTTCCTCCTCTAACCTCCACCATCCTTTCATTTTTATTTCTTTCCTCCCTTTCTTTTCACCTCCTCTGTCTCTCCCTCCATCCTTACAGTACAATACCCAGTCTGTGTGACTAAAATAGCAGCTCAGGTACAGTGCCGTGTTTTCCATATGGCTCCCATTCACTCGCTGTGCAGAAAGACTATATTGTAGCAAACCGGGCTGTAAAAACATAACAGGGGCGACTCTTAAAATATAATGAAAACCCTGAACTTCCATTCACGCCGCCTGGAGGGGTCGGTCCACCTGGCTGTTAGAGACAACGTCTTGTACCTGAAAGCTCGGAGGCTTGGTCCTGGTGACGGGCTGAATGTGGTCTAACTGAGACTGGGTTAGTGTAGATTTTAGTGGTCAAAGGTCAAGGTCACTGTGACCTTTCATCCGTCTCTATCTTGCGAGTGTGAAACCTCACGCGCACCTGCAGCTCGACTGGTGCGCCGAGGCAAACAACTGTGTGGCGATACTTTTAGTTCGTCTCGAGATGAAGATGTTTATTTTCTGGTTTCTCGCTGGTGTTGCAGCTCTGTGCATTTGACGAAATTGACGTAGATGCAAACACTTTCTTTGCATTAATAACTCAAAGGTGATTTCACGTCAGGTGGAGGAGTTTTTATTTGTCAAACTTTGCTTTCCTCTCCAGTGCACCGGGCCAGCTCTGTCCGGACACAAACTCAAACAGCCGTCACCGTCTCCCCACGTTCCCCGTTTTGATTGACAGTTAATGACCACTGAGTGGAGGCCGGGAGTCTGCGAACATTACTGGATCAAGATCATAAACGCACGAGCTTACCGAGTGTGTGTGCATCCAAACCTCCGTTAACACTCATTCACAACTGCCAGCATGTTTCAGCGTGTGTGTGTGTGTGTGTGTGTGTGTGTGTGTGTGTGTGTGTGTGTGTATTAGGAAATATTTATGCACACATGCGTCATTGCATGTGATTATGTGTATATGTGATCTGTGTGTGTCACTGTGTGCGTCACTGCGTAAAGCATGCATGTGTGTGTTCCCATTATTGTCTTCCTGTTTTTGTGGAAGCGATGTGGGAGTTTCACAGAGGTATTTGAATGTCCGATCATGCGTCAGTCTCCGTTTGGTAATCGCTGTAATCGATGCGGAGTCAGAGTTCCTCGCCGTTCTTACGTCTTTTCTCTGAATGCGTGCCGCCGCAGAGTTCAACCTCGGCTTTTTCCCCTTCTTCTTCTCTTTTCCCGCATTTTGTTACAGTCTCTTCCTCCTCTCGCTTCTTTGTTGTGTTTTAATTCATACATGGTCCTCCATGTGTCGCACAGCTGCACCACAACTTCACCAAATCCTCGGCCTTGAATCCACACGCGTGGATGTGGACAGGCTGCTGCCTCCACGACGGAGCTTTGAGGGTACGTCCAGCCGGGTCATTTTGCGACGTTAGGGGTCGAGACTTAGCATACAATTCACGTGCACTGAAACCGAGAGACACGCATGTCCCATCTGTGAGAGGAGACGTGACGGGTAACAGGCAGCGGCGCAGGTCAAGAGGGCAGACATTTTCCTTCAATTTTGACAGCGCAGGTGCAATTCCCAGCTCATGATGTAGTTTTTCCAATTGTTCATTTTCAGTTTTAGTTGCAGCTTCTCACTCAATCCTCCTCGCCTCCGGTTTGTTGTTGTTCTGCTTTTCTTTTTGTCTCTGTTTGTTATACTCAGTTTTTCTGATTTCATCCTCACCATCACGTTATATTGTTCTCTCTTCCTCTCTAACTTCTTATTGATCTTCCTTTTCTGTCTCATGACAAACTCGGTGTCGTAATCTCCGTCTGCTGAAATGATGACAATCGTCCTGCATCCATGACCTGCAAAATGATCTAATAAAGTACTGACAGTTAAAGCTAAAGTTACAATCAAGTTATCTAAGGTACTTTTACAATGAAGGTAAATAAAGTATTGCTGTGATAACGTTTATTAAAGTACTGTTATAATAAACTTAAATGAAGTAGTTACAATAAAGCTGAAGGAATTATTGTTAGAGTTAAAAAAAAGTCCTGTTATGATAAAGTTAAACTACTTTTACAACACAGTTAAAGTACTCTTATGATAAAGTTAAATTACTCTTACAACACTGTTACATAAAGTACTGTTATGATAAAGTTAAACTGAGTACTACTATTTATAAGGTTCGACCCTTTATAATAAAGTTAAATAAAGTAATTTTACAACAAAGTTGAATACAGTACTATTATAATACATTTAAAGTACTGTTATGATAAAGTATAAGTACCTTCACATTAAAGTTAAATATAATGCTATTAATATTAAAGTTAGAATATTGTTACGATAAAATTAAATAAAGTACTATTTTAATAAAGTTAAAATACTGTGATGATAAAGTTAAATAAAGCACTATTATAAAAAAGTTTGAAGTATTTGTACAATAAATTAAATAAAGTACTGTTATAATAGAGTTAATGAAACAAAAATAAATCAAATCAAAGAGGATTGAATGTTGGACTTAAATTCATCAGAGAGAAACGAGACCCCAAAAAATATTACTCTGTGTGTAAACGCACGCCTAAATATGCAACCGCGTGCTAATATTTGCCACAACACCTTTACGAGGTGAGAAGATTTTAATGTTGTGTTTATGGCTCGATGTATCGCCCCCAAGTGGCAGGCTGCTAAAAAAATGAACATAAATTCTGACTCTTGAGGATTTTGGGCGATGTAGTTTATCGTTTACGTTGAAGACGTTCCTGTAGTTTTCTGCTCCAGTTTTTATAGAAAAAGGAAAATAATTCCCTTAACTTGCAAGTCCTGAGGAACACGTTTTATGAGCGCAGCTTTATCATAAATACTTTCATTTACTTTAAATAAAAAAAGAATCTATAAACGCAGCTCAGAAGGCTTATTGGAACAAAAGGTGAACCTCCTTCAACTAAAGAACAAGATTGTTTTAGTAAATCACTGGCACGCAAGATAACGATATAGCTTTCAAAGCATGACGCGCTTTGAAAATTATACTGCTATCGTGTGTACAAACGCTCCGCAAAATACCCTATTGAATAATATAAGATGCTAATCAGAAAAAGATTTTAATATAATGAGAAAAAGATATCAATAAGAGTTTTTTTTTCCCTCTGTGATGAAAGCAGTGTGTTTCGGTGCCCCGGTGCTGAACTGTGCGTCTGTGCGTGATTATGAGAAGAGAGAGGAATGTGGTTCACTAACAACACGAGCCCCGAGGATGGTGCCTTCTCAGGCTGTAAAACACATTCTGGTGCTGTTCACACACACACACACACACACTCACGCACACACACCATCAGCGAGACGGGACGCCCCGCTGGTTTCAAACTCAACAGCTGTCGGAGTGTGAAACCTGATAAAAGCTGAAGAGACGAAAGCGTCGGCGCAGCGGAGCTCGTCCAACTTTCGATAATAAGGTGATACTTTACTGATCCAGCGGGGGTCAAAGGTCAGAGTTAAGCCGCGGAGCAGCACCCCTGGAGCTGGAAGAGATTTAGTAACTCGCTCACTAATGCATCACTAATCAATATTTTATTTTATATGAACACTAAATCAAAAGACTTGTGAGAAAGTGAGAAATCTGCGCTCGCTGTCTTTAGCAGTTAAGCTCTGATAAAACCACCGAACACCAAACTGAAGATTAATGGCCTCTGCACACTGAGTCTGTTTTTTCATCCCAAATCCTCACACGTATATAAATGAATGAATAAATGAACAAATCTTTATTTAGAAAATGTAAAAATAAAACTGAAATAAAAGCAAGCAAACCTAATAGCAAGTGCAGTGAACAAAAAGGAAAAAAGGCCTTTACATCATTGTCAGTAACAAATACTTAAGCCACAGTGTTCAGGCCAAATGCAAATCCACTCTAATGAATCAGACTCGGCAGTCAAACACGAATATTCTGCAATTCGTTTCTTTTCCATATCATGGGCCAGATCCACAAACAATGGACTGCACCAGCTAAAAGGACTGTGATTTGCACAGGATTAGTACCAGCAATCTTATTAACATCAAAAATAGTTGTAAAAAAGGTAAAAAAAAAATTGACAACTGAGAGGAGACTCCCGTGTCTTGTTTTTGCAGTTTATGCTGACATTTAAGTGAAAATATGAAAACCGCTGACACGATCTTCTGAACGTTGATGCTCCACTTACGGCCGTGAACTCTGGTCCTTATGAACATGCCTGCCACTTTAGGCAGCATTAAAGTCTTAAGAGCAGAGCATAACATCATCGGCATTAACCCTAATGATCTATAAATATGACTGACTTTTATGACGACGCCAATATGTTAATATTTTTATTGCATTATCAGAAACAATACCCCCATAAACAAGTATTATAAAAGCCTGTCTCCTAAAACGTGTTTTAGGATCTCTCTCAGTTTATATCTGGTGACGCCATGCGGCAGGAGTCACAGAGAGCATGTGTCACCCCGGGCGCCGCGGGGCAGTAATGACCCGAGGAGAGTGAATTTATCAAGCGGGTCGATACAGAGGCTGAGTGGAGGGTCGGGGTCAGCTCCTCAGTCTGAGAGTCGGCTCTTATTATTCACTGTTAGATATTCGCATTGATCGCACTGTTGTTGAGGCGGAGAGAGCGGAGGAGCTCGTTGGTGTAATTTACAGCTCATCAGAGGTCGCAGGGGCCGCCAGGACATGATGATGTCATGCAAACAACAATCTGTGGCGTGGCCGGTGTCTGTGGCTCGTTCAGACACGCCGGAGAGCACCTACAGTACATCGCAAATAGTTTTAATCCCAGAAGAGTAAATTAAACGAGATCTGCATGATGCTCACTATCATAAACATCTGCGTGCATCATAACTGAATCCATACGATACTGAAAAACAAGTCTCCCACATATAATACCCCGGAGTACATTATGACTTTGTATGATGTTGTGCTGTAAAGCGATTTGGTAGACCAGTGATACCGAGGGCCTCCCAGTCATTTTGTAGTTAACAATAAACATTAATGTATTCCCAGTGGGTATTGTTTTGTACTTTTAGTATACATAGTATGCCAGAATCTATACAACAGCATCAAAACAGAGCCTGTTTATCAAAAGAAGTGCCAGCGGACAATCCCCCACAGCCCCCAACAGAGGTCCTAGCTAAGCTCCTAATGTCCCAAAATCCCTGAAATGTCCTAAAATCTTCCTGAAATCCTAGAAGTGTCTTAAAATCCTAGAAATGTCCTAATATCCTAAAAACTTCCTATAATCCTAGAAACATCCTAAATTCTAAGAAAAGCTAAAAGAAATGCTAAAATCCTAGAAATGTCCTCAAACTTTAGAAATGTCCTAAAATCCAAGAAACACGCTAAAATCATTAAAATGTCCTAAAATCCTCAAAACGTCCTGAAATCCTTGAAACATCCTAAAAGTATCCCTGCTGTACATCAACACCAACATGAACAGAAGTTGACGGTGCTCCACGATGTACGATATCGTATAGAAATTAAGACGAGTTCGTTGTCTTTTTACCCCCTAACTTGACTTTTGTTTACAATTTCTGGACCATTTAAGTTTTGTCTTTATGAATGTAAACTGACACCTTTAGATCTGAAGCTGCTTTTAGATGATTCGGTCCAATAACCAACCAATAAGTCACAAAAAAGTGAAGCCTTGAAAAAAGAAGATGAAGACTTTTAATTAATAAATGAATTAAAAGAAACTGATTAATGGACTCACATGGAGACACCGAGTCAATCTTAAAACAGAAAGAGGTTCACTGGACGAGTGCGTGGGCAGAAAAATTGATAGAGCTGTCAGCTTTTCCAAACAGACAGATCCCATCCTCCAGTTTATCATTAAAACACACACACACACACACACACACACACACACACACACACACACACACACACACACACTGCAGGGGTCTTGATATACGAGGTTGCGGTCATGTGCTGGGCTTGCAGTTGCCGCCGGTGACGATTGAATCACAGACCACGATGATGTCATATCTGTCTGGCTTGATAGTGTGTGTGTGTCTGTGTGTGTGTGTGTATGTGTGTGTGTGTGCCTGCCTGTGTGTGTGTGTGTTAGTTTGAAAGTTATAAAAACCGACTGACCTCAGCTTTACAGTAAATCTCTCCCATTTTCTTTTCGTTGTCTCAATTTTTCACCCTAAAGATGAGACCTGATGCCACATGTGCAATTACTGGCAGTGAACTCAGCCTGCGGGGCTGATATATGGGGAATTACCCAGGATTACCTCGGTCGCCATTACTGAGAGCATGAGAAGAGACGCCGTCATATTTAATAATGGAAATCGTGATGTGCGCTCATGATTTTTAAATGAGGGTTTTAGGGAAAATTAATGGGAAGACCAACATTTATTACCTTCCTTCTAATAAACTGGCACAAGTCAGGAAAGAGGGGATGTTCAGTATACTGAGGCCGCGGGATGAACTTGTTTTTACCAGCCGAGGGGGATGCATGATGTCGGGAAGATTTTGATCCGGGATTGGTGTATATGTGACGTACATGAAGTGGATGTTTTAGACAAAAAGTTAATGTTTGCAGTGAAAATTTGGAAACTTAAATGGATAAAAGCTCAGAAAAAATAAGCAGTGGCTTATTAACATAACGTCCTATTTAATGCTTTGAAACCCTAACAAACTGACTTGATTTCTTTCAAAAACATGGTAAGAAGATGATGAGCAACTTAAGAAATTAACCAAAAATTAACAACAAAAAGTTAAAAGAAAATCTCCTGAAAAGTAGCACAAAAAAATAAACATAAAAATCAAACATACACAAGGAAATGACCTAAAAGTGAAAATTGAAAAAATATAATAAATAAATAAATGTATTAAACACTCTGCAACACATTTTGAATATATTATTTTAATAATTATAAATATACTTTGTAGTCATTTTTTTCCATTTTTTTGTGATAATTTTCCAATATTCTCTCTCTACCAGTCTCTCTCTAAAAAAACCCCAACTAGTTTCCTCGTCCCTTTTTACTGATGTCTGGCAATTTGCCCATTTGTCTGAATAAAATTAAACATATTTGCTCACATTTTAACGTTTTAAATGCTTGTAAAAGGAGTCTGAATGCAGCTGAAGAAAAAATGTTTTTTCATCAGTTCATTTCCCTGTTTTTTCTTTGTTTTTGATTTCATTTTTCAACCATTATTTTTGTGTGCAAATTTTCTTTTCTTGTACCTTTTTTTTTTTTTTTTTTTTACTAATTTATTGCTGATTTTGGGTTATTTCTTCTTAAATTGCTCGTTGCCAACTTCCCTAAGATTTCAAAGGTTAAAGTGAGAGCACATCAGTTGATAGGAACTGTGGTAACTGTAACTGTAGTTTGCACCGGAGATACTTGACTGTCCGTCTCTCAGCCCTGTGTTGGCCTTCACCAGTCCGTCCTTAAATATGGTCCTGCAGGTGGTCCGCCTGTTATTGTCCTCCCCAGGTGTCCAAATATGAAGACGCTGAAAGACGAGACAGATTCCTCAAAGGGATGAAGGCTGTAATAGATATTTCAGGACAGATGCGCACTCTGATAGATGTCACGCAGGTTATTTGCAGGTATTAGGGTCAGGTGCAGCGGACAGACGCTTCATTATCATCCCAATCCTCCACCTTTAATCAGAGCGTCAATCACCTCTGTCATCTTTTCCTTTCTCTCATCCCTCTTTCATTTCTCACCTCGTTGGAGAAAAATCTGCACACGTCTGTCAGGTGATATAGCAGTGTGAGGATGATGTAGTGACAAAAATGAAAACTTATTTCAGAGTTTATGTGTGGCGACGTCTTTTCCCCTCTGTCTCCATTTACTCAGCCATGACTCACTCTTGCCTTTTCTTTCCACTCTTCTCTCTCATCGTGGTGTCATCCATCTCTCCGCACCTTTGTTTTAACATTTTTTCATCGACAGAAAAGTAATTTGTTCTCCTCTGATCTCTTTTTGCTTTTATTATCCGGCGCACGGTGGCGACACACAGACGCAGTTAATTGGCGTCCTTGTCAGAGCAGTTGAACTTTTACAGAAATTTCTGTCAGCGACTTGAACTTTCGCCACACGTGTCAAACTGTTGTTTCTGGTTTCTCAGTACGATGAAAGCTCAGTGACCAGCCAGCGTCCGCCAACCTCTTTATCCCTCTACCTCTGTCAGTGTAGTTTGATCTCTGGACGTGTATCTATGAGTGCACAGATAAATCAGTTCATGTGGCTGACATGAATATGAATTAAATATGTATGTAGACATATCACAGGAGGGAAATGATGATTCATATTAAAGCAAAACTTATACAGGGAGACCGACTTTGTTCCTCTAATTTGATTCAATTCTTACTTATTAGGTCAAATATGCACATTTTACTGCATATAAGTTAGCTTACACTTACAGATAGCACTTTTTAAGCTGCAGGCTCATGTAACAATACAATTGGATGTTTTTGCTCTTTTTCTTTGCAAAATGTCTGCAAATAAGTATTGAAATCATCTTTAACACCAGAAAAGGTTTATAAGGCTGGTCTACAAATTCTCTCCATCTAAAAATTTGGCTCCAGTTGCCAAGTTTTGGCTGATCCAGTTTCCAAAGATTGAAGACAAGAAAAACACAGGGACACAGGGGGCGCACAGGGCTCTCTCTCACTTAACACTGAAACTCCGTGGCACATGGTGTCTCTCGCTCACCTGACACACGGTGTCTCTCTCTCACCTGATCCATGGTGTCTCTCTCTCACTTGACACACGGTGTCTCTCTCTCATCTGACACACGGTGTCTCTCTCTCACCTGACCCATGGTGTCTCTCTCTCACCTGACACTGAAGCTCTGGGGCGCAAGGTTACTGCAAGGTGTCTGTCATCTCCCCCTCCTGCCAACCGAATCTCTGATTATTCGTTTTTGATCAATGCGGAAGCTCTGTAGCCCAGAAAATGGTGTTAGGAACAGCCCTAATAAACATATGAATAAAAGAGGCTAGAGGTGGTTTGTTTTTAGGACTCCCGATTTTAAGCCTTGAGTTTGGCGTTTTGACTGGTGCCATCTGGGTCAGAAGTGACCTGAGGTGACCATATTTGGACAAATTTTAACTTAAGAAATATATAAAAATTCCAGAACAGCCGCTGTAATTCATAATTGCTCTTTAGTACCAGGCTGTAAACATATTTTATCTGCGCTGTAAAGTTGGATATTTTATGTGGGTATTTACTCGCCTTGGGAGTGGCTTCAAGTGGCCATAAGAGGAAGTTTTGGCACTTTGGCACTGGCCTACTTTTTCAACCCAGAGGGCTAATGTTTGGGTTGCACTGTAACTTTTTAGAAGTTTTTCTTGAAATGCTCACAGGGAAGGTAAGCAATGGAATTATTCGAATTTTGGACTTTTTATTCTCCTAAAAATACTCCATTTCATGACATGCTTTGCTTAAAAATATCACTTAGGTTGCAAAGACTCTATACTATACTATTGAAACTTTCTAAAAGAGTTACGCTTGGGGATTTTAAAATAAACAATTTTAATTTTTTTTTTCTTTATAGAATTGAACCTTTTAATAGTGAACTAATTTTTGGCTAAAATCCATTAACATGATATGGAGTAAAAATCAGTGATTCTTTTTTGTTTATTTTTTCTTTTTTGGAGGGAGATCAGTGGCTACATTTTATTTTTGTTTTTCTTCCACAAAAGTTCAGTTTGCTCTTTAATGAAATTTATAAAACGCAAACCACAGCAACAAGATCACAGCAGCAGTAAATACAATCAGTAGTTTCTACCAAAATGTGGGTGAAGGTTTACCTTGATCAGCCACTGGAGGTCGTGTGGTCACCTTCAGAGTCACCACTGCTTGCATCCTTTCTTCCTTCTTGCCACCCTGTATCCATCCATCCTTGACGGTCAGACGCTGGCTGTGTTTTTGCCTGTTTTTCTTTTTTTTTCCGGCCCCTCGGTGCTGCCTCTCCGCCCCTCTTTTCCATTCCATTCTTCCTCTCTCACTCTCTCAGCAGAAAATGCTTTATTGTGGTTTTTGGTGTTTCGGTGGAATTATTCCTCCTTACCCCCCGAGCTTTGGCAAATGATGGAATAAGCCCATGGTAATTCCTCAGCGCTAACCACAAACATGCTCTCTCCCCCGCTCAAAGTGTGTGTTCGTACATGTGTGATTGTGGGTGCTGTGTTTGCTCTCTGACGTCTATGGAAAAGAGTTCCCTCTCTCTTCGCCTCGCCCCCCTGAAGCAGGCTGCAGGGTCATATATGTGTGACAGAGAGAGGTAACTGTAGTGCAGAGAGAGAGAGTGAGCTGGTCAGAGAAAAACCAGCTTTGCATTTACGGC
The DNA here is from genome assembly GCF_008729295.1 of Plectropomus leopardus. Classification (NCBI taxonomy): domain Eukaryota; kingdom Metazoa; phylum Chordata; class Actinopteri; order Perciformes; family Serranidae; genus Plectropomus; species Plectropomus leopardus. Next base: position 19,814,492 of record NC_056485.1, on the reverse strand, counting down.
GTGTAGCACCGTAGGATTTCAGCCAGTATGACTTTTTAATGACAACTGCATGACTGATGTTACTTTTTCCACTTATCTCCTCACTTGCTTTAAAGCACGTGTGATTATAGCTTTGACAAACAACCAGGATTTGTCCACAGTTTGGCGTTCCTGGTGCACGTCCCAGAAAATCACCTGTCAATCAAACAGCACGACTGGGACTTTGTCCTCTTTGGAGGTTTTGTGACGTTTTCTTAGTTTTTGTTGATGGTGAGTTCAGTTTATTCAGAATGAGCAGAAAATGTAAACTCATGCTTCGTGGGCCAAATCTGGGGCCCAATAGGGTGCCGTGTGATCCCTCAGCCATTTTCTTATTCGCATTATAAACAAAGTGATTCCCACTAGGAATTGTTTTTGTACTTTTAGTGTACATAAGGTGCCAGGGTGCATAAAACTGCATCAAAACAGAGCTTATTTATCAAAAAAAGAGAGCGGGGAGGATCCTCCACATCCCTCGACAGAGGTCCTAGATGACCTAAAATACTAGAAATGTCCTAAGATCATAGAATCATCCTAAAATCTGAGAAATATACATAAACCTTTATATTTTTGCGTGTCAGACTCGCAGTGTTTTACAGTAATAACTGCTTTCACTTCTTTGCTGTTGCTCTCGTCTACTCTAGATTGTAAACAGATCGTCATGAACTGGAAATATAATAAATTCAACATGGCGGTCGGTGGTAATGGGATTCATGGGAATGTATTTAAGGGCATACAAATAAAACTTTGAGATGCGTCTCTCAAATATGTTTATTATGGAGCTGAATTCCATTTCAGGCCTGCAGAAACGGATTACACGCTTCCATTTTTCTATTTTCTCACACAATAGACATTAAAAAGCAAACATGAAACCTGATGCGAAAACAGAGAGAAACAATAAATGCTACTCTGAGTTTGTTTCTGGCGAGATGAATTCGCTCTGTTGTGAAATATCATTACTGTGGCCTTTTTAAATTAAGACACACACACACACACACACACACGCACACACACACACGTTCAGTCAGTCCTGAGTGTGACCCCGTGACCCGAACATGTACATGTCACTGGAATGCCTCGTAGCCGAGGTGCTGAGAGCTCATTTGTGACTTTGTGTGTGTGTGTGTGTGTGTGTGTGTGTGTGTGTGTGTGTGTGTGTGTGTGTTGTCAAGGTGTCGAAAGATCAGTCACAGGGTCCGACTGTACCCTCTCGTGCTAAACAGTCCCAGCTGAGGTACCAGGGTCACATCACATACACACACACACACACACACACACGCACACACACGCACACACAAGTATGCAAAAATATTCCCTTACCACTACCACATTTTTGAGATACATGAAATTACACTCATGACTGGCGTGTCCACCAGCAACTAAAGCAACTGTAAAATTGTGGAACATGTGTAATTCATGGTAGACAAATTAAAAGAGATTATATGAGAAACTTATATGATAATCTGTAAAAAAAAAAAAAAAAACAATACAATGCATAACATTTTTTTCTCTCAAAAGATGTCAGAAATTATCCTTAAGATAACTCTTACGAGCTGAAACAAATCTCCACTTTTGCCAAGAACCAGATCGGCAAAATACGAGTATTCAGAAAGTCACTGTATTATTCATTCTGTTGAAATAAAGCCTGAACATGAATGCACGTCAGCTGAGTTTCACAGAACCTTGACATCCATTGTCAGGGAGTAACATTTGAAAGCACATTATTCAAAGCACAGTTGGACACTTTTCCCATTCCCTAAAATGACTTTCCCACCTGTGAACAATCTTTTTACATGTGAAATTAAGTTCTCACATGTCAAACCAACGCTCTGATGTAGGAGGTCAAACAGATTTAGAGTCGTGCTACCACTCTCTCCAACAGTGATACTCAACATGCGGTCTGTGGGCCAAATCTGGTCCTCTATAGGGTGCCAGGTGCCCCCCCAACCCCAACAGAGGTGCTAGTTAAACTCCTAATGTCCCAAAATCCTACATGTATCCTAAAGTCCTATAAATATCCTAAAACCCAAGAAATGTCCTGAAATCCTTGAAACATCCCAAAATCGGAGAAATGCCCTAAAATCCTACAAACTTCCAAAAATCCTAAAACCATCCTATTATCCCAGTAAACTCTTAAAATTCGAGAGGTGTCCCGACATCTTAGATATGTCCTTAAATCCTCCGAAACTCCTAAAATCCAAGAAGTTACCTTAAAGTCTAGAAATGTCCTAAAATCCCCAAAATATCCAATAATCTGAGAAATGTCCTATAATCGGAGAAACGTCTTAAAATCCTAGAAATGTCCTAAAAAAACTAGAAACATCCAAAAATCCTAGAAACATGGGGCTGCTGCAATTGGCCCCTGGCCTCCTGTCATTTTGCAAAAGTGGCCCCTAAGCAGCAGGTTGAGTGTCGCTGTGGAGGCTGAAAGGATTTTTGTTGAGTGAGTGAGGGAATCGAAATCTTTCACAGCAAACCAAAAGAAGTTTATTTTGATTCATAAATACTTGTACATGCTTTTATAGTCATGTGGTATGTTTTTTGGTCCCCACAAGAGTAGAAAAACAGAAGTGGTCAGCTGGAGGGCTGTGTTTTTAAAGTGGTCAGGGGCGGAGTTACAGTCAGGTTCAGGTCAGGGCGAGAGGAAAGGTCGACCATGAGGTGCTGACTTAAAGACGGGGTACAGGTTAAGGGAGGTCATGTAGTGGCGAAGGGATGAAGTGTGTGTGTGGGTGTATGATATGACATAATTTGTTTGTCCAAATTTGTGTGTGTGTGTGTGTGTGTGTGTGTGGGAGCGCCACCAACCTCGCTCGGCCAGTAAATCTGACAGAACATTTGTTTGGCCTCTGAACCATGATGGCCCCTCAGAGTCCTCTTTCTCTTTCTGTGTTTGGAGACGTTTCACGAGGCCTGCTGAAGCCATCAGCGAGGAGGAGATGAAATAGTGAGCAGGAAATAGATGGGATACAATGCAAAAAAAAAAAGAAACCGAAAACCAAATGATAAAACGAGAGCAACTATAAGTGAATGCTGAGCTTGTCAGATTAAAGCTGCTTTTACCGAAAGTTACAGAATAGTGATTCAGGGTTCCCACACGTCCCGGGGAAAACCTAGAAAACAGTTGACCAATTTTCCAACCCTGGAAAACACATGAAAGAGAAAATAACCTGGAAAATCTTGTGATGTCCTGGAAAATTATTTCAGCTCTGTCCTATTTTCCTTTAGCTGAGAATAAACTACTCGGCTATCTGTGAGAGCACCCAAAAACAGATAACATTGCCATCAGAAAGGGCTAAGATGTGTTCATGTTTCCACTCCAGTAGTCCCATTACGGAACTGAAACTATGCCCTAAAATCCTAAAAAACAGTCCCATAATCGTAGAGATGTTGTAAAATCCTAGAAAGGTCGGAAAATCCCGACAATGTCTATAATGTAAATTTTGTGAATCCCAGAAATGTCCAAAAATTCTAGAGAAATTCTAAAATCGTAGAAATGTCCTAAAATCCTAGAAATTTCATAAAATACCATAACTGTCCTAAAATCTCAGAAATGGCCTAAAATCCCCCAAAAGTCCTTGCTGCTTAGAAATGTCTTAAAATCCTGGAAATTACCTAAAATCATAGAAACATCCTAAAATCCCCAAAATGTTCTAAAATCCTAGAAATGGCCTAAAATCTTAGAAATGTCATAAATTCCTTAAAATGTCCTAAAATCCTAGATAGTTTCTAAAATCCAAGAAACGTCCTAAAATCGTAGAGATGTCCAAAATCCTAGAAACGCCATAAAATCCGACATATGTATGTTGCTGCAGCGACTGGCCCCTGGCCTTCTGTCATTTTGCATAAGTGGCCCCCAAGCAGATCAAATTGAGGATGTCTGCCATCAACTGAACATCTTCTCAGAAAGTTTTCCACATGGAGAAACATATTTGTGTCACACCACCGAGATTATCACTGAAAATGTCCCGGAAAATGATCCGGAGCGTCGGGGAGGAAGCTTGTGATTGCACTCCCTGAGGTCCACCGTGACCTTACAGGAACTGATGATGATTGACTAATGCAGATTAAGTTCAGCTGCTTTTTTAGGTTTTCCTGGGTTGATGGAAACTGCACTTTTTGTGGTATTTCAAACGCTCACAAACACTCCAAAGTTCTGGCTGATGGACACACGCAATAAAACTTAAGCATCCAGTCTTCCTCCGGGCTCCCTGTCCTCCTCCGGTGATGGTCCTCGGCTCCGTAATGACCACGACTCCCGTATAGCAGAACCACTCTCCTCTGCACTCTTCACCCCTGGGCTTTTAGGCGGAGGAAAAAAGAAACGAAGAGAAATTGCAAAGCGGGCCGTGATGGGAGGAAAGTATGTGGAAGGAAATGAGAAAAGGAAAGTGCAAGACAAGAAGAACGTCAGTGGCATTTTCCCCCGTGCACTCTTCACCTCCAGGATGGGAGAGGTGAAAAAGGCAGCGAGGGAGGGATGAGAGCTGGAAGAAGAGACTGGAAGACGAGCGATGAAGAAAATGTGAAGATATGGAGGGAGGAACACAATGGAGAAAAGAGTGTTTTTAGTTGCCAGTGTGTTTGAAATGCATATTTTCTTAAAAAGAAAACCAAAATTTTAAATGAAAAAAATTAACGCCAAAACTTTTTCTTCAAAAATAAATGCACATTTTTAAAGTAAAAAAAAAGGCATTTTTTTGTCTTTAAAAATCACCAAAAATGTTTTAAAAGTTTTTTTTTTCTTCCATTAAAAATGTTTTATAGCCCTCCTTAAAGCCAAGATAAAAGACACTGGTCCTTCCCCAGCGCTAAAAAATGATTCAATTTATTCACCTCCAATCTTGTTCTGAATTCATGCTTTATTAAAATAATAAATTAAATCTGTGATATAATGATGAGAAAGAACAGAGAATCATATCGGTGGTCGTTTCAGAGAACGTATCGGTTTGAAAGTCATGTAAATTTATTGTTAAAAATGTGTATGAACCCTGAACGGTTCTGGGAGGATTTTAACGAGCGTGTTGGGGTCTCAATAGAAACCGGGGGCCCTCTTTAGAGAGAGAGACCGTATATTTGCGGGTGTGTTAAACACATTGACCCCGAGTTTCCCATCGAGCGGAGAGGGCGATGAGCGGAGAGCGGCCGGGAATACGAGATGACAAGATGAAATAAACATTGAAGAAATTGAGTGAATGAATCGGAAAATAATGAGGCTCTTTTTAACCGTTGACGGCCACTCTTTGGCCAAAGCACGCCGGTTGTTGTGTTACTGGAAGAAAAAACAAGAAACTCCTCCATCAGGTCAACAAGAGGCTACAAGTCGGAGGCCGCCATCGCAGAGTTCCTGACCTTCCTGTGCCTGTAACAGCAGCCTTATGAACCCTCATCACTACATTATGAAGCCTCTCCACCACGCTATGAACTCCCCGCGAGCCCATCAAGGACGCTCTTACGAGCCCCCGAGCGCCTTTTAAACTACGATTTCCCAGGCAGGCCCTTAACGCTGCACAAAGGCCCTCCTGTCACCCAAACGGACACCAAAACACCTCTCCGATCACACGGAGGAGCGGCCTTGTGGTTTGGAAGCTGTGCTGTAGCTGCAAGGTCACGGGTTCAATCCCTGCGGTGGTCATTCAGTGAGACGCTACCCTCCGTTTGACCCTTCGGAGGCTTTTAACGTAATCATTTCCCAAAGCAAATTCCAATAATGCAATAAAACAAGTGCAGTGGAGCCTGTAATGTAATAAGACGCAAAGACAATATCAAAATAACAATATACTGCATCGTTAAGTTAATTTCTTTGTCATTAACCCCAATCTCAAGCCAATTTTCGATGTCGAATGTTTAATCCTTTGAATGCTGGATCGACATAAGTTTTTAGACGCCTTTCATTAGCATTTATTTATTTGAAACCAGAGCAAGTTGTTTTGATTTCTTTTGAAAACATGGGAAAGAAGCAGTGAGTCACTTGTAAGAGATGTCTCGCAAATTGTGAGAAATTAGGAAAAGCTGACAAGAAAATGAACTGAATTTTAGTAAAAAATAAAAATAAAAAAGCGATAGAAAAAAGAGAAGAATATGAAAAAACACTTAACACACTTAACACATTAAAAAATTATTAATTCTAACATTTAATTTAAGTAAATTTAAATTTTAGCACTTTTTTCATGCCATTTACTTTCTTTTAAATGACTATTTTTGTTCTTTAAAAAAAACATTTTCTTTCTTTGTGTGTCTTGTTTTCTTCAGGTAATTTTGTGACCCCCCCCCCCCCCCCCCCCCCAAAAAAAAAAAAGTACAAGAAAAATTGTGGAAAAAATAAGAAAAAAAGTGATAACTATTTTGCATAATAAATAATAATTGTAATTATAAATATCATTTTTGGACAGTTTTTAAAGCTTTGAAAACAAACCCCAAATCCACTAAATTCTTGCTATTTTTGGAAGAGTTTTTATTTGCATGTTTTTTTTTTTTGTTTTTTTTTTACAAACCAATCTGCTCAGATTTTTGAGGTTTAAATACTTGTGATAGGGTCTGAATACCGCACAGAAAAAAAACGGTGATGTCAATCCAGGTTTTAAAGTTCCTGACCTTTGACAGCGCCTTCTGAAATGTCAAAAATGCAGCGGCAATCGATGAGAAAATAAGCCAGGGTTTTCTCATTTCCTCAAAAATTGCCTCTTCAGAGTCATATAAGGTTTTTGCAAGATGCTAATGATTTGTTTTAGCAGTGGGGGGGCTCTCGGCCAGCATGTTTATAAATACCTCACGGGCCCCTCAGCAGCATCTTACGAGGGCCTTATGAACTGCTCGTGAACCCTGGGTCTTTTCCCAGGCACCTTAAAGTAAACAACACGGGCTCCTTAACCCCCAAGATGCTCGACTCACTTAACGGGACGGACACGTTAGCGCAGGGCAGCGCCCCAAATTTCCAGCACAACTTACCTGCGTTTACAAAAAACAAAGAAAATGGCATGTTTATTAATTTAATGACACTTTGACTTGGAAAATACAGAATTTATCAGGGCTTTAATAAGAACACCAAACTTTATTTCTTTACTTTTGACACATTATTATTATTATTATTATTATTTTTTTTTTTTTACAGTTTTTGGACTGAGAACATTACGTTTTTGAGGTTAAATGATTCAAATTTATTTCAACGATAGACTAAAATAATGCACATAGGCACCCTAAACATAACCGTTTTATAAGATTTAACTATCGCTGAAATGATGAACTTATTAAACGATGAGTCCATTTGTGTGTTCCTGTAACTGGGGATATTCAACTGTGTTTACTTGGTGTCTGTATTTCTGGAGTGTTAGGATGTTTGTATGATTTCAGGATGTTTCAAGCAATTTGGGATATTTTTAGGACTTTAGGACGTGTGTTTTTAGGATTTAAGTGTGCTTCTAGGTAATTAGGATATTCATAGAATTTTAGGCTGTTTCTAGAATTTCGGGACGATTCTTAGATTTAAGGAAATTTGCAGGATTTTTGGATGTTTGTAGAATTTTAGGACATGTCCAGGATTTTAGGATGATTCTAGGAAGTTAGGACGCATTTCAGGACATTTCTCGTGTTTTAGGACGTTTAAGAGCGTGCAGGGATCCTCCACTGGCACTTTCTTTGCTCTGACACCTTTTGTATACATAAAATACAAAAATAATTCCAATGTGAATCACTTTATTTTTTTATTATGAATTAGAAAATGTTTGTTTGGCCAGATTTGGTCCATAAGCTGCTACTTTATCCATTAGTTGCAGCGCTAGATTAAACCATTATCCTCATACAGCCAGTTGCTCCACTGACCCTCCATGACGGCGCCAGATGTCCTTTCAGCTGCAGAGAGCCTTATTGGTGTCTCTGCAGCAAAGGTCCTCCATGTTACAGGCTAATTAGTTTGTCACAGCAGCCGAAGCCGTCTCCTCTGGCCCCCGTTCCTGTTTAACAGAGCCTTTTACACGCATGTTCTCTTTACAGACACATGAAGAGGGTGTGAAAGTCACAAAAGAGGATGTGAAGTCCATGTTAACAGTGTGGGAGACACGACTTTTCCCACTCTCGTATAGTGACAGACTGTCAGACGAGGGTCAGCGACTTACAGTAACACATCTCTGTGTGTGTGTGTGTGTGTGTGTGTGTGTGTGTGTGTGTGTGTGTGTGTGTGTCGGGGTGTGAGTCACCCAGCTAAAGGCCGATCCCTGTGCCAGCTCTCTGTTCTGTGTCACTATTAGAGAGCCCTCGGAGTGAACACATCATTAAACCTCAATAAAAAGCCTTTATTCACCCCCAAATTATTACAGCAACATGTGTGAAGCAAGAGTGTGTGTGTCGAGGGTTGTAAATGAGTGTGTAGCAGTACAGTACACGAGAAAGACACACTGGGAGGGTTCACAAAGAGTGCTGTATTCCTCTTATAAAGCCTTTGTGTTTAGTAATATTCTTGGAAGACGTGTGTGTGTGTGTGTGTGTGTGTGTGTGTGTGTGTGTGTGTGTGTGTGTGTGTGTGAGCGGCGGTTGGTCCAGTCATGTCAGTATAATGGAGCATGATGACTTTTTGCTGAAGGTGCCAGAGCGAGAGAAGAAGAGAGAAACCTAAAGGCTCAGAGTAAAAAGCTCAGTAACACCAGAAGGTGGTGCAGCAAAATTCATCCATGCGTGAAATACTTTGTTTTTAGTGAATACTCACAGGGCTGGTTTTTGTACTACTGTAGCCGGCGTAGTACAACGTGGGCGTGTACATTTGTGTACTGTCTTGCGTCAACCGTTTTAAAAGTGAGCAAATTTGTTTTATTTCTTTCAAAAACATGGTGAAAGAAGGCAACTTGGCGAGAAATGTCCTACAAATTTCAAAAAATAAGTCAAAGCTGACAAAGAAAATGAGCTGGAAGTGGGCTTTAAAAAAGGGGGGTGAACCATTAGAAAATTAGCCAAACATATTGCAAAATGTCCAGAAAAAATATTTTTAAAATCATTTTAATTATATATTGAAGGGATAATTAATCAACCATAATTGGTCGTTAACAAAACAACTAAACATATTAAAATTAATCAATTAATCGATAGGATGTCAAACTATATGCAATATGTTTTTTTGATTGAGGGAAAAAACATTTTTTGGTATTGTTCAAAATTTGCAGGTTTTTTTTGTTGTTTTTTTAAGTGCTCACAATTTGCAACCCTCATATCTGTCATAAACCTCTTTTTTAATTTTATTTTTTTTTTACAGTTATTGTTTATATTTTTTTCTTTTGCTTTTTTTTCTTTTTTTTGATAACTTTTTATTGATATCTTGCTCTTTTTTGCGCCCTGTCCCCATGTTTCCAAAAGAAGTCAAACCATTGTGCTCAGGTTTTTTGATTGTTTTTGTTGTAGACAATTAGCCTGGCACTGTTTGAGTTGTCCTGATGTGGTAAACCACACCCAAGTTTTAGAATAATGGGCTCCAGTGCAGAGCGAGAGCTGAAGTACAAATCACCTCATCCAGGAGGCCCATCTCATCCAGTGGGCCCAGTGCTGCTCGTCCACACGGCTCACCTCCACCAGGAGGAGAGTGTGTTACTGCGACTGACCCAATCACATGGAGCACTGCTGGCAGAACAAACACACACACAGAAACACACACACACACACACACACACTCTCACACTAATGCATGCATGCAAACTGGCACACAGTGTCTCTCTCTGACCCCGAGGCAGTCCCAGTCATGTGGTTGTGGGAATGTCGCTGGGATTTGTGTTTCAGTGACTGCAATAACAGGGATCAAATGGGAACATGTGGATGGAATTGCAAAACCCGGGGCAGAACACAGCGGTGCTTGTTTAGCCCCATTTTGATGTCGCTGCTTTCCATGAGGATTAGTTTTATGGCGTTTTTGTTTATCATTAGAGGGAACGCAGCGAGGAAAGTGCAGAGCCAAAGACGTGCGACAAAGCTTGTATAAGAAAGATCTGAAGCCCAAAACACACCACGTCCTCTCCGCTAACCGAAGCGTCCTCCAAAATATTCATGAAAACACACAGTTAGAGATGACTTTATCAACATTTATGTTTTTATTTTCAATCTGGAAACAAAAACTCGGTTTTCACACGTCATGTGCTCTCTCTCTCTCTCTTTCTCTTTTTTTCTAAATCTTTGACCTCTCTCTCTGGTCATGCTTTTCACGGTGAGATAATGGTTTAATTCGTCCTATATTTTCATTCATTTCTTTTGTACAATTTTACCTCTAACATCCATGCATGCAAAAAGTGTTTGATTTATGTCACAGTTTCTTATTTTTAATTGCTGTTTATTACAAAAAATAATTCAAACAACTAAATTTCTCTTATCGCTTTCCTTTTTTTTACCTTTATTTATGGCAACAGCCGTGGCCGGCCATCTTTCCATTCGTCTGTCCGTACACACATTCGGCCCATCTTTGTGTACGCGATATCTCAAGATTACCTTGGGGGAGTTTTAGCACAAACATCCTCTTGGACTCAAGGATGAACTTATTCGATTTTGGTGGTCAGACTTCAAGGTCATGTGACCTTCTGTGGCTTCTGTCTTATTCTTGTGATTGCGACATGTCAAGAGCAACTTGAGGGAATGTCCTTAATTTTAGCACAAACGTGCACTTGGACTCAAGGATGAACAAATTAGATTTTGGTGATATCTCAAGAACACCTTGAGGGAATTTCTTCAAATTTGGCACAAAGATTTACCTGGATTCAAGGATGAACTGATTAGAATGAATTATTGTGGCATTATTATACCCGTTTATTAATATAAATAAAGTCATAACACAGTTTCTTTCATATTGTCATTTCAGGTTTGAATTCCCTGCAGCTGAAGACTTCCCAATGCTGATCTACTGAAGGTAAGAGGGTTTTTTTGTATCATTAAAGCTGCACCAATGTTGACAAAGGTCAAGGTCACTGTGACCTTACAGCTGTCTCATTCTCATGAATGCATTATCTCAAGAACACCATGAGGGAGTTCCCTCAAATTTGGCACAAATGCTCACTTGTATTTAAATAATGAACCGATTAGACTTTGGTGGTCAAAGGTCAAGGTCACTGTGACCTTACAGCTGTCTCATTCTTGTGAATGCATTATCTCAAGAACACCATGAGGGAGTTCCCTCAAATTTGGCACAAACGCTCACTTTGATTTAACGAATGATTAGATTTTGGTGGTCAAAGTTAAAAACATCTTTTTTGGCCGTAACTGAAGAATTCACTTGAATTGACTTGCTTTTTATACAGAGGTCAAAGGTCAGGTCGGGCTGCAAACAGGAGCCTGGAACATCCCACTAAAGTATGCGACCGCACGCTACTGCATTATTCATAGTTTTCAGTGTAACAACAGATGGCAGATCATCGTAATTCCTCGAATAGTTTGTTAGATTATCTAACCGTCTCGGCTGACACCGGCAGTGTGTTTTCACTTTGCTCTTTTATTTCCCAGCTCTGAGGTTTGTTCCCGTCACACGGCTGTCGTTTTGCTTCTATTGCTTTTGTGTGACGGCGGCTCGCGGAGTTGTGGTTTTGTTCTGCGACTTGTTTTTACGTGCTACGAGCTTGTTGCCTCTGTTTGAGGTGTGTGTGTGTGTGTGTGTGTGTGTGTGTTTACTTGTTGTCATGCAGAGAGAGGCTCGCAGGACAGTTGTGGCCATGAAATCTTTTATGCATGAACAGCACTTGTTGGAGAAAGCTGGTATTTCCTGCATTCGTACACACACGGTCCCCGCTGTCCTTTTGCCCTCGTCTTTTTTAAATTTCCTGCATTTAGTGTCTGCGATGGCTGGGCGCTTGTTTGGTTTGGGGGGAGGACGGGGGATATAGGGCACTTTTCATAAAGGACAATACTTACAGAATCCTTCAGGCGAGGTCATGGTGCTCAACATTTCTTTAAAATCCTTTTTTTTTTTTTTTGTTACATCCGTGACCTCTGTCAACCCGTTCATCCTCTTACTGCTAATAAATGATTTACGTTATCAGTATTCCTGTTGCACAAAATTGACTTACACCTGTTTTTTTTAATTATCAGATTATTGCATACATTTATGACATTGCCAGTTTTACATTTATACTCCTCCTTTTGTTTTCCTGTTTAAAAAGGAAAATATATTTAAAAAATGATATAAAATAAAATTGACCTATCTATATCTATTTATCATCTGTCAAGAAAAAAATGAGTAAGAAAAAAAATGAAAAAAAAAAAAATGAAAAAAAAAAATATTATATATAAATATAATCTAATATAATAAAAAATAATAATTGAAATTAAATTTAAAAAAGGGGATAATAGAACAGGGATGTTAGATTTGGCTGTTCAGTATGAATATTCAATAATTTGGGTTTATTTTTTATATTTTTTATATTAAGTTTTAAAGTTTAAACTGGGTTCAGAAGGATGTTCAGTATACAGTAATATTATTTTTTTTTTTTTTTGTTTAAATCTTTTCAAAAACTTCAGCCCTGATCACAAATACCAAATATTTATATATTTTAGAATTTTTAATCAGTGCTTTTTTTTTTTTTTTGTTGAACCAAAGCTTTAGCAAGATTTAGAGAGATTGTGGCTTTTCGAAGTGCAGTTTTTTTGTGATGACGTTAACAAAAACATGTTGGCATAATGTACTCCAGTGTAATATGTGCTGCAACAAAATCTAACCCTCAGATTCAGATTCACAAACTTTCCCAGCTGGACCTGACGTCAGTCAGGAAAACCAGAATAATCTGCTCCTCTTCATCCGTCTCATCTTTCTTTTCTTTCTCGTGTTTTTTATTTACTCTGCGTTTCCATCCCTCCTTCATCTCTCCGTTGTTCTTCTCTGTGTAATTACAGCACAATATAAACACCACTTGCATCAGGATACACAGGAAGGGCCGCACATGCAAATTACACACATAATCACACAAACACACGTGCAAAACGACATGTAACGGGAAGCACAAAAAACGGATCCAGCAGAGAGTTTTAGGCCACAAACGCCAGCGAGGAGACGGAGTTTCTCTGAGAGAGAAATCGTATAAAAAGTGTTTATTTTTCCCTCTCTGGCCTTTGATGGCCAACTGGATCCATATGGGCCTCGGCGGCTCTGTTTAGCTGCTGGGATTCAAACCCGTAAACGGTTTTCCACATGCCCCGACGCACAGGGTCACCTGTTCAAGTCCCGATTTCACCTCGTTTACGAGAGCGGCTTAAATCCCCGTCTCTCCCCGCGTCTTCAGATCCCGGCGGGTCAAAGGTTCAGATCAGGATCTTTTTATTTTGAGTTGCTATTCACTTAGTTTTTATGACAGGCAGCAGCTTTTCATGTGGCTCTTTGTCTAATGTTTTAATTCAACTGCCCATATTTTTACCAAATGTTTGGAGCGAAACCCTCCAGCAGGTCACAAGTTAAAATCCGATTGCGACATGTTGGCGGGTGATGACTTAAAGTGAAATCTCTGTTAGGAACCAAACTGCTGGTTTTGATTTTCAATCCGTTGTTCTATCTAACAATTAAACGCAATCACATTGTAATTACAAAACAGCGCAGACACAGTGTGACCCCAAAGCCACAGTTGTGTCTCCGTCTGTCTTTAACGGGCCTCAGTAAGACGTCACAACTCTTGTTTTGAAAGCCGTAAAAAAAAGTCATTTGATTTGGTTTTTTGGTGTTGTTTTTTTCCTCTTGATCTTTTTTGGGTCTTTCTCCCACACAGACAGATGTAAAGGCTGCAGGACGTCTCTGTCTCTGTCTCCGTCAGCCACATCCATCCATCCCACTCGAGTTGTTGTTCCGCTGAGTTGAGCAAAAACAACAAACCAGGGGAGGCTGAAGGAGACAGAAAGATGAAAGCCTGATTTCAAGTCTGCAAAATTCACACAAACTTAGATCTAAACAGGGAGAAATTAAAAACATGTCCTCTTCAGATCACTGCAAAACATTCATCACTTGATTATTGTCCGTAATGCACAAAGAAGCAGTTTAATTCAGCAAAAAACACAGTTAATCCACCAAATTTATCTCCTCTTTTCTCTACTACATGTTCTTAAGAAAAAATTTTTTTTTGGAAAAAACAAACAAAAAAAAAACCCCAAAACTGCCAAAATGTTTTTGAAGACAAAACAAGGCCAAAGTTTTTAAAGGAAAACATGCCTTTGAAACCATTAATTGTGAAAGAGGAAAAAAAAAATCACCCCAGTTTTTAAAATTAAATATGCATTTGAAACCTTTATTATTAAAGAGAAAAAAGTTGCCCCATTTTTTGTTAAAAAATTGCTGAAAATGTATAAAAAGAACCGACTGAGTATTGATGGTTGTTTCAGAGAATATATGGTCTTTGAAATTTGCCTCAAATTCATGGAAATGTGGTAAAAAATTGTAACAACCTTTTAAAAGAAAGATGACCAATTTGCCCCAATTCTTTAGAGAAAAAAAAAACGCCAACATTTTTTCAGTAAAAAAAGACAAAAGAATTAAAAGAAGAAACCATCCTTGGAAACCTTTAATTGTGAAAGAGGAAAAAAAAAACACCCCTTTTTGTTTAAAAAATGGACAAAAAATGTTAAAGACAAAAAACGGGCCAAAAACTTGAAAAAGAACTTAAAGACTGTCGATGGCTCTTTCAGAGAAGTTACGTTTTTAAAATATGCCTCAAAGTCATGAAAGTGTTTCGGTAAAAATGTGCATGAACCCTGAATACAGTGAGAGAGTAACTGTGTATTGTTCGGTCTGGAAGGTCTGAACAGGCGAAGTTGTGTTTTTGCATGATTTTTTTTAAAACCAGTGCTTGTGTGAATGGGATTTTTAGTTTTTGCTTGAAGAACTAACGAGTTAAACCCCCGTTTGACTCATACGTTTGGTCTACGTCTGAGCTAATGTGAGTAGCTGCTGGAATCGTCTTTTTTAGTCCCGTGCAGATCTTGACTCTCCACACCCTTCTCCTGAGGTCACCATTTTTCGTCTTCTTCTCCTCTCGTGGCCGTGCTTTACCTTTTCTTGCCGTCGGTTTTTGGGCTTGCAGAGATGAGTCAAACGTCGTCGCTCTGGTAGCCAAGACAGACACGGTCGGCTGGAAGAACACAATCACTCTCATTAACTCATCTCTCTCTCTCCATCTTAATTTTCCCTCTCTCTGTCTGTCTCTGTCCTCTCTCTTCAATGATGTGATAAACATACGCAATGTGGATGACACACACACACACACACACACACACACACACACACACACACACACACACACACACAGAAAAGCCAAGTAGCAGCCTGTTAGTGTGTTGTGAAGCTTCATAATTGGTTCATTTATCTTCATGTTAATATAATGTGGTGGAGTCCATCTAACCTTCGCTGGGAGACGATTGGTTTCATATGTGAGCCTGGAGCATCCTCACACACACACACACACACACACACACACACACACACACACACACACACACACACACACACACACACACCTTGGCATGCACTTCAGTGTTTCTGCTGGGACGGTCCGATGGTTGCACACCATTTCATCACTCTCTCCTCACCCTCTTCTTCCATCTCTGGTTGTCTGCTTGTCCTTTGGATGATCTCTCCATCTTTGACTCAGTGTCTCTGCGTTAAACTCTTTCTACATATATTGAACCACAGCG
The DNA here is from genome assembly GCF_008729295.1 of Plectropomus leopardus. NCBI lineage: Eukaryota > Metazoa > Chordata > Actinopteri > Perciformes > Serranidae > Plectropomus > Plectropomus leopardus. Next base: position 19,798,853 of record NC_056485.1, on the reverse strand, counting down.
ATACCCAACCTGCTTTGCTTTAGGGGCCACGTCTGCAAAGCGACAGAAGGCCAGGGCCAGTCGCAGCAGCCGCATACATGTTTTGAGGATTTAAGGTCATTTTTAGATCTTTAAAACATTTTAGGACCTTTCTAGAACTTCAGGACAACTGTAGGATTTTCAGATGTTTCTAGGATTTTAGGACATTTCGTAAATGTTTGGACATTTCAAAGATTTCTCAACATTTCTTGGGTTTTACCAAATTCTAGGATTTTAGGTCATTTTTAGGCCTTTAGGACATTTCTAGGATTTTAGGACATTTCAAGGTTTTCAGGACAAAAGTAGGATTTTAGAAAGTTTCTTGGCTTTTCGGAAAAGATGAAGTGGTTAGAATTTGTTGGTCAAAAGGTCAAGGTAATTGTGACCTTTTATCCATCTCTTGTGAACGTGATAGCTCAAGACCATCATGAAGGATTGTCTTCAAATTTGGTACAAACGTCCACTTGGACTCACCAATGAATTGGGCGGTCGAAAGTCAAGGTCACTGTGACCTCACAAAACATTTTTTTTTATCAATAACTGAATAATTCAACCCAAATTAGGTAAAATACTAGTCTGAAATCTAAAGGTACTGCAGCAGCTGAAAACGCAGCTTTGTTTGCTGGATCACAGTAAAAACAAGGTCGGACTGCGGGTGTCAAAGCGGTTTGCAGCGCCTCATTTCGCTATTGGTGCGTGTTCGGTTCGGCGATCTGAAACAGCAGATGTACATTAAAACCTGTGGTAAACTTTATCATTTGGCAAAAAATGAAAAGCACAGAAATAAATATCTGCCAAAAAAACGAGTTATATCTCAACCCCTACCCTTTGAGACAAAGTTTTCTCTTTTCTCCATCCATCGTCTTTCATGTTTTTGATCGACTGTCTCTCTTTGATATAAGAGCCGCTCTTCTTTAGTGTTGCCACATATACAGGCTCCCCTTAAACTCAGTCATGTATCCCGTCCTTTATCTGTCCATCAAGCTGGGTCAAACAGACATTTTCTCATGTATATTTTTCCAGCCTCTCTCTCACCCTGTTATTTTCCAATTCGTCCCCTCGGTTTTTTTCTGCCGGCTCTTCCTGCCTCGGTGTGGATGGTAAAAGATAAATACACCCTGACTGTGAACCACGACAACCACATGAGATGAGACACTGCTCTACTGTCCCGATTCCTTTCTCTGTTTGTGTTACTGTCATTAACATGGGATAGATAAGTCAGGACAAAACACACAGTTTTACGTTATTAACCAAAAAACGCAGCCGTATTTTAGCTGTTGTAATATTATGTTTAGTTTTTTCAATTTGAAAAATTAAATTGAATTGATTCAGCGTTCGTACAAATTTGTAAAAGTCACAGAATTTGCAAATAGACCTAAAGGTTTCGGAAAAGTCATGAAATTTTGTTTCATAAACCTGTAATATTGAACTTAATGTTTTAAAGAAAATCCCAAGATAATTTATGTTTTTACAGTTTTTGTCTGTGATAAATAGTGTAATTTAGGTGATTTTTACAATTAGTTTCCTCTAGAATATTGCCAAAAATTATGAAAGAAAATCACCAGAAGTGTCCCTTTAAAATGGCCAAAAAAACTGCCAAAATTCTTTATGTAAAAATCACAAAAAAAAAGAAAAAAAAGGGACAACATGCCTTCCAAACCCAGTTTTTCTTTAAAAATCGAGAATAAAATAAATATTACCATTTAAAGTTTTATGCCCCTCAGCCAAAATAAAAAACATATGTGTCCCTCCTCAGAGCTTAAAAAATTATTTGACTTTTTGCACCACACCCTCCCCTCTCATAAATAAAGACCAGTCCTTAAATTATATCATATAATTATTATAAATTATCCAAGCATATTTTTTTGGATTCTTGTCTGTAAAAATAATAACTGTTTATATAAGACATCATACGTGCTGATAACGATATATCTGTAAGAGGCCAATATCAGCCAATAAACTCAGCTGATGAGATATTTCTTATTTTTATCCAGCTGAGTCCCGTTGAGATCAGCGATCAGTCGAGATCTTATCTGAGTGAAACTTTTGTCGTTAATCAGAGCGATAAAGTCGTGATTTCTCTGCGCTGACGTCTCTAGATTTGCAAACCACGTTTGTCAGTGTGAAATATATTGTTCAGCTCAAATAATGAGGCTCCGCTACTGTTGAACTATTCCATCAATTTACTGTGCACACACACACACACACACACACACACACACACACACACACACACACACACACACACACACACACACACACACACACGTACGGTTTTTGCCTCTCTGTGTTTCACTTGGGCGATATCCAACTGGCAGTCTCCATCCCCACGCAAGGCAATGGGAACCAGGTTCACTGGGAGAGACTATCTCTGTGTGTGTGTGTGTGTGTGTGTGTGTGTGTGTGTGTGTGTGTGTGTGCGTGCACGTAGACACAGCTGTCTGACAACTGCTTCCATTCTGCAAACAGCATAAAGGGGCTTCTGTGTGTGAACACACACACGCCGACACACTCTCTCGTATCATGCTGCGTGGCCGAGCCGTCGGTCAACTATGGCACACGTCGGGGTCCTGACCTCGCTGGTTCCCATGGTAACCTCCAGAGGGGGGTCCCGGGACCAAATAAGGAAGGATGAGGGGGGAAACTGAGTGTCATCGAGGAAACGCCAAAGATGGATGTCTGCTCGTTTATACGCAAACTCAACAAACTTCATCAAAGTAAATATCAAAGTAAAAGTTCCAGCCATGCTGACACTTTGTTTGCACTTTTAAATTAATTAATTTAATCAGCGATCATTAAAATAAAATGATGATAATCGGCAAAATGCCAAATATCGGCCCCAAGAATCAGACGATAATCTTTCGACCCCTAGTTTAAAGGATGTTTAAAGATATTGAGATATATAACGTGTTTGTGATATAGACTTTAAATATCACAATATTACTTTAAAGCCATGTTGCCCCCCCTTATAGGATTTATATTCAGAGCCAATATTTTTTTTAAAAATCGCAGCTGGTCCAAAAAAAACAAAAAATTTTTTTTGAAAAGAGCGAGGTTAACGAAGCTGTAAAATTGACCCTGTCACTGTCAGTTTCACCGTCACCAGGGACCAGATTTGGCCCGTGAACCGTAAGTTGAGTATCACTGCTTTACACTCACCTGCAAAGCTGAAATAAGACAAAAAAAAAAAAAAAAGATCCGTCTAAAATTCAGTCTTCAGTAGGGTTAACAATGCAAAAAGGTCTGAAAAAGCATTAACTGTAAGAGACACCTGTTAACAACAAATGTACAAATGCACGATAATAAAAAAAAACATGGACTTCAGATCACTGAGAGAAACTTTAAAATGCAGAAACTCGCTCAGCAGAGTTTCATCATTCAGTGCATCAAAATTGCAGCTTGAGAGCTAAAATCATTTTGGAGCATTCACACACGGACCTGAATTACGGCGTTTATTGCCCAGAGGAAATTACACCGCGCCGCTTCCAGACCTTTAATCTGCACTCGAGTTTCATTTGGTTTTGACAGTCGGGTCCCATTGTGTCTCCGAGTTTCACTGATTACAGTAAAGTCCCGCCCCCTTTGTCTGCGACCGTGTTGTGATTGGCTCGCGCAGCAGCGTCAGTGCAGATTATAAAGAAAGACGACAAACAAAACAAGGCGGTTTCTTTTAATGGTAAACAGTGGCTCCGTGCTGGAGGGCCGCTGCCATGTTTCCTCCCTCTGAGGGTGAAGACACGTCCGCTCGCAACGCGGCTTCGCACGCTGATGTATAAACACGCCGAGCTTGTCCTCAACTGTCAAAACAAAATGAAACCGGAGCCCAGATGAAACGCTTGGAGAGCCGCTGCACTAATTGTTTTGGGAAATGAACTTAAAGTTATAGTTTTTGGGGAAAGTTTCTTCTCACGCTGGACATCTACTTGCACGGCTCGTCCCTCTGCCTCTGCATTTCTTTTTCTTTTTGGGGTTTGGCACAAAAGAGCCACCGTACTTAACCCTTTGAAAACATGTTTGCATTATCCTGTTTAAACAGATCTGAAATAAGAACCATAAAAGCTGAAGCATTCCCTCTTTTTGCAGCAGAAACGTGACGATGCTTTCGTCCCTGTAGCAACATCTTGGCCTTATGTTACTTACCGAGCGTTCCCACACATCCTTAAAAAGCCTTAAAAGTCATTGAATTAATACATCTGAAAATAAGGCCGGAATTGGTATTAAATTGTCCTTTTTAACATTTGTTTTAGGATTTTTCTGATGTAGAACAAATACGACACTTAAACATCTCAGCCAGAAAATCCTTACAGATAAAAAAAGCAAAATCAAACATCGAATAAGGAATAATAAATAACTAAATAAATAAAATCATACCCTTGAGGTATGAAATTGTCATGAATCAATATTTTAAAAGTCTTAAAAAATGCGATATGGGGTTTTACAAATCTTTTTTTTTCTTTGCTTCTTAAAATCTTAAAATAACTGCCAACTTAATTTTTATTGATTTATTTATTATTATTTTTAAATCTTATTTATTTATTTTTTATTTTTTTATTTTTACCAAATGCTCCTCACATTAATATCACCAAAAAGTGAGGTTTTATGTTACAATAAATATTTGGGCATTTCTCAATTTAAATTCTTCCTAATCCTAAGTAATATTTATGTTGGTTCATGTTTTTCTGTTTTTTTCCCAGTTTCTCTTTTCCAAAATTTGTCTTAAATTTCATTCCTAGCAGCAATAATAAAGTCTCAAAAAGTCTTAAATCCCACTTGCTTTAACCCTCAGTGACCCTGTTACCTCACGTGCCGTGAAAACGTTGTATTTGGCCGTTATGGCTGTGGGAGACGTTAAAATAAAAACCATTATAACTAGAGCATCCGTTTTTTTTACAATTGTAAGTTAAGACTTGCATATAATGGCTTTATTTCCTTGTGTTAAAGATGTTTTGCTATAATTGTGGCGGATTTTGCCCGTGGGCGTCTGCGGTAAATGGTAATTTGCATAATCCTGCATATATTGATCCAAAATAAAAAACATAATAGCTAGAACATTAATGCTTTTTGCTGTATAAAGCAAAAGTATCGGTCTTACGTTTCATCACGTTGTCAGAACGACGTCATTACGGCATCTTGAAATAGTGTTTGAATAAAATTTAAATCTGACGTATTTGGAAAAACACAGAGCAGGAAGGACAAGAAGAAATGTGCAGGAATCCTGCTTCGATGACCTTTTAGAGCAGATTATACAGATTTTAGGAATATGACACATTTGATGATACTTGAGGAAAAAATGTCACAATAAGCCAAAATATCACTGTAGGCACAGAAATAAAAGGGTTAAACCGACCTTTTTGGCGCCGGCACATCTTCGCAGCAGTCTACGACCTCCCTCGCTCCTGGGTTCTGGTACCTCAGATTTATCCGTCAATATTTCATAAAACACACACGGCTCCATCCGAAAATCATCAACTTTTTGCGAGCCAGAGCCCCGAGATGACTCACAACCTTCGTAATATCCCACAATGTGCTTCTCCTCACGCCAGCAGTCGTTTTGTGAGAGTAGGTGTGAATTTTTTTTTTTTTTTTTTTTTCCCAGAGTTGGACGTCTTTTTTTATTTTGGAGCGAAGCCTCTTCATGTCCTCGCGCGAATAAAAATGATTAAAGGCAGCATTTGGTTTATTTTTACAACTTTGGACCGACAGAGAGAGAGAGAGAGAGATCGAAAGATGCTGAAGTTTTATCCTCTCTCGCCCTTTTTTAACTTTTATAGAAACTTTATCAGACTGAGACACCAGACTTCTGCCCGTCGCCTGTTTGTTGACCGTGGTTGGCATAGCAGCTGATCGTAGGGATGTATCTCAAACACTGCAGGAGCATCAATCTCACACACACACACACACACACACACACACACACACACACAGAGGGGTGCCCCGAGCTCGCCAAAGAACAAGGTTGGCCGTGCATCAACGCAGCCGCCTTAAAGTGTGTGTTTTGGTGAGTGAGTTTGAGTTTTATGATCCCAGCTTGAAACAAGCCCAACACTGTGTTCCTGATGTGTATGTTTCTGTGTGTGTGTGTGTGTGCGTGCGTGTGTGTGTGTGTGTGTGTGTGTGATGGAAACAAGTTTATTAGTAAGTATGAAAGCCACCCGCCGGTGTCTGGCCACAGCGACTGGATGTGAGAAGGGAAGCAAATTGCTGTCAAACTCCTTTTTTTCTCCTTTTCACTTTCATTTGTTTTTCTTTAAGCTTTTTTTTTCATCCGTTAAGTCGAGTTTTTTTTTGTCAAGGAGAGAAATTGAGAAAAAAAGAGAGATGATAAGGAGACTGAGGGAGATGAACAATAAACAAGTGACCAGAAAGGGAAAAGACCTCATTTTTTCCCCAAAAAATAGAGAAAAATGTCCAGAAAACTATATCTAAAATTGCAATAATTTTATGATTAAAATGATTTTACAGAAAAAAATAATAAAATAAGAATCAGCACTTTTTAATTATTTAATTTTATTTTTATTCAGTTTGGGCACAATAAAACTGCATTAAATCCAGTTCAATAAAAAAAAAATCATTTAGAGAAAAAAGTGTCAGGAAAAAAATAAAAAACTAACAAACAATAATTCCTAAATTAACATTTTACAGTAAAATACAACAAAAAATAAATGCTGAAAAAAAGCAAAAAAATTCAACATTAATCCAATAAAAAACAAAAATTGCATGGAAAACAATACAACGATAGAAGGAAAAAAGGAGATATTTCTACATATATACACACGTCAAAACATGAATTAAACATTAATTAAACATGTATTAATGATAAATTCGACTTTGTGAGCTCGTTTATTTTCACGTTATTTTCTTGTAACGTGCTTTAGAGTACTGTGATGGGACAAGAACCTCAGGTGAGAGTTTAAAGCCGCTTCGTTGAACAGATTTGTTGCTGCACGATGCAGCTGTTGTGTCTGAGAGCGAGCGACGGGTTGAAGCAACATGTGGTGATGTCACACTGAGAGTCGCTCGTCAAAACAAAACATGACGATAAAATCAGTTTTACTGCAAACGAGAGATCACAAAATCAAGACGACATGTCCATCTGTCTTCTCTGTTCCCTCTGCTTCCTGCTCTCATCCTCCTTTTTTCCATCTCTGCATCTGCACCAAGTTCACTCGACACAACCCCTGTGTGTGTGTGTGTGTGTGTGTGTGTGTGTGTGTGTGTGTGTGTGTGTGTGTGTGTGTGTGTGTGTGTGTGTGTGTGTGTGTGTGTGTGTGTGTGTGTGTGTGTGTGTGTTGAAGTCAGATGCACTTGGCTGGTCACTGTGGTCTTGGACGGGAGATAGAAAATGCTGCTTTAACAAACTCGCCAATTCGCTGCTGGAGAAGATCGCAATCTGGTCTGCATCACACACACACACACACACACACACACAGACACTCACACACACACACACACACAAGATTTTAACTGTAAACATACCAAGAGGCAAAGACATGGACGTACATGCATACATGACATGTATGGAAGTCTGCACAAACACATGAAAGTGCAGAGATGTGCACAGTTTGAATTTACACAGCTAAGAGAAACACACACACTCTCTCTCACACACACACACACACACACACGAACACATCCGAGTGGATCTCAAAGTGGTCAAAGCCAAACGTTTTGATGTCGAATCCCGCAGATTATTGCTAACATATCTGTTTGTTTACGCATGGAGACTTTGCAGCGTTCCACATGCGCTCATCCACATCAGAGCCGGAGCCGAGGCCTCGCTCCGCTTCCATCCGAGCCGTTTCATTGGACGCCGTCGTGCCCCGCGGCCCTCCGCTTTACAAGACACATCCACGCATCCGATTCCACTCTGTTTGTGACAAACTTAATCCCGAACATACCGCGTTTCAAAGGAGAACACGCGATTGGTGGCGGTCCAAAAGATGTTTTAAAGAACGAGGCGAGCTCAGGTATCATAAAAGCGCCCATAACTCATGCTGCTGATATCGGATTGTATAACATCACATTACGCACACTTTGGACTCGCTGTTTTTCCCAGACTTTGCAGATGGTAAAGTTTAGTGCAAAGTCCATCCTCCTTCTTCTGTCCAATCTTAAAATTAGACGAAAATGTAATTTTGTGCTTTTGCATCAAAGAAGTTTAATGTATTGTCGAGAGATTTAAAGGGACTATTTTCTACATTCAATTTAAATCCACTCTTAAGCATTTTCCAAAGAGATCCATAAATTTTCTCTGAAAGACGTAAAACCGGCCTAAAAAATAATGATCAGTCAAAGTGGAAAACTGTCAGTTTCAGATTTTTTTTTTAGATAGTTTGTCCTCTGGGTTTGATTGTTTGTAAGAACACTTAATGAATGCAAAATGTTGCTAAGACAACGCCAAAACCTCAGATATCAGTGTCCCAAAAAGCACTGCATCAGCTGGACTCCTCTGCAGTACAATCTGATGATCCAACAGTAAATATATTATCAAGGTGACAAATTGTTGGAAGGCAAAAAAGGTGACTGGTGCTTTTTTTTTTTTTTTAAATTTATGGCTACTTATGGCTATTTATGGCCATTTTTTCTTTTTGTATCTTTATTTATTTATTTTTTATCTTTTTTTTTAAAAAAAAAAACAGGTTTGGCATGTTTTCTCTTGAACATTTTTTGTTTTTAAATTTTTTAAATTGCTTTTTTTTTTTTTTTTTTTTTTTTTTTGAATTTTGAGGTGTAATAATACAGGTTTGTGAAAACAAAATTCAGTGACTTTTCCAAAACCCTTAAGGCAAATTTATTTTTTCCAAAACATTTCCAGGCCTGGAAATTGCTATTTCCAAATTCCATGACTTTTCCAGGTTTTTCACGTCTATGCAAAAACGCTGAAAAAATCTGATTTTATTTTGCAAATTTAAACAACTAAAACAAAATACTACAACAGCTAAAATCAAATGTGAAACAGAAAAAATCACTGGATTGTCAAATGTCCTACAGTCCCTGAACACATCATGTGGGATGCTGAAATTATGTCTAAACAGAGTTTGAATGTTTCATGTTTGATAAACACCAGATAAGTCTGAAAAAAAAAAAAGTTTGGATCCTTGAAAAGTCAATTTGAAGGATCCAAACATTTTTGCTTATTGACTTAAATTCACTGATAAACGGGTCATCAGAGCTGGACGGACTCTGCTGTCAGTCTCGTCGTTTCGAAAGAAATTAGCCGAGGACTGCGAGTAACGTTCACACTGCCAACGTTGACGGGTCGTTCAGCGTCCACATATGGCCCGAATTTCTCCACTCGCTCAGTTGTGAACAAATTCTGCTGACTTGTCAATCATGTTTCTCGCCCTGCGAACAGGATCGTATTTCCTCGCCAACACCACATCAGACCCTGTTTCTCATAAAAACACCAAACCGACCGTCTGTCCGTCCTCCAGAGGACATCTCCAGAAGCTCCTCTTCTGGCCACGGTAGCCAAAATAACGGGCAGCTTGGCCCGTGTGGCATTTCTATAAAATCATCCAAAGCACGAAACATTACAAGCCACATCCAGCCTGAAAGCTGCTGCTTCTAATATTCTCATGCGCCATGTTTTGGTGCAGGATCACATTCGATTTGTCGGTAGCTGCGTGTGTGTCTCTGCCTGGTTTTGGTAAACAGCGCAGCGCTGCAGGACCTCTGTGACAGGCTGGAGGTGTGGAGCGCAGACGCAGGGCTGCAGCCTCACACCCCCTCTGCCCCCCCAAACATGCACCGCCACATAAATGCACACACACACACACACACACACACACATAACCGCGCACATACCAGGCTCCTGCCCTCCAGCTACGGGCCCCTAAACATATAGGCAGCAGTGGGCATATAGTGAGTACCAGCTGCTTTCAATGTGTGAGAGTCGCTCTAAACCACTTTGTCTTCTTCCATCTTTCATTAACGCTCCTCCTTTTCCTCTTTTTCTTCATCCAAATTATTCAGTTCTACATAAACTGGGATTTAATGGTTTGTTATAACCTGCTGAGACACCAGATGGGCAGAATTCACAGTTTAGGATCTTACAAACAGCTGCCATCATGTTTAAAGGCCTAAAATCTGACTTTTTAACCCAGTTTAACCCTTAGGGACTGTTTGTTGCATTTTACGCACTTTTCATTCTTCTTTTTTTAATATATAGAATTTTGGCTGTTTCATGCTGATGGTGTACATTTGGCAAGACTGTGTATTTTTGTGTAATCTTGGATTTCCAGCGCAGCTCACAGCTACAGTAAGTCTAAAATACATACACGTGTTACGTTCCTAATGTGAAATGCTCCATTGAAACACATTCAAAGTGCAAATGTTTGATCCCACGGCCATCAAAGCATAAAAACATGCATTGTGTTATTTCTGGGTGTCATTCTGGGCTTTTGCCAAGGAATTTGTCATTTTTACTGTTTTACGCTGATGACATCATATTTGGCATATGGAGAAAATACATGCTATTTCCACCGGGTCCTAATCAATGTTGCTTAAAATCTTTGACTTATCCCAGACTGTAATACTTAAAAAAAATCTATTCTGCATGTAGTATATTGACTGTAATTTACTTTGGTATTTTTATTTTTTCATCTCAAACAGTGGCATCATGAGAGAACCTGGCATTTAAAAGCGTTAAAATTTTTAAAATTTAATGAATATTAAATATTAATGATTGGGACTGATATTGTTAAAAAAGAAAAAAAAATCATGCTGATTTGATGTCTTATTGACCAGTCAGATTGCTTGGTCTGAACTACTTGCACAATCCAGAAATAATCAGTTCTCAGGGTTTAAGATAATCCATAAACCTCGTTGTGTTTGGGTTTTATGTAGGAACTATTTTCTTTGTTGCTGTGCAGAAGGACGCGTGAATCATTGCAGTGTGTTTTACTGTGGCCTGTTTCAACAAATGAATATTGTGAGCGCAGAGCACAGCGCTGCATCAAGATGGCAGAACAAAACATTTAAAACACACACACACACTCACACACACACACAGTAGAGTAATCAGTCTGTTAAACACCACACTGTTGTGTCTTTGTTTTATACGTCTGGAGGCCTGTGTGTGCTCTCTCTGTACAGTAGCTGGTTTGTCCCTCTGTAATGTTTACGGCTCTGCTCTAATCACTGAGAATTATCTTAATAATAATATACAATTAGGCTCTTACATAAACACACACACACACTCACACAGCTCTCTCTCTCCCACAGACGTTAATGCTCATTATTTTTAACCACTCTGTTGATGCCGACAGTCAAAGAAACATGCAGAGGAATCCAAACACACTGAAACATAAACCTCTGACAGACCGAGTGAGACCTGAATGATTAATCATCTGCACACGTTCAGACAAAACCACATGAGCAGAAAAATGAGCTCAGCACCTGCAGCTCACCTTTGTTCCCAGCTTCTCCACTAGAGGGAGCTGAAGACCAGACTCCACTCACATTTAAAGAAATGATCTGAGAAAAGAAAGCTCTGCTTGGTCCAGCTTAAAGAAAGAAAAACCTGCGATTTCAGCAGAATATTTATCCAGTTAAGAGATTTATACACCTGATATTTCTGTAGCAGACGATTTGACATTATATCATACGATTATAGTGGTTTCTTCTTCTTCATGATGCAATATAAAGCTCCTCACCTGCATTTAGCAATGGTCAGGTGTCTGTATAAATGCCCTGATTTGATCATATACGATAGTCAAAAAATGCTTTTACACCCTGATTTCATGGAGTCATTGTTAGTTTTTCTTTAAAGTCAAATGTTCTGTCAGTCTGTGGTTTCACTAACATTTCACCTCCAATTCCCTCCAGTTCAATAGTATTTACAATATTTAGAGCTCGAAGAAAGAAGTGAGGAAAGACATTTTGGCCCCCAAACCATTTTCTAATTCACAATTAAAATAAAGTGATTCGTGCTCATCAAAAAAGTGCTAGTGGAGGATCCCCTGCAGCTCCCAACAGAGGTCCAAGCTAAGACCCTAATGTCCTAAAATCCCAGAAAAATGTCTTAAAATCTTAGAAACGTCTTAAAAAATCCTCAAATAAGAGAAATTTCTTAAAATTTCAGATTTGGCACAAACATTTTAATTTGAGTCAGTGGTGACCTAATTTAATTTTCGTCAAAGGTCAAGGTCACACTGACCTTGCATCCGTCTCATTTTCTCTCGAGTGTAATATCTCAAGAAGGCCTTGAGGGAGTTTCCTAAAATTTGGCACAAGCGTCCACTTGGAGTCAAAAATGAACTGATCAGAATTTGGTGTTTGTAGGTCAAAGGTCACCGAGCCTCACAAAACACGCTTTTGGCCACGACTCAAGAATTCAGGTGCGATTTGTGAAAAAATGTGTGGTGTTATTTTTAGTTTATTGGAATATTACCCTCCTTTCCCGGCTCCAAATGAGTTATTTTTACTTGCAGTGGCTCTAACACGCTGTCATACCCATCAGCCATCTAATGTTTTACAGACTGAACAATTCATTAAAAAAGTCCTCAGCAGATAATTCATAATGAATCGAGTCGTTAGCTGCTGTCATATCCCTGAGAGTACTTAATTACTGTTTTACTTCGTCTCTTCTCCGCCCTCTTCACTCTTTTAACATCCATCCATCTTTTTCCCTCTCTACCTCTTTCTTTATTTTCCTTTTTTCACACCCACAACCGTTTAAAGCCGACAACTCCTCAGTGAGGAATCCAAGACCACCGCGTAATCACTCCAGCACACACCTATAACACACACACACACACACACACACACACACACACACACACACACACACTCATGAAGGAGCGCCATGTGGAGCAGGTGTCTGCACACACAAACACTGAACTTCAGCAGAATGTTTGCACTGAACGGTTGGCAATCGATCAAGGAGGGCGTGTCTGACACTGGGGACACACACACACACACACACACACACACACACACACACACACACACACACACACACACACAGTGTTTTTTACAGGGTTAATTTGAGGAAATGGCAGAAGGTTGTAGACTGGCTAATGAGAGAAGTGAGTCAGTCTCACCTGATTGTGAGGCACACACACACAAACAACGACATCAATCAAGAGATCCCATGTAGAATAACAGACCTTTCTCTTTCTTTCTTTCTTTTTTCTTTCTTTCTTTCTTTCTTTCTTTTTCTTTCTTTCTTACGCAGAGCTGTTCACACATTTTGTGCTTTTTTTCTTCATATTTAAGCGTTATCACACGAGAGGGAGCAATTATCTTCGGCACTCGACCAAATCACAGTCGTGATGATATACAGTCCAACATCACGAACTCGAGTGTGATATTGTTTTTATACAACAGTTAAACAAGCCAATCATTGGTTTACAGTAATTTCAAAAAATCAGATTACAGTTTCATTGTTTATTTACCTTTTTTTTGGCTTTTTTTTTTTGGAATTTGGTGTCGAGAATCGTGAAATTTAACTTGTTCAGGTGTTGACTGCTACATTTCCGGCGTGCTTTTGTGACATAATACATCAAATTCCCCATAAATAAAACACATGGACGTCTTGTATGGAGGTCTTAAAACTCTCCTTCGCTTTCCGTCCATGTTACCCTCTTTCTCCCTCCCGTCTCTTCTTTGTCCCCCGCCCCTCTGAGGTAAACAAAACCGTCTCACTTGTGTCCTATCAGTGAAAGTCCATCCATCCCTCCGTCCCCCGGAGACGAACTCGGTGAATGAGCCGAGGAGAAAAAGGGATGAGAGGGGAACGGTGACAGACAAGAGAGGCTGTGTCATTCCTCCTCATCAGCCTGTCTGCCTCGACACAGACTGTTTGTTGTGTGACCGTGTGTGTGTGTGTGTGTGTGTGTGTGTGTGTGTGTGTGTGTGTGTGTGTGTGTGCGTGTGTGTGGTGTAGGTGTAGGTGTGCGCAGGTATGTGTTTTAAGTGTGTGTGTGTTCATTTACACTCCACACATTCCTGCTCACTAACCAGATCCCCCGGTCCAGACTGCCAGAGAGGCCCACCTCGCTGCCTGGTGCGTCCCAGGAGAGGTGCTCTGACCGGGGCAAGGGGAGAGGGGAGCAGTGGGGGGGTCTGGGTCAGCCTGGAGCTTCCCACTCAGCAGAAAGCGTACTGTAGGAGAGGAAGGTGAAGAGGAGGACAGGGTGGTGAAGGAGACGGGGAAACGAGGCCTCAGAGGTGGCAGCAGGGTCTCTGAGAACTGATTTGAATAAATTGTGGGGCGAATTTCAGGTGTTTTATTGATCATACTGACACATTTTTAGCGTCTTTTATCTCATTTAGTCTCTTGCTGATCTTTTCTGTCGTAATCAAAACTCTGCGAAACCTGGATCGTCTTCGCATCTCTTGTGCTGCTTTCAGAGGCCTTTCACAAGTTTTTGAATCTTTGGACCCTGAGCAAATTGGTGCAATTTTGTTCAAAAACATGAGCAAATGTTTCACAAATTACAAAAAATTGGTAGATTTAGAAAATTATTTAGGACTCTGTTTTTAAAATAAATAAAAAAATATGTAAAAATATATTTTATAATATATATAATATATATAATATATAATATGTAAAAAATATTTGTAAAAATATTATAATTTGATTTAAGCATTTTTCAGGTAATTTCCTTGTTTTTTCATTTTCATTTTTTTTTTTTTTAATTATTCTTATTTTTTAGCTTTCATGTTTTATCCTTTTTTTTTGCTTATTTTTAGGGGATTTTCTTCTACCGTTTATCAATTTTTCGCCAATTTCTGGGTCATTTCCTCTTCACTTGATTATTGCCTTTTTCTCATGTTTTTATATTAAATCAGGCCAATTTGCTCATGTCACAAAGGGTTAATTACTATAATGTTTGAATTCCAATGCAGCACTTTTCAGCATGGCAGTTTCTCCATGAATCCTTTTTCTCCTCGCCAAAACCGTGCCAAATTACCCATCATGCAACTTGACCGTAGATTTGGGTGCGCTATAGCTATAGCGTATTATGTAGTGGGCTGTAGAGGACTGTTAAGCTCGCTGATTTCTAGATTTTAGGACATTTCTTGGATTTTAGGACATTTCTAGGATTTTAGGACATTTCTTGGATTTTAGGACATTTCTTGGATTTTGGGACATTAGGGTCTTAGCTGGTCGTCATCAGTGAAAGAGGTCATCAGAGCAGAAGGAGAATGATCTTATATGTATTGTCGTGTCATGGACTGCATTTAATATAAATAAAAAGTAGAAACAACAAACAGCATTTAAAAAAGCAAGAAAGCCGTAAAAGCAATAGATAAAAAAGTTTCTATAGAAAAAGAGAAGTGTGACGTTAATGACGACAAACGGGTACAAACGAATGCACATGATGAACCCATGTATCAGATGTAAAGACTACAAACCACAAAGAATAAAATCATCAACAAACGCAGGGAGAGCAGGACCGCAGAACGAATGAAGAAAGAAGCGGAGACGAAGCCAGAAAACAGTTTGGAAAAAAAACAGCAGAGCGAATAAAAAATGGAAATCAGGAGGGGGGGGGGGATTCACACGTCTTCAGATCCTCCTGTGTACGCTCGCTCGGGGATGAGCACAGCGCGGGTAATTTCAACATTTCTTTTCCCATTTTCCTCCAAGTCTTCCTCCGTCCTTTTTCTCGTTTTTTTTTCTTCTTCTCTCACTCTTGTCCATGTTGCATCAGGCGGGCCAACCTCCCACTGAACCCTGAGCGGTCTGTTCCCATACACACAGCGCTACCTGAGGGACGACCTCTGTGTGTGTGTGTGTGTGTGTGTGTGTGTGTGTGTGTGTGTGTGTGTGTGTGTGTGTGTGTGTGTGTGTGTGTGTGTGTGTGTGTGTGTGTGTGTGTGTGTGTGTCTCAGGGTTCCCACGGTCATGGAAAACCTGAAAAAAATTTTGACAGTTTTCTTTTCATTGAAAAATGTTTGGAGATTATAGAAAACATAAAAAATGTCAGTTCCTTTGTTTTTCTTAATTTTTTTTTTTTTCTTAAAATTAAAATGTACTTTAAAGAAAGTCAAAGTCAAATTTATGTATAAAGCACATCTAAAAACAACCAAAGTGCTGTACAGAAGTACCAGACAAAAAAAATAATCAATAAAAATACATAAAACATGCAGGAAGAAAACATTTGGAAGGCATGTTTTCTTTTTAAAAAAAAATGTTTTTTTTTTCTTTTTTTCGTTTTTGGTTACTTTCATAGAAAACACACAAAAAAAATTTCTTTAAATTTTTGATTTGTATAGAAAAAAAAAATCCCTTGCAGGAGGGTCTGATCTAAAAAAATCCTACAAAAAATATATTTGGCCATTTTTATAGAAATATTTATTTATGTATTTTTTCTTTTCTCATTTTCATTTCCTTCTTTTTGGAGGCATGTTTTCTTTTAAAATTGCCAATATTTCACCACTTATCATAGCCAGAAACGGAAAATACAGAAATTATGGTTGGATTTTCAAATTTCCAAAGGTCCTTGAACACATTATGTGGGACGTTGAGATTATGTGTCTGAATTATGTGTTTGAATCTTACATGTTTGAAAAACGCTGGCTGACGGGGCGAGGAAAAAAAGATCTGGCCATCGAAAAGTCATGGAAACATTTTGAAATTTTGTCAGTGTGAAAATGTGTGGGAACCCTGGTGTGTGTATGTGTGTGTGCATGCGTGTGTTTGTGTGTGTGTGTGTGTGTGTTTGTGTGTGTGTGTGCCAAAACAGCCTGACTGACCTCGTCTTGTGAAAGTGTGAATGAATGGATGGTCGGAAAACGGCAGAAGAAGAGAGGATGATAGGCGTCAGGGGGGGTCTGAGAAACACACACACACACACACACACACACACACACACACACACACACACACACACAGGCTGGGTCTCCAGCCTAAATTGAGCATCAACAGATAAACCTTTTTCCTTATTATGGAAAAAAAGAGGAGCAAAAAGAAGAAGGGATTCTCTTACAGCGAGGAGACAGTTTTTATCTCCTAACCAGCCCTCTTTAAGCCCCCCCCCTCTCTCCTATGTCGTCTCCTATCTCTCTCTATCTGCCTCTCTTTCTCCCAGCGTCGTTCTTGGCCTCTCTGGTTACTGGTAAAAGGGCGACAGAAAGGACAGAGAGAAAAGGAGGGAAGGGGACCATGAAGGAGGACAAAGACACCACTTAAATTGCCCAAAAGAGGGCTCTGTGTAAGCGTGTTTAACCCCCCTCTTCTTCCTCTTTTCTTTGCTCTTCTGTCTCTCACGACACTCATCCTCAGTCCATCTTCCTCTTCTCATGTCTCGTCGTCGACTCCAAACAAGTCAAATAACAACAAAACGTCTTCTTTAAGGGAAAAAATGGCCGTTTTCAAACGACTTTTCAAATTTCCAATGTCAGAATAAAATAGTGATAGTTTTGCTGTAATTCCTTGATCATGATCGTGTGGTGTAAGGAGGTTACAAAACTCTGTTCTTAAAAAAAATATATTAGAGAAAACATCTAAAACTAAATTGTAAATGTAAATGTAAATGTTTATTATTATTATCTTTTTTTTTTTTTTTTTACTATTTTTTATTTTTATAGAAATATTTTTTTTTTAAAGCATTTTTTTAAGGTCATTTCCCAATTTTTATTTTTTTTTTAAACCTTCCTTTTTTGTTTGTTATTTTGTCTCATTTTCAGTTTTTTTCTCGCGCTTTTTAGTATTTTTTGCTAATTTTTCTGTCATGCCTTCAAGTTGCTCATTGCCTTCTTCCCATGTTTTTCAAACCAATTTACTCAGGTTACAAAGTGCTAAGAAAATATTTTTTTTTTTATGTTTTTACATAATAAAATAATATTTTTAATCAATATGTTTTAGTAATCTAGACTGCGAATCACCACATTAGTGCTTACTGAATGTTCTCAGTGATAATTGAAATTGTAAGGAGTAAAGGTTAGCTGTTATTTCGGCCTCGTAATGTTGTGAGTGGTATTATAAGCTGAGTATTGGGAGTGTTTTGGCCTGTACTTACGACCTGGCGTTATAAACGGCGTCTTTGTAAAACAAGACCAGTAAATCTTTCATGTTTTTGCTCCAGAAACCAAAAACGGGTTACTGTGCTCACCACAGAGTACAGTACAGACGATAGCCTGCCAAACATTGAGGGAAGTTTTGGTGTTTTCGACCAATCACGTCGCCCGCCGTAGAAATCTGAACAATCACTGTTGCAGCATGTTTATGGCTTCTTGGCTTTACGCGGCGAAACGCTCGGGCTGCCATGCTGCCGTCTCCACGTCTGTCTGTGTGTGCGCTTGTATTACGTGTGTTGAGAGAAGCGAGTGTGTGTTTGTGAGTGTGTTTAAGTCCATTCATGTGCGTTCTGGGTGTGTGTGTGTGTGTGTGTGTGTGTGTGTGTGTGTGTGTGTGTGTGTGTGTGTGTGTGTGTGAAAGGTCCCCTACCATGTACAGTAAAGGCAGCTCCCAGAGCCCACTAATGATCCCCTCAAGGCTTAATGGTGCCAGTTAACACGAACACATGTCTGAGGTCACACACACACACACACACACACACACACACTGCACGCCCTCAGGGGGCCGGAACACCAAATCCTGCTAATACACATTCCAACATACAGCAACATTCAAAACAGGTCAAAGGTCACAGCCGTTGGCACCTTGTATAGGGTTTTACAGCCACACACTCACCGACACACACACTGACACACACACTCACTAACGCACTTTCTTAATCTCGCTTTTCTATATATTACCACCTGTTAGCTCTTTAATTTCCCTTTTTTTTCCGTTACCGTTCTGTCTTTCTCAGTGTCCACACACACACACACACACGCACACGCTCACACACATACCTGTAAGGTCTTTTTAATAGCAGTGTGTGTTGTCAGTAGTGTGTCCAGGCCAGTGTTTTACAGTTCTGTTCCCATGGCTTTACCGTCACAGAGCCGGCCTCTGGGCCAAATCCAGTGGCTGCCGCCGCGCCGCCGCGCTCTGCCATGGAAAATCACTCTGTCGCTTCCTCCGAGCTCCAGAAAACAAGGAGCTGGCGGCAGCAGCAGCAGCTCTGGGACGAGGTGAAAAGATCATACCTGTGTTCTGAGTCTTGCTTCACCTTGAATCTCCTGCTGCTGGTTTTTGTGCTGTAAACAGAGCTGCTGGAGGTTAGTGTCTCTCTAGTTCCCTCGTCAAAGAGCCTATAGCATAAAAGAAAAATGGCTCAGTGGCGAACAAACCTTCAGACGACAGGATGTCAACAAGAGCACATGGTTAAGATTCGGCAACAGAACCATGTTGGGAGGTTTAGGAAAAAACATCATGGAGCGCTCTCGCTCTGCCTATAATGACCTTTAATTTCTGATATTACCTCATTACCTGCAGCGTTTCCTCTTGGCTAATGGTCCGTCCACGTATCATACTGCCGCTACAGGCGTCGTACGGCCAGCCCGATCTTATTCCAAAGTCGTTAAATAACACTGTTTTTTCAGTGCTTTCGGCGTAACAAAGTACCTTTAACGCCCATATGATACACCGAAGGACATATTCAGTTACGATCTAACCATGTATAACCTGTGTAAGTTTACAAAAATATTCAGCCTACAACATTATTAACCTGATGCAGGCGTATCAGGCCAAACTGTAAAACCTACAAACAAGCTTTCAATTCACAATTAAATTAATCCGTATCTAATTTTATATTAAAAACGGGAGAAAAACGAGCAAAAAGGAACTCAAAGTTCCCCGAAACTCTGCTGCTTGTATAGAATTACAAAGTGCTGGATTATCAAAGCTCTGGAAGATGTCGTAACATCCCCAGTGTGATCAATAAAACCATTCATAATGCTGCTCATGGAGCCACTTTTATGATTCATTCTTTTTTTATGGAATTTCTGCTTTATTAGTCTGTTTATTATGAGCGGGAAATGGACGCCCACACATACACACACACACAAACGCACAAACACAGATACATGTATGTGGTTGTAGCGCTTCAACTGTACTCAGCTATTTGTTTGATACATTTATTAGAAACTATATTCCTTTTTTTAAATATAATAACAAAGTTAGGTTGCATATGTGAAGTCAGATGATATTCAGACACATGGTTTCCCCTGTCACAGAATATCCTAAAACCCTTAAAATGTCCTAAAATCGGAGAAATGTCCTATAATGTTGGAAATGTCCTAAAATCTTAGATATCTCTTAAAAATCCTAGATATGTCCTAAAATCATAGAAACGTCCTAAAATCCTTAAAATGTCCTAAAATCTGAGAAATGTCTTAAAATCCCAGAAACATCCTGATATCCTAGAAATGTCCAAAAATCCTTTGAATATCCTAAAATCATTAAAATGCCCTTAAATCCAAGAAATGTCCTTAAATGCTTGAAACACGTATGGAGCTGCTGAGTGGCCCCTGGCTTCCTGTCATTTTGCAAAAGTGTCCCCCAATCAAAGCAAGTAGAGTATCCCTGCTGTAGCCCATTTTATTACCCTCCCCAGTAGCCATAACATCACCAGCTGCTACAGTTTATCTGCTATAAATGTGTTTTATCCACTAAATGAAAGTGCTGCCTAACCGAGGAGACTATTTGAAGAAAGACAGTAATGTGTAGCACATATAAAGTGCTGTGCACTTGAATAAAATATTATTGTATCCCTCATAATTTTTCCCACAATGCTGAGGGCCTCCTCCATCAGCCATGTGCTCATGAGCAAGTTTCCGAACACCTTCAATGTCTTCTCACTCGCTGTAAGTGTCCCTGGATGAGACACCGAGTCCTTGAAGCAGAAGTGGAAAATAATCTGTTGAATCTCTATGTCTCGAGCAGATGTGGTGGCTCCGGTTTCTTTGTATTTTATATCAAAACGCTGGAAGCCACCACAAACGACGTCTCGGACCTTGCGTGAGATATAAAACTCTTAACGACAATGTCACTGGCTCCTTTTAAAAACTTATCGCTCTTTCACTTTGAGCCCAAGCAGCAGCGTATCTGTAACATCATTTTAATATATTTTCTTACAGATACTACAGATATTAACCCTATTAATTTCACAGATGTCGACTGTTCCAGTTTCAAGGCGGAAAATCTTTAATATCAAACCCTTGGAACTTGGATCAAGCGGTGCAGGTCTATCGCTGAGCCCTGGCGTGCGCTCTTAAACGATCAATGAAAATATTATTAGGATCATTTCAGCTCACCTTTCCAGCGCTGTGATCTCTTTTTCATGGAGAAAATGAGAAATATCAAAGGCTGCAGTCGACCGTGGAAAGGTGGTTCTGAGACGGTCCGACAGTCACAGGGGAATTTATTTTCCTGTCGCTTTAAATCTCTAAATCTGCTCTTTTCCAAAAGACCGGCGGAGTTTTAATGATCCATGACCCTCATATTACTCTTTGTTAATCCCTGGAACACAATCATTTTTCTTCTTGACCACATATTTGTAAAATTTTAACATTTCTAGATAACACTTTTCTTCTATAGAGTGATGTCCATGAAAACTTTTAGGTGAATATCCAACTAAGTGGCTTTTTTATTTTCTGTGATGGATATCTGCATTTTTTCAGCTCTAGTTTGCAGATCCATGATTCATAACTAGCCGGAAATTACTGCTTTTTGAGACTGCAGGCGCGTGTGTTGTATGCAGTCTCACCGATCTCATGTCTAAGGCTCTGTTAATCATAAATCACATGACTTTGGTCGTTTGTTTCCAGTATGGTTGAAAGTTGAGGTGTGGGGTCTCTTCATCTGTTGCTGTTCTTTCACTGGTTTCTTCGTTTTTGTCTTTCTCTGCTGTTATTGTTGCGATGTGTGTCCTGTCATCCTGGCCGCTGAAGTGTGTTTTTGAATTTCACCTCATTTTCTGTTGGGAGGGGCTGTGATTGGCCTGTTCTTCTGTCAGCTGCATGCTAAGCATCCTAGGATAGTGTCCTATTCTGTTTGTCCCAAAAACAATCCTGGAAACGTCCTCAAATCTTAGAAATGGTCTGAAATTCTAGAAACATCCTGAAATCCCAGAAATGTCCTAAAATCCTGCAAAAGTCCTTAAATCCCTGAAATGTCCTTAAATCATACAAATACCCTTAAACTCCTAGAAACATCCTAAAATTGAAGAAATGTCCTCAAGTTCTTTGAAATGTCCGGAAATCCGAGCATCTAAAAATCTTAGACACCATCTAAATACTAGAAATGTCATAAAATTTGAGAAACATCCTAATGTCCTAGAAATGTCTAAATTCCTAGAAATTACCTAAAATCCTTGAAATGACCTAAAATCCTTGAAATGTCCTAAAATCCAAACATTGTAAAATTCTCACACATGTATAGGATGCTGTGACTGGCCCCAGGCCCCTTGTCATTTAGCAAAAGTGGCCCCTAAGCAAAGCATGCTGAGTTTTTGTGGCTGAAGGTGATATGTCAGCGTTGTGTTTACATCTCATTCTGCTGCCCCCAAGTGGCCAAAAAAAACAATGTGTCTTATTTTAAAGTTCAGATTGGAGTCACTGATGGTCGATGCTTCGTCTCGTGGTCTACATACACTGGATCTGTTCAGCCGCAAAAACTGTGCACACAAAAGACTCCAGACGGAGGTTACAGTCCAACTCACAATCATGTATTTAAGCTCATAAGTGGAAAAATAATAAAGTTGAAGCCTATAAAGACAGTTTGGGTCACGGTTGTGTAAAACACAAGTGAAGCATGAGCTGATACGCTGGCAGTGTCAGCAGTCGAGCTGGTCAAAATGAAATCGTATCTGCGCGGTTAGACAGAATTACTGAAACTCGTTCAATGTAGACAAGGTGTCGGCGGTGACAAATAAATAACTAAATAAAAACGCTTAAATGCAATCTGAGCGGCGCTCTGGAATCACATTCTGTGTGGTTTGAATCTGATCTGAGGGGGATTGAATTCTGAGTGTTTTCGTGCATAAAAAAGTTCCTCCTCGTTTTGGACCTGGGCTGCCTGTCTGAAAATTGCGTAAATGTCCTTGAGCAAGAAACTGAAACCTGAAGTGACTCTAAATCCCTTCTGCCTCCACAAACGTTGCTTTCCATGCTTTCGAATACCTGCCTCTTGCAACTAAGTTTGGAAAAGCCACACCCGCAGTCATATTTAGTTTTTAGAAGAACTCTGGTTTAATGAATTAGAAAAAAACAACTAATGAATATTTGAGGTCCACTTGCCCCTGATTTACTCTCCTGGCTTCACTTCCAATATTTCTAACACAGAGCCGGTGGTCCACTCCTCATCTGTGATTTATATGCAACTCAAAAGCCAGAGCGAAAACAACCAGCATAATATAGATTTCATGCTAACAGAGAAATACGAGGCTGAAGAAGCCGACTCTTGGACGTCTCAAACGGCGTCCCAAACACGATAAACACCAATCGTGCGTCGCTGTCTCACTGACTGGTTTTAACAGCATTTTGGCACTTCAGGTTGCCCTTGAAATAACCCAGAAAAATCAAATGTAGTCTGGTGCGGTGTCACGGCTGAAACCTAAGTCCAGTTTTAGTAGTGGAGGTATTTTTTCTCTTAACGGGGCTGTCAGAGGGAATTACTTTTTCCTCTTCGAATAACCCCGATATGGGATGGTTTTGCCATCAACACAGCAACACTGGGTGTGTATGTATATATGTGTGTGTGTCTATAAGATAGAGGAAAGAGGGGGAAAGAGAAAGACCACAGAGAAACTGATAGAGAGAGAGAGATACATGGGTGAAAGAGAGACCTGGAGAGAGCCAGAGGGTGTGTGTGGTTTTGTCATTAGTGTTGAAGGGTTATTACGGGTTCCCAGACTGACTGGCCACTGCAGTAACAATGTGCTAATACATGTCTGTCTTTCATTTCTTTCTCTTTAATATTTCTCTTGAATCTGACCTCTTTATAATTATGTGTAACTATGTTAGAAATGCTGCAGAAAAATACAGTTTATACAGTTTCTTTATTTCAGGGTTCCTGAGCATAATAAAAAAAGTCTTAAACGGCATTAAATTCATTTATCTGAAAATGAGGCCTTAATTTGTATTTAATTGTCTAAAATCAATCTTTCAGAGTCTTAAAAATGCAAAGAAATGTGAAATATGATGATTTAAATGTTTTTTTTCCTGATGTTGCATTATAGATTTTTAAAATATTTGGTTCCTGCTCATCCTTAAAAAGTCTTAAAAGGCATCAAAAAGATCTTAATTGTTATTAAAATGTCTGAAATCAATCTTTCAAAAGTCTTGAAAAATTAAAGAAAATGTTGAATACAATCATTTCAATATTTTTTTCCTGATTTTTAAAATGTTAAAATAATTGGTTTCTGTTCATCCTTTAAAAAAGCCTTAAAAGGCATTAAATTCATTTATCTAAAAATAAGGTATTTAAATCTCTGCAATCAATCTTTCAAAAGTCTTAAAAATTCAAAGAAATGTGAAATACGATTATTAAAAAAATGTTTTCCTGACGTTGCATTATCAAATTTTTAATTTTAATTTTACCGAATGCCTCTTGCACTGACGTCACCAAAATTTATGTTGTATATATATTAGTGCTGGGCCTATCGCGCGATAAGGAAATTATCGCGCGATAAACTATTCACTAAGTTGGGTCTATACAGTGAGCAAGGCACCAATTTCACTTTGTTGTTTAAGCGCGGATGTATACCTGGTCGAATTACGCGGAGGGGGCGTGAACAAGACGGAAGCTGGTCTGCCTGAGTGACCGGAGTGATTGGCTCAAGCTGCGTCACAAAGCTGCTGACCGTTAATGGTCTTCTTCATGACCTCTAATGTAGGCCCACAGTTCAGTTAGGGTCATGTTATCAGAGGCTGCGCCCTCTGCTGTTCATTCCAGTTAGCAGGAAAAAGCTTTTTCCACATGGAGACAGAACCTGTGCTCCTAAATGTCTGTGTTTAACAAAATAAAAAAAAGTTAAACACCAAAGTAAATCTTATGGAACATTATTTTTCTTTACCAAATATTATAGTAGAACAGCTTTCTCAAGCAGTTTGTGATGCATTTTCATCATTTAGATAGATAGATATTATTTTGAATGTCTTTGGCAAAATTCAAATCTATAATTTTAATCTAGATTAATCTAGATTAACTACAGGATTGCAGTGAGATTAATCTAGATTAAAAAAATTAATCTATGACCAGCACTAATATATATATATATATATATATATATATATATATATATATATTATATATATATATTATATATATATATATATATTCTATTCCTCCGTTTTGACTGATGTTTGATTTAAAAAAAAAAAAAAAATAGAGATCAGCTGTTTTGGGAAATGATTTGAATCATTTCAAGGAAAATGAAAGGAGATATTTGTGGGTTGTTTTTAAATATGTCTGCAGTGGGTTTGGGCTACAGACAGAGTAGGGATATTGAAAAGTATTGACAGACAGGATTTGTTGATGATAACAGCCGCATCCATCAGCCAAAAAAACCTTTAAAAAAAGTACTAGTTCTCATTTTGTAGGAAGACTCCTTTCACAGTGGTTTATTATATATCATAGAAATCATGTAAGGCAGCTTATTGTTGAGTAAAATAACACCTTTGTTTGCACCGTAGCCAAAACTGGAGACATTATGTTTTCAGGTTGTCCATCCAGCCGTCTGTCTGTCCCAGTTTCATGAACACGAATTCTCAAGAACATTTTGAGGAGATTTGTCACAAATGTCCACTTGGACTCAAGGATGAACTGATTCGATTTTGGTGGTCAAAGGTCAAGGTCACCTTGATCTTATGTCCGTCTGATTCTTGTGAACACATTATCTCAAGAACACCTTTAGGGAATTTCTTCAAATTTGACACAAACATCAATGAACTCATTAAAATTTGGGGTCAAGGTCACTGTGACCTTGCATCCATCTCATTGGTCTTTCAGAAGTTTCCTCAAATTTGGCACAAACATTAAGCATTTTCATGTTGCTGTTGCTTGTCGAGATCGTTTTAACTACTTTGTTACTTTCCACCGTTGTCTAAAACAGAGACGCATCCCTACTTTTCACACTCGTATTTCTCTCATCTTTTACTCTCAGTATCTGTTTAGTATCTTTCAATCTTTCCTCTTCTGGGAGTCTCTCTATCGTCTCTGCGAAACAGATTGTGAAAGGCCACTGGCTTGCTGTTAAAAGGGAATCGTTGGCTGGAAAGAAATGCCGAGAGATCAAGAAAAGAACGAGGGGAGCATTAAAGGAGAGTCACATGGACGGGTCGATGACAGACTGTCCTGAATTATGAAAGAGAAGATGAAAAAGGGGGGATAAAGAGTCCAAAAGTTGGAGGAGGGAATGAGGAAAGGTATAAAGGAGCGGAGAGGGGGAGGGGAAAGGGTTATTGGAGGTAAAGGGGGAGAAAGGAAAAGGAAAAAAGAGGGCAAGAAAGGTGAAAACCCTTTTGAACAGGAGTTTTTTTTGTAGAGAATCCCATCAGCCAGTAGTTCACGCTGATGTGAATTTTACACGCATTTCTGAGGCTAGTTCATTGGCCGAGAAAAATGCCGATTCGGGCCAATCCGGGGCTTTATATAATGGGGGAGAACAGAAAATGCGTGTTTTAGGGGAAAGGGGAGGCGGGGGTCAGGGAGAGGTTCATACACTCGTAAGACGCCCTTTTCCCTCGACGTCGGCAGATCCCAGAAACCAGAGAGGGGTAGTTGCAAAGTTCGGGGCTGCTGTTTGGTGAAACCACCCTCTAATGGAGGAACTAGAGTTTGATCCCCTAAAGAAGTGATGTTTGACCGTAGACAACCACGCATGAGCTGCAGAGTTTAGCCGCAGAAACTCAACGCCGCCATTAATACAGCTGATCATTTTGGTGGATTTCAGATGGCGATTGTGGGTTTTCTTGCTGAAATCGATTTTATATAAGTTAATAAAGAAAAAAGGGTCGCTCCTGCATTGATGAGAAATATGATTCTTATCATGTGAATGTGCTTATGTGCCTGAGGATTTTAGGACGTTTCAAGGATTTTAGGACATTTCAAGGATTTTAGGACGTTTCTAAGATTCAAGGATGATTGGGATTTTAGGATGTTTGTAGGATATCAGAACATTTCTAGGATTTTAGGATGTTTCAGTGATTTTACGATGTTTCTTGGATTTTTGGAAGTTCAACGTTTTGTGGATTTTTGGACATTTGTAGGATTTTAGGATGTTTGAAGAAGTTTGGGACATAACAAGGAATTTAAGACGTTTTGAGTAGTTTAGGACATTTCTATGAGTTTAGGATATTTTTTGAGGATTTTGGGACATTTCTTAGATTTTAGGACATTTCTAGGATTTTAGGATATTAGGGTTTTAGTTAGGACCTCTGCCGTGGGTGCGGAGGAAACTTCACTGGCACTTTTCTTTGTAACCAAACTCTATTTTGATGCTGTTTTATGCACTCTGGCACCTTGTGCATACTAAAAGTACAAAAACAATTCCCAGTTCCCAAATTTTTATTGTGAGTTAGAAAACAGTTGGGGGCCCCCCAGCACCCCACTGGGGGCCAGATTTGGCCCATGGGCCGTAAGTCGAGTATCACGGCAGTAGAGACTCTTAGCATGTTTTTTTTTACGAGACTATGTTGGTACAAACGTTTACCTGCCAGTGTGGTGGAAAGCCTCCTGAGATTTACTCACCAAACAGAAAATCTTCCCACATTTAGCGCTTGATTGGTGTTAAATTCTGACCCGTCATATGTTGTTCTTGGACACTAAAACTGTTGAGGGCAGAGAAATTAAATAAAAATGCTTTGCCTTCGCTGAGCGATCCCGTGCCCTGGAGGTGCCCTGTAGCGAGGTGTTTAATATTTCCAGTGTTGGTATGTCTCACAGCAGAGAGCTGTAGTTTGTTCTGGGCTGCTCGCAGGTGTCAAATATGTCTTTAAATCAGAGTGATGAAACAGTCTGCTCTCCCTGGACAAAAACATTTGCAAAATACTTTTTTAAGGAATGTTTGATGGTTTGTTTAACCACCAGGTCGCCCTTATTCCTACCCATGAAGCTATTAAAGTGGAATAAAAAGGCAAAGTGAAGTTCAGCCAGATCTGGAGTTTAAAGGTTAACGGTTTTAAGAAGTATTTTTTCTCCAATGACTAACCAAGATTCCTCACAGGATGTCCAAAAAGGTCCTCTAAGAGAATTTGGCAGCGGCCCGGCGTTAACATTTGTTAGCAATGCTCGTCGGAGCCAACGGGGAACAAAACCAATTCTCTCAAAATTACATGCAAGCCGTTTCACTCAGCTCCGTAAGCTGTAGTAAGATTTTAAGAGTAAGAATCAGTAACAGAGCAGTTTGGACGGATTCGTGTTTCATTTTAACAGAAATGGTATGTCCCCTTGATGGTTCTCGAAGCGCGACTGCCAGATCCTCAAACACAATGACGCTGGACTGAGAAACCAGTTTGGAAGTGTTTGTTCTCGATGGGTTGGAGAACGATTCCTCAGGTTCTGACCTCTACCTTTTTAGAGAAAACAGTGTGAGAGTGTGCTCCGGGAGACGCAGAGACGTCACAGTTCAGGTTCAAAATGTGATCTTCATGGTGATAAAATTTAATCTGAAGATCATGAGGAAAAGATGCTCACAGGCACGCTTCACTTCCGAGCCTCTTCCAGGGTTTTTTTCTGTCTGAAACATCTTGAGATTGAACTGATCCGACGCGTCTGACGAGCACAGAATCACAACACAAGCTCTCGATCAAACTCGATGTTGTGATGCTTTTATTGACAGACTTAATGAGCTTCATACATAAGTGCAAAACACATCTCTGTTTATTTAATATTTCCACTTTTGTAAAATGACAGGAGACCAGGGGCCAGGGGCCAGGGGCCAGTTGTGGCAGACCAACACATGTTAATAGGATTTTAGGACCTTTCTCGGATTTTATGACGTTTCTAGGATTTTAGGACATTTTGGGGATTTTTGGATGTTTTTAAGATTTTTGGATGTTTGTAGGATTTTTGGCCATTTCTAGCATTAGAAGACATATTGACGATTTCAGTACATTTCTACAATTTTAGGGAGTATGATTTTAGGACATTGCTAGGATTTAAGGTCATTTCTAAGATTTTAGGAAGTTTGTGGATTTTAGGACGTTTCCAGGATTTTAGGGCATTCTAGGGATTTCGGATATTTTATGATTTTCGTATGTGTGTAGGATTTTAGGACATTTTTAGAATTTTAGGAAGGTTTTACGATTTTAGGATGTTTGGAGGACTGGTTGGACATGAACTATTTGTTCCTATTTTGTCTGTTTTGAGCGAAATAAATATGTACGTAAAATGCATATTTTGGGTCATACAGTTAGATCCAGTAGCAAATAAACCAAACAAGCTTTTAATTTCATAGCGATACATTTATTCACTAATGTGTTACAAGCTACCAGAAAAATATATTTTATTTAAAATCTCAAAAATTGTAATTGAAACTCATGCAGCTGTTGCAAACTGACTTCAGTCTCCCTGCATAAAGGTCACAGATATTAAAGGATTTAGTAAAATAGGAGAGCAGACACAGATGGCAAATGTTTGATGGAGTCAAACCAAAGTGTATTTCAATTCTCCGTCATGTCCTTCCCCAAAACTTCCTGTCTGGCTTCGGATGAACAGTATCAAGTCCAAAACCACCTACTGGGAGCGCCAGAGCCGCCCGGATCATGTTCTGAGCTTGTTTAGCTTCAGTTAACCGCGTGGTTGGACAAAACGTCTCCAGCGACAGATCGCTTGTTTAGTGTCCCACAAACAGCCAAATAAACAACGCGGCAGAGGGAAATAAACCGCTGTCTGTCCTCCTGCTCGTTCGGTTAAAGAGACAAAGGGGAAACGGTGTCGGCATCTGGTTGTTGTGTCTCGCTTGTTTGACCAAACATCAGATGTCTGCTCTGGGTTAGTGTGCGTCCTTTGAATGGGGTTTGAGGGCTGGAACTGGCCCTACCTGTCAAGAACCGCGTAAACCTTCAGATGAAGTGAGGTTTTACTGCGACAGCGGCGGCAGAAATGTTGCGTCTGTGACGGATACACAGTCACAGACGCAGAGGGACGCAACGTCAGCCGTGTTTGTTGAAGGATAGAGAGAATAAACACCCCCGTCATATCTCAGCATCCTGCAAACAGGATATAAAGTAAAAGCAGTTAGTTTTACTTTGCTCCTGTCCACTCTTAAAAACCTGTCAAATCCGGATGTTGGCGCGGCTACACATCATGGCGACATGGCTATACAAGAAAACATGCCCTCCAAATCCACGGGCGCAGGTTTGGGAGGCATGTTTTATGTAAAAATGATTGTGGAATTATTTCTTCTTTTAAAAAAAAAAAAAAAAAAGGAGACTTTTACGGTGCAATTTACGATGCAATTTTTGATTTTTTTGGCTGTTTTTATAGGAAAACTTAAAATTTGTGCGTTTCTTTTTTTTCCTGCAGAGAAAACAAGTTTGAAGGGCATGTTTTTTAAAAACAAATTGACAGTTTGCTTTTCTTTTTACAAACATTTTCCCCCTTTTTTTTCTTAAGAAAATGAGTGTCGAAGGCATGTTTTCTTTAAATTTTCTGTGTGGAAGTTTTGAAATGTTGTCTTTTACAACCTGTGGAAACCTTGTTATTTCCTCTCCATTGCTCACTCTTCGATCATCTTGTCCTCTCAGTACGTCCTATTTTCAGCTCAATTGAAATTTAACAGGTTTCTGTGACTAAATGTCGCAACAAAACTGTAATTTTCCATCTCAAACCCACACATGACGGTAGCGGTAAAATTCACTCGTATCGAAAAGAAACACTCATACAAAGTCATCAGGGTCAAACACGCCTTTACCGTCAGTGACGTCACACCGTAAATGACACGTGTGTGTGTGTGTGTGTGTGTGTGTGTGTGTGTGTGGACGTGTTTCTACCTGATGAAATCCTCTCTGATGTCACAACCAAATATGAGCACCACAAAGTGTGTTAAACGGATATGAAGTCACCGCGCACACACACACACACACACACACACACACACACACACACACATAGAAACCATCAAACACAGTGGAGCATCCTTGTTCTTCTGTGGAGAAACAACATACACACCCACACACACACACACACACACACACACACACACACACACACACACAGGAGAGATTTTCCCCAGTTTCAACATGAGTGTTGGGAAAGAGGGGAAAAAGAGGGAGAGAGAGACATCTGCCCGGCAGATTTCTATTGTTTCTTTTCTGAACCCATCTTTCATCCTTTTCCCCCTCGTTCTGCGCTCTGTTCTTCAGAGGAACATCAAGAGCTGGTTCATGGAAATGTCACACAGAGACCCCAGCGTTAAGAAACACAACTACTGATTTACTCGTGATTTATTTAGAATTAAACACACAGCGACCACCATTTAGCTGCAAGCATGAAGGAAAAGTAAAAACATCAGTTCTGTGCTTGTTGTTATGAAGAGGCTGTTTTATTGATTTATTTTACATTCCCAAAGTTCCCATGAAGCTCTGCTGCTTCTGTCAGTCAGTTTCTATCCCCACTAAGTCCCAAATATGCTGCTTTTTGTTTGTTTTCTCTGATTATTTTTGATGCGTTTACATTATGTTCATGTGTTCACAATTTAACGTGTTGTCGCCTTTACGCTCTGCAGTTTGTTGTTGTGTTTGTGTTTTCGTTGGTGTTGAATTTGTGTTGTTTTGTTTACACTGTGCTGGTCAGTTGGTCAAACTTCATGTTTATACCACGGCCTCTGAGAAATCTGGATTGTAGTACACAAGCATTTGGGTAAAAAGCAAGACTTTGTAATTAATTAAAGAGCTAAAATAAGAGCATCATTAAAACCAGGAACTGAGGAAACACGACCAAAAGTGAGGAAACACCAGAGGCAGGGTAAAAGATCAAAATAAATGAATATGATATTAATCTTAAGTAGAATAATAAGTAAGTAAAATGAAAAATGATTAAAATAAGTTATAAAAATGCCAAAAAATAATGAAATAATGTAGCATCAAGTAAAACAGATTAAATCATAAATAAATAAATAAATAAAATTCACTTCATAGCCAAACTAAAAAGGCAGGTCTTGAGTTTGCTTTTAGAAATTTAGGCAGGCTGTTCCACAAACGTGGACCAAAGGAATAAAAAGATGCTCAACGTAAGTTTTGGTTTTGAGATAAACTTGATGTCCATTTAACGTTGTCTCCTTATTGTCTTATTACGTTACACTGCACTCACATGGTTTTGTCTTTGTTTTATATCATATTTAATGCATTTGATGCTAAACACTGCGTACTTTTGTCGTGTTTTGTGGCTGTCGTGTCGTGCACTGAATTATTGAGATTTGACGGTCAGACTTTTTTGTAGAAATGTCTTACAGTACAGCTCGTGCATGTTGGTAACTGGAAATGCTCGCTGGTTGAGGTGTTTGAGCATCCGCTGGTCTCTGCTGTATCTCTCCACTCGCTCGTTAACTGTCGTTTAAAAGGAAACATTTCCCCCCAAATCTGCCCAGTGGTCCTGAACAGTGTCCAGGGAGACAAACATCCTCCCAGCAGCAGGTTACTGAACTGGAGTCTGGCTGTAGTTTGCGGTCGTATTGTGGTTTGTTTCAGCTCGGCTTTTGTTTGTCTTTGTGCACATAGCGAGAAAAACCAAGAGTTCATGCATATTGATGAATGTGATCCAGCTGCTGCGTTTCCCCTCTGATCCTCCTTCAAAATAAAAGCACCCTGCGGAGCATTTAGGAATGGTGATGACAACTGAATGCAGAGCTGGAAAGCTTTTACCTGTTTAGATAATCGGAGGAAAGTGGTTTTTCAACACAAGACAGACAGTTTAGAGAGAGATCGTGTCCTTGTTTGTCCCCTTTCTTTTACATTTGTCTTTCCCTCTGTGACAGTCAGGGAGGAAATGTAATTACTCTTTGTTTTAGCAGCTCTGATCAAGCTTCATTGGCCAATCAAACAAACCCCAGAAGCCTTTGTCCCTGTAAAACCTTTGAAATGGGATTTCTTTCAAAAACATGGAAAGAAGGAAATCAGCAACTTAGTATGAGATGTACAATTACATAAAAAAAATAAAAAAGTGATAATAAAATGATCAAGAAAACTTTTTTATAATATTGATATTATATATATATTTGTTACAGTTAATATTATGATTATATATTATTATTTTAGCACATTTCCATGTCATTTTCTGTTTTTCTTCTGTCCTTACTTTTTTGTGTGCTAATTTAATTTAAAGATCTTGCAACATTTTACAAACTGTATGCTAATTTTTGGGTAATTTCTTGTTCAGTTGCTCGTTGCTTTCTTTCCATGTGTTTGAATGACATCAAGCCATTAGCCAAATTTCAGAAACATGGGAAGACAAACAAGTATAAAGAAAAAACTAAAACAAAGAAATGACCTGGAAAAAGGTGCTCAAAAATAAACATTTTATAACATAATTTTAAATTATTATAATATTTAAAGTAGTAATAATGATAATTGTAAATGTAGTTTTTTCCACTTAACATTTTCCCTATTTATTTTAATTTTTTTAAAAGATTTTTTTTTTACTAATTTCAGCTTGTGGAACATTTCTCACTAAGTTGCTTAATGTTCCTTTTTCCTTGTTTTTCAAAGAAATCGCACCAATTTCAAAGGTTTTAAAACTTGTAAAAGGTCTCTGAAAGCAGCTGCTGACACTGATACCTTTAATCATGACCTGAGATCCACTCGTGTCTCATCAGACCTCATTACTAATAATCGCACACACACATGCAAATACACAAAAGAATCAGACAAACTTCGTGAGTCCAAGAATGATGTTCGTACCTAAGTGTGTATCCGCTCGCCAGCCCATGCACACATTTAGCCTCTCTGGGAGTGAAATCAGAACATTTGGCTGAACAAAAGACAGAATTCCAGCTCTGTTGTCTTGTTACGTTGATGTTTTACTGGTTTACTGGTAGGGCTCGACACACAAAATACACACACGCAATTATTTTGATGATTTACTGGTAAAGGCTCGGGGTCGGTGTTGTTGGAGAGATATTTGACAGCAAATAAACACGTGTTTCATCTACAAAGAATGGCCCGCAGCGGCTTGTGTGTTACCACTGGGAACGATCGTCTTTGTTCTCGTGTTGCGGAAACATTGTGGCTGCACTTAAGACATTATCCTCATTAAGTTTCCACAATGTGTCTCCCAGAAGCTCTCAGATAGATACAATTATCTCGTATTATCTCCGAGCCCTGGTGTTGAGAAGTTATATGATGCGTTGCTATAGATTTAACCACCCGACAGTCTCAAATAGTTGAAATAGCTTCACATCAACAACAAGGGTTGAAAAAAATGGAAGTTAAATGTTTCCATAACAGCTTCACAACAGCTGTTTTTACACAGAGATTGTCAGGGTTGGGCTGTTGTTAAATTTTCCAAACTGATTTGATATCAAACTAAACACCGGACCAGACCGGATAGCCAAATTTTACCAGGTGACCCACTCTTCAGTGGAACATAATGACACTGTGTCAGAAAATGAAAGTCTGACTATTACTTAGCATCCGGTAATATCGGAGCTCGCTGTCCACACTAAATTCTGCACTTCATGATACTTCATGTAAACAAAGCAGGTAGCTATCAGCTGTGTGATCCAGATCAGACTGGAGACGTTAACACTTAAAAGAAAGTTGAGTAGCTGATTTGCTATCTTCCCACCTTTGTAACGTTACTTTTTAAATCAGAAAACGCACATTTCATTGTGATATTTGGTATAAATTACATGAACTATAGTCAACAGAAAGTAACGTTAGCCTAGCTTGTTATTAGCAATAGCCATTTAGCTTAAAATCCATTGAGATCAGGATCTCTGTCACAAGGGTGACCTGGCCAAGAGGTCGACAGCACGTCATAAACAGGAACATACAAGTGACAGTACACATTAATACATACAGTTTTGGTTGTAGATGCAGTTCTGTTTTCAGAAAAGATAATAAAGAAATAAGAAAAATATAATAAAATACTACATAGTTTGGGCGTTGGGTCTGTTTCTCCTGCGAGTGAATTTGATTGATTAGCATTGACTGTGACAGTGCACAGTGAAAACAGCATGTGTTTTCTTCATATGCCAAATATCGTAAATTGACATCATCGGGTAGAAAACAGTAAAAATGACAAACTTCAAGGCAAAAGCTCAGAATGACGACTAGAAATAATACAATGCATGTTTTTATGCTTTGATGGCTGTGGGACTTAACAGTATGAATGTGATAATTTTGTTAGACTTATTGTAGGAGCTGAGCTGGAAATTGCATTATTAAACAAAAATACACAATCTTGCCAAAATGTATGCATGAACACAGTCAAAATTTTCAAAAAATAAAGAATGAAAAGGGCATGAAATGCACCAAAAATGACCCTAAGGGTTAAAAATAAAAAATAATCAATATACATAGCATTTAGAAGGATGGCGACATCATTTCTAGTAAAGTTTCAGTCTTGTTCAGACTGTGAGAGCAGCCTGTTACACATTTTTGGGCGCCGTTTCCCAGAGTTAATCACTGTACGAGGTGGCGGGGAGCTGCAGGAACATGGAGGCTGTTTGAGTGGGAACAGGGTCAATTAGTGAACTTGAACTCCAGAGGTCACCGAGGGAGAGTTCACCACCTCTGAGGAAGGTCACGACCTCGCCGTTTACTCGACCAGGAAATACACACACGAGCACACACAGTCACACACCCATGCCACGGCACAGAGGTCAAAGTTCACGGGTTAACTAAGGGAACTAACAGCAACTGGAGGCAGAGAGGAGAGAGGAGTTTTCTAACCTGCATCTGGCCTCCAGATGGTTTGTGAGTCATCTCTGGGTTAGACACACACACAACACACCTTCACACACACGCACGCACACACACACACACACACACACACACACACACACACACAGTTTTGGCTTCCCCC
Source organism: Plectropomus leopardus (assembly GCF_008729295.1). Lineage (NCBI taxonomy): Eukaryota > Metazoa > Chordata > Actinopteri > Perciformes > Serranidae > Plectropomus > Plectropomus leopardus. The sequence goes on along the minus strand of NC_056485.1, from coordinate 19,762,963 downwards.
GCTGAGACTAGATCATTCCCAGGTTGGGTCGATCGGGGGGTAAACTCGACACCTGACTCTCTTACACACACACACACACACACACACACTTGCAAACAAACAGGAGTGTGTTGTTGCACACACTCCCGACACATGTTTCTTTCGCACAAATCATACTCACACATGTATGGAAAAACACCTGAGTCATTCCTCCGCCAGCGGAGAGTTCACGGCGAGGGTGAGCTGTCGAAGAATGATCCTCGGAGGTGTCAGAGCGAGGATGAAGAAAGAGCGAGAGATATATGTGCAGAATATATGAAAAGATGGAACATGTATGTGGGATTAATAAGAACAATAGAGGACGGATAAAACAGATTGAATTTCGGCGAGGCCACATTCCTCTGACAGTTTGGATTCTGGGAAAGAGAAATAACCTGAAGGTGTTATTTTGGGCAACAAGGTGAATCTGTGTGATCTGAACAAGCAGAGACACACTGAGGCTGATAAGACGTACGCTCCCTCCGCTTCATGAACTCCTGTCCTCTTTGTGGTCATTTTGCGTCTTCTTGTGGCTGTTTTGTGTCTCTTTATAGTTATTGTGCATGCCTGTGGTCGTTTTGGGTCTCTTTAGAGTCATCTAGTTTCTACTTGTGGTTGTTTTGTGTCCCTTTGTGGTCATTTTGGATCTCATTGTGGATGGTTTGTGTCTCTCAGAGATTATTTTGCATCTTGTTTAATTTCTTTTTGTGGTCATTTTGTCTCTCTGTGATTATTTTGAGTCTCCTTATGGTTGTTTTGCGTCTCTTTGTAGTTGTCTTGTGTCTCTTTGTTGTTGTCTTCATTTTCTATCTCTGTTGTTTTTTGTCTTTTTTTGTGTCTCTTGTCATTTTTAGTCTTCCTATGTTTGTTTTATTTTTCCTTGAGGTTTTTTTGTGTCTCTATAGTCATTTTGTCTCTCCTTGTGGTCGTTTTGCATCTCTTTGTTATCATTTTGTCTCTCTTTATGGTTGTTTTGTCTGTCCTTGTTGTCATTTTGCATCTCTTTATAATCATTTTGTGTGTCTTTATGGTCATTTTGTTTCTCTTTTCCTTTTAGTTTTTATGTCATTGTGGTTGTTTTGCGTCGTCTTATGGTTGGGGGGTTTGCGCCACACACTTAAACAGTCATACACTGTAGACCCCGGTGAAATATCAGGAAGGTATGAAATATTTTATTTATCGCCCAGGCCTACGGGTGACCTCATGTGTCACTGTGCAAGCTGTAAAATTATCAGAAACTGCACAAAGACTCAAGTTAAAACACATTATTTCACCCACAGAGAACACTGAGATGATCTGATCCACATCAGAAAACACACACAACCCTAAAATAAACTTCCAGCACTGATGAAGCCTCACATTCACAAAGCATCTCTCAAACACAACAAGCTGGTAGACTAAATAAAAAAAGATGTTTATTGTGTATAAAACATATTGTGCCCACTTGTATCATTCGGAGAAATCTGCTGCAAACGCGGCAGATGGAATCAGTGAGGAGCACAAAGACGTGCTGAAATCCTCACAGACATTTTGTTTTCTCAGTGGATCTGCAGACATGATGACTGGATCCCCGCTGCACAACAACTCATGAATGAGCCCATTTCACAAACTTGTTTTTCGTTCTTTGATGACCCGAAAACAACTTCATGACAAATCAGACCAACTTTGAACTGCAGTAAAGCAGTTAAGCATGAGTGAGAGCCTGGACCCAGACATAAATGTGATTGTTGTTTTAATTCTTTAAAGACATTGTTTGATATTTTGGAGGATGCACTCAGTCTTTTTTGCCCAAAATTAGATGAATGCATTGATACAACTCTCATGTCTACCTTTCTATTAGCTTAGGCTGTAAACAGGAATAGTTATCCTGACTCTGTCCAATGTTTAAAAACCCACTTAACAGCACCTATAAAGTAGAGGTCTTCATGGGTCGACCTGCAACCAGAGACCCAAGACCTTACCAGCGACCCATACGTGTTCGGGTTGAAATTTTAATATTGTCAGTTGTGTTCTCTTTGGATCCTGGTCTTGCTGACTTAGGATCCGATTACAAAAGTAAAAGTAAGGAGTGACAAGTCCAAAATTGCCTATTAACAGTTAGTCCTTATTTATTTAATCTGTACACAAAGGAAAATATAAAAATGAAAAGTCGAGGTTTTATAGAAAAATACGCAGCCACAGCCACAACAATATAACTTCAAGATTTCTAAAAACCTGATATACTGTGATACCGTCTAAGCGTTGCATAAATCTTTTCATATCTCAGCAAAAAAACTTTGAGTTAATTTTTTAAATTTTCTCAGATACTTTGGAGCAGATGAACATTTCTAGGTGTGAGAAGCCCCGAGAGATGATTGTTAATTAAATTCACAAGAGTCTTGTTTGTCTTGCTTTGAAAATGTCCTCATCATGATGTTTTTGCATCTCAGGGCCACCGTCGTTGAGACTTTTGTTGGCACCTGTGTTGCCGGCCCTCATAGTGCTTTAAGCTGTTTGTGTCATTTGCCATAACAATTCAGAAGATGCAGGATCAGCCTGGCACTCTCGAATTTTTGTAGCCTGAGCTAAAAGGCAGTCTGATTTTGTTGAAGTATTGTGTTGATATTTAATCTTATTCCTCATCTTCTTCTTCTTTTTCTTTTTTTCTTTGGCTGAATCACTGCCACAGTTGTCTGGGTGAAGTGAAGTCCAAAAGGTTGCGGGGGCTGAATGAGCATGTTGTCTGGCAGGTGAATCTACAGCGGTTTACAATAAAACCACAGCGATAAAAGATCAGAGATACTATCTGGTGACTACACACACACACACACACACACACACACACACACACACACACACACACACACACACAGAGGGAGATAGGGCAGAGATAGAGAAAGGCGATGGAGGTCACAACCTTTGATGTCTTCCTGAAACTGTTATGAAACCTGGATGTTTTGGTTTGGCGCTGACGCTCCGTGGAGACACACACCTTCAAATACAGACAGAAACATGCATAAACAGCTCATAAACACGTATAAAGTCACTCGGGAGAGGTGTGAGAGGTAACACACCACTGATGTTTGTGTTGTTTTGGGTGATTTTATTTTGACGTCCTCCATCTTTCGTCTGCCAGGAAATATGTGTTTTTATGAGTCCGTGCTTGCGATAGTTGCAGCTGGAGGCTTGTCCATACTTCCCATTCTTGTGAAGGCGATTTATCAAGAGTGAAGTTTGGGATAGTCTTCAAATTTGGCACAAATGTTCACTTTGATTCAGAGATGAACTAACAATATTTTGATCGTCAAAGGTAAAGGTCACTGAGACCTTGGGTCCCATTCTTGTGAAGATGATATCTCAAGAATGCATTGAAGGAATTCCCTCAAATTTGGCACAAACATCCAATTGGACTCAAACATAAATTGAATAAATTCTAGTGGTCAAAGGTCAAGGTAACTGTGACCTTATGACTGTACCATTCTCTTGAATGCAATATGTCAAGACTGCATTGAGAGAACGTCTTTAATTTTGGCATAAACCTCCACTTGCTCACTCAAGAATGGACTGATCAGAGTTTGGTGGTCATAATCAAGGTCACGGTGACCCTGTCCTAATCATTCTAGTAAACAGCACATCTCACAAACACAACGCTGTAAATTTCTTGAGATTTGTACTCAACAATGAACTCATTTAATGTTTTTGGTCAAAGATGGGTCCCTATGACCTTGTGTCTGACCCATTCTTGTGAACACGATATCTCAAGAGCTCATTGAAGGGATTTCTTCAAAGATGGCACAAATGTAAACAGTGAGTGCAACTTGACTGATTTGCGGAAGCGTACAACCACGAGGCTAATTCTAGTTTGATTGTTTGAAAGTGGTCGGCGTCAAGACAAAGAAGATGCTGCGCCGCTTTTTTACGTGTGTTGTCCATGAATTTGGACTTGTGTGCAAAGTGTTTGCTGTGAGAAAAAAATGCTGTAAAACACAAATACACTGCAGATCAAAGTTTAAGTGAACCTAGCTTGTGTGCTTTTTTAAGTGTATATGAATATCTGTGTGTGTGTGTGTGTGTGTGTGTGTGTGTGTCCCTTGGCCTCTGCGAGCCCTCTGTCTCCCGCTTGATTTCATTTCCATATGCTTGTGTCTGATGGTGTGTGTGCGTTCATGTGATGGTCTGGGTCAGAAATAAAACACTCATTAGAAAAATATTCCACTCGAGCAGAGCGAAAGAAAACATGCTGTAGATTTATATACACTGCACACGTACACACACTGCAGGCAGAATAATGTGGAATATAAGATTTACCGTCATCGTGGGGAATCAAGAAGAAGAAACTTTTTAGATTTGGAAAGAAAACCTCAGTTTTACCTCGATCACTAAATCTCTACTCTGTCTTCTTTTCCCTTAATCTCCTTTTTCTTCCCCTTCTCCTGTAAATCGTGCTGTTTTCTCTTTCCTTGCTGTCATTTTTATTGACTTAAACTCGCCTTTAACCTCATAGATTTCTTCTTTCTGTCTCACCTCTCTCTGTGAACAAATTTTGTTGATGTCCTAGTTAACTTTGTTCCATTCAATAAAGGAAAAATATCTCTTTTATTTGTGCCAGGGTCTCCATGGTCATGGAAAACCTGGAAAAGTCATGTAATTTCATAATCACACTTTCCAGGCCTGTAAACGTCATAGAATTTGTTTAAATCATTCAAAGTCTTGAAGAAATCAAAGAAATTTGTTATGTGTAGTAAATGGAATAAAATTAATGTAACATAACTGTGACTTTATTTTCTATAGCTGATAAGGTAGCTTTAATGTGTTGACATGTGGGCAGGTATCGGCTGTTTTTGTTTATTTGTTCATCAAGAATATTTTTTAAGCACTTTTGGCTTTAGAGGAGAGACATACAATTTATTAAAAAAAACATGAACGTGATTTTTTTAAATGTTATTGGCAATAAAGGTTATAGAAAACCTTTATTGTCTTTCAAATTCTTTAATTTTCTTATTTATTTTAACAACATTCAAATCTACTAACCTTTAGACTTTTAACAAAAATTCAAAATATATAGATTTTGAATAATCCAAAAAAGAAATTAAATAAATAAATAAATAAATAAAAATCAAACGAAATTAAACAAACTAAACCAAACAGCAACAACAAAAAGCTCATCCAACCCACCACTGCACCGCAATGCCTACACCATACAGTATATACACATACATACATGAACATCCGGATTTTTATAGAAAACATAAAAGTTTTGTCGATTTTTTTCTTTTTCTTTAAAAATTTTTGATGATTGCTATAAAAAACCTTGAAAAGTCATGGAAAAGTTTGGAAATTTTTTCCAAAAGAAAATGTGTGGGAACTCTATTGTGCTCACTCGGTTATCTCACGTCTGCCGTTTCCAGAGCTGTCAGAGCTCTCTGCACTTCATCCTTTGTAGTTCTTTGTTTCAAGTCTTTAAATATTTAACTGCTGTTCCTTTTTTGCCCAGTATGAAAAACATTTTCCAAAATGTCTGAGTATGCTTCTCTACCACAGTTTACATGGATCTTTATTAGTTTATAAAGAAGAAGGTTATTTCAGGATGACCAAATCTGGGAAACTCTCTCCCATCCTTGTTGCCTTGCAGACGTATTTTCACATCAGTTATTCTTTCACTTTAATAATATTTATTAAGTCATAACAGAGTTTCTTTCTTGTTGTCATTTCAGTTTGAATTTCCTGCTGCTGAAGACTTTCATGCTGATCGACTTCAGGTAAGAGTTTTTTTTTCTGTCATTGAAGCCGCACAAATGTTGACTTGGACTCAGCAATTAACTGATTAGATTTTGGTGGTCAAAGGTCAGTCTCATACCTTTGAGTGCAATATCTCAAAAGCATCTTGAGAGAATTTATTCGAATTTGGCACAAACGTTGTCTTTAATTAAAACATGATAAGACAAGAATTAGGTTGTCAAAGGTCAAGGCCACTTTGACCCGTCTCTCACAATCTTTTGAATGTCTCAGTAACACCTCGAGGGAATTCTTTAAGTTTGGCACAAACGCCCACTCTGACTCAGCAATGAATTGCTCTGAATTTGGTGGTCAAAGGTCTCAGAGGTCAAGGTTACTGTGACTTCATCTTTCTCATTCTTTTGAATGCAATACCTCAAGAAGATTTAATGGGAATTTCTGTAAATTTGGCACAAATGTTCACTTAGAGTCAACAATAAAGTGATCAGATTTTGGTGATCAAAGGTCAATTTCCCTGTGACCTTGGATCCATCTTATCCTCTTGAACGCTATATCTCCTAAACACCTTGAGGGACCTTCTTCAGATTTGGCACAAACGTCCTCTTCATCTGTTTTACATATGTAAAGTGCCTCATTTCTTCACCTTGCGTGTGAAGAGGCTTGTTTCTTGACGCCTTGTTGTTTTGATGAACCTCATTATAGAGTAAAAGCACATTCTTGTATCGCTTTATAGCGCTGTTATACACACACACACACACACACACACACATAAGAACACACACGCTCCTTTTGGTGTTTATAGTGAAATTCCTCTTTTTATTTACCTGTTTGGTGATCGTGCCCATGTGCTTGTTAAAACAGGTCTGTTGATAAAATGAATCTACATATTAACACATCATGCACACGCACACACACTCACACACACACACACACACACACACACACACACACACACACACACAGCTGCCAGTCTGTGTATCTGAAGCGGGTTCAGTTGAAAGCTTTCGGGTCACGGTCTCAAACTCCGTTTTACCTCGCCAAGACATCACTACTTAAGGAAACACAGGTGGGCGAAATTTCTCGAATGCCTTCTCTGAAAATGTGCGCGGTGAGTTTTGCCAGTTGAGGAACAATAACAGTCGTTACTGCGAGGTAAGAGAACGGTCAGTGCAGGGCTTTTTAATTTCAGCTGGATGCCACATTGACCAGTTGGATTTAACAGAGCAGAGAGCTGGTGATGGGAGCAGAGAGGTTTGACTCCTTCCTGCCTCAAAAAATAAAACAAAAAAAACTACACAAATTATTATACAGTGTCAGTTAGCAAGTTGAAATTAATCTATGATTCACCAAAATCATTATCAAAAGACGGTAATAAAATATCCATAAAAATCAACAAGTATTTTTTAAATTAATTTTAAATTGATTTGAATTGTAAATTTTTAAAAAAGCATTACTAAAGTGTCTCAAAAAAGCTAAAATATCTGAAATTAAAATGACTAATATATGTGGACAAATTAGTAAAACATAGTATGGAAACCAGAGTAAAATATCCCCAAAGTAATAATAATAATAAAAAACAGTTAGATATCCACAAATCATGAGTTAAACAAAACAAATACAAAAATATCTGGTAACATCAGTAAAATTTATTTAACATTTTTTTAAATTTAAAAATTATAACCAAAACTTCTTCTGTGTTTTTGTATTTGTAAATATCCCTTTAAAAATATTTTTTTAATATTACCATAAGTTATTAGTCAAGTATTCCCCCCAAAATCTGTAAAATATCTAAAAATTATTAGTAAAAAAAAAAATTACCAGGGAAAAATCAGTAAAACATAAAAACATGAAAATATTATAAAAATAATAAAATGTTTGAACAAAACATGCTCACAATTATTAATAAAATATATTTTACAAACATATTGTAAAAATAACCAAAATGATGTCCATAAAATATGTGTTTGTTTGCCATTACATATGTTATAGAAAGACATTTTTCCTGAGCATATGTTTTTCATTTTTTATTTTTTCAACCCGATGTTTTTCTCCTAAAATTGTCATTAACATAAAATTGCATGTACATAAGCGTTCCATCTGTGGGCTTTGCGTCCAAGTTCTCCCAGCAGGAAGTTATTGTTGGCTGTAAATACTCATTATACTCCCGTAGATCATCACTGGCAGGAAAAGGACAGGCTACTCCGTGGAGGTAAATTGACCTGATTTGACATCTGTGTTTTTATAAAAGTGCGTCCAACCTCCAAACTTTACTGCAAACCCACTTATAGTAAACTCTTCATACTGTTTTTGATAGTCAGAACACTTTAAATTTAACGTACATTCTTTAAAAAAAGAATAAAACTGCCTTCCCGGCATCAACAAACACCACTCCAGCAGCGGTTACGATGACAACAAGATTATAGGGGCAGAGTGGAAGTGGAAGTCCGACTGCTAGAAACCATCCCGACTGCCAGGAAAAATATAGATTAGCAAAATAAAGGCCTTATCCATTTTTTAGAATATTTCTGCAGCCCCCAAATTTCCCCAGTAGAGCCACTAATAGTGCTGCCTTCATGTGCTTCTCAGAAAAATCGTATTTACCGTATTTACGAGTTACGAGCACGTGAGCGGCCCTCCAAAGTCGTAATTATCAGTGAGAAATTTGGAAATTAAAGTTATTAAAGTCTTGAAAAGTCTTAAATTTATATACTTTATATAACTCTATTCTTGCACTACGCTTTATTTATAATAAAGTCTTAAAGAGTAAACTTTTTTGTTTTTAAATCAAGCAGATTTGCTCTGGTTTCAAAGGGTTAAACACTGACGATGGCTTCCTCTCTGCAGCATGTGGCACATCATCGTTTGTGGCTTCAGACAACATGGCTGCTATCACCAAATAAAGATTGGGGGAATTTACGCCGTGACATGATAATTCTTACAGCGATAAAAAACACTAACATCTGTGGGGAGAGAATTATCTGCAATTTAAAAAAATTCGGAGCAATGCACGCGAGTCGACGTTCTCTAAAACAACCGTGTCAGCAATGAAGAAGTCCACCTTCTCTCGCAGTGTAAAAAATCTCCTGCTCAACCTTGACTGGGGCTCCTCTGGAGCTGTGGTTAGTGTTACTGTCTCCGCCCCGGTCGTCCGCTGGCTTCGGCTGTAGTTTAATAACGGACAGTCTGACCACAGAGATTTCACAGATATCCCAACGTTGTCAACTGTTACCTTCACAACTGCGTGTGTGTGTGTGTGTTGTACTTCAGTTTTCTCTCTGCTGCACATTCGCCAGTTTTCCTGCATGTCTTATGAAGCATGCGGCGAATGCTAATGGTCGACTGCCTCCTCCGCCGCTCCTATGCCGCTCTATGCACACATCTGCCAGCGAGTGTGTAGCATCTCCGTAGCAGCTCTAATGCAGTCTGACCACGGATGCTCCGCAGATTGGCCCATCGTGTCATCTTCTCTTTGTGGTGGTAGAAAGCAGACAATCCTTCGCACACGAGGTGCATATTTAAGCCCTAAAACTCATCTCTTTTTGGCCGAACTTTTATTTCAGGAATGTGGAGCATTTTAATGTAACGGAGAGTCCGTTTGGTAAAGGATGCATTTCATCAAGAGGTCAAATGGGCTATTAGGAAGGGGTTAATGTCTCGTACAAGAGCACATTTCTTACGGGATGGTCGTCCTTTGCCTCTTTGAACCTCCCACAAACTGTGGAAGCTACACTGCAACACATGAATTAACTTAGGTACAACATCAAGTTTGATGTTTGCAGTCTGCACAGTGACGGGACCATCTGAGGCTACGATATATGTTCATCATCACTGATTCGCAAGAATAAAACGTCAGTGTGTGTAAGAGAAAACTGTAAACAAACATGGGTTGAGCCCTTGCTATAAAGCAGGTTTCCCTCCCAAAACTTAAGCGAGATATTTAAAATGCCGATAAAACAGAAGTCAGTTTCCACTGAGTGATGTATTCTGACTTCTCCTCTGGCGATAACATCCCAAAAAGCGTGTTGATGGATGGATGTCACACACTGACTTTTGTATGAAGCTCTCTGTGTTACAGTTTTGCGTGTATGAAAAGTGCTATATAAATAAAGTCTGATTGATTGTTGTGGCAGGACTAGAAACAAATCTATAAAACAGATTTATTTAGCCAGAAGTATCAGATTTACTCTATTCTCACACCCAAACCGGGGTCATGAAGCTTTTAGTACCTAAAACTGACAAAGTTTAGAGGAGCGCCAGCATATGTCGACTTGCGTGTGATGATCTACGAGGTGCACATGGATGATTTTGGTGTCTGTGTGCTCATAACCGAACGGGTAAAATGACTAATGTACCAGTTTCCCCCGAAAACATCAGCGTGTCCCTTTGAAGCGCCGAGTGAAAAACGCCACCATTACAGTGTTTTATACTGTGAATGAGAGTTTTTGTCAGGAGGTCAAGGTCAGGATTAGGTGAGAGGTAAAGGTGATCCTGATCCGCTGTCCGTACATAAAAGAGCACACACACACACACACACACACACACACACACACACACACACGTAAAGATTGTAAAGAAAGTGTGTTTTGCAGGGAGTTCAGAGTTGGTGCGGTAAAGAGGTGAAAACGATTCGGCTTTACTCTGTTCTCACACACACAGAGGTCAGAGTGAGGTAATGATGACACTGTTGGCACAATGTTCACACACAAACACACACACACACACACACACACGCATACACACACACTAGAGTTGAGGGTCATGTCGAGGTAAAAGTTAAAGAAGATTTGGTTTTCAGTGGGAGCCGAGAGACTCATAAATACAGACCTGGAACACACAGCAGGGGGAGCGGGAGTACACACACAAACACACACACACACACACACACACACACACACACACACACACACACACACACACACACAAGCAAACAGAATAGTATGTCCACATGTACCGCCTGTAAAGGTATTTAAACTACAGCACACATGTGCATGTATCACAGCAATTAAGGAGGGATATTTAGGGAAATCGTTACATGTAATGATTTAAACGTACGAGATGAACGAAGCTTTTACGGCCGTTGACCGCCGTCCAAAAACCCGACCGTAAATCACAACATGAAACCACATCAAAACTTCGAAGGGGAAGCTGAACACAAGATTTCAAAATGCAAGATTTAGTTGGAATTTCAGTCCAGTGTTAATTATGAAAACATGTTTGTTTTTGCAGAAACACTTTGAACAGATCACTCTTAATCTGGAGGAGCATATTTATAAAGATTTTACAAGTTAGTTTGTATGTAAATTATTGAAATAATCCGCCTTTATCTTGGTAGTTCTTTCATTTTGGCTTCTTTTTGGTTTGTGAACGTATAAAGCAAAATGCTGCCTCGTCAGCAGTCATCAGGTTATAGTGAAGTACATTTAAGACTTTCAAACGTCTTTTTAAAATCACTTAAAATAAAATTTAAGAACAAACTTGCGAAGGAAATACAGTCTCCCTCACCTGATGCTGAAGCTTTGGTGCTGAAGTGTCTCTCCATTGCTTGGGGGCCACTTACAGGAGGCCAAGGGCCAGTCACAGCAACCCCATACATGTTTGTAGGATTTTGGGACATTTCTAGGAGTTTAGGATCTTTTGAGGATTTTAGTAGATTTGTAGGATTCTGAGGAAATTTCTGGGATTTTGTCACATTCCTTGCATTTTAGGACTTTTTTGGGATTTTAGGACTTTTCTCGGACTTCAGGATGTTTCTTGGATTTAAGAACCTTTTTGTGATTTTAAGACATTTCCAGGATTTTGGGACTTTTTGTAGATTTTAGGACATTCCTAGGACTTTATGATGTTTCTAGGATTTTAGAATGTTTCCAGGATTTCAGGACGTTTCTTGAGTTTTGAGACATTACTGATGAAAGTCTCTGTTTTACTCTATAGAGTTGTTTTACCCTGCTATAGTCTACTTGAATTTTTTTTAACTTTGTTTAAAGAATGACAGATAGATACCTTATACCTTGTGCTCATGGCTCTGCACAGAAAAAAATGAATCAGCATGCAGGCTGGCTAACAATGCCGACTCATTGCATGATCTAAATGTGTAAAGGTGGCGAAAAATAGTTATTGCTTGCATAGAGGTGTTGTGTCAAAGTCTGTTACCCCACTGCATATTATCCCCCCTCTGTTGAAATGATGTTCCCTCTATCCCCAAGCCTTCACTGTCAGGTGAGAGAGAGACACTTGCTCACCGGAGCTTCAGTGTTAGGCGAGGGAGAGCGCGGTTCTCTCCGACAGCTTGACAGCGATTGTGACACTTTATAATTTGTAAAGTTAAAAAGCTCATCCTTTAGCGACCATGACAGTGTGTCCAAACTTTCACAGAAATCCATCCCACGGATGATGAGATAACTACCTAACCTAACTAACCTAACTTGACTGACATTGTCATTCCTACAGCGACAGAAAAAAAAACAGTATGGCTTTCACAATAACTCTGGTCTGTAGTTACCTCTCCTGGATAATTGTTTAGTTTGGAGATAATTGCTGGGAAAACAGAGGGCTGGTAGTCTAAATGTGTGTGTGTGGCGGGGTGGACGGGAGGGCAGCGCCGAGGTCCGAGCGAGGCGGTGGGGTCCTGCAGGATCTAGAGAGTCGTAAATGTAAAATACTGTGCTGTAGTGTGTGTGTGTGTGTGTGTGTGTGTGTGTGTGTGTGTGTGTGTGTGTGTGTGTGTGTGTTGGTTCCGCGCAGCGAGAGGTTATCCAAACAAACCACTAGAATGTCAAGTTACGTGCCGACGATTCCTCTGTGTTTTATTGGCTGACTTCACTGAGTTACTCCTAGGTCAGCACACACTGGGGCCGTGTGTGTGTGTGTGTGTGTGTGTTTATGAGTGTGTGTGAGATAAAAGAGAGAGAGAGAGAGAACCTGTTAAGGTGAGACGGACTGCCTGGATATCTATTCTGGTGGGTCGAGAGAGAGAATTTGTGTTTTTCTACCTGTGTGTGCGTGCGATGTGAAAATAAGCATTAAGTTACGGGGTGAGAGCGCAGAAGAGAGGCAAGGGTCAACCAGAGAACAAGGGTTGGCCAGAGGCTCGGTGTGTGTGTGTGTGTGTGTGTGTGTGTAACACTTTGCTATTCTCCGAATCCATAAGACCTCTTGCCCTCTTGACTAACATCTGAGAATGTGATAACTGCAGAGAATGTGAGAATATATTGGAGAGCGGATGGCTGTGAATTGGGAGAGAAACCCGACGGATGTTTCTCGAGTGTTTGACCTTCCAACGACCACAGAGGAAGAGAGAGGGGGGAGGAAAAAAGTCACAATGAAAGTGAGCTGATGTACGTCCACGAGCCAAAAAATGCATCAGGATTTTTAGATGTTCTTGTTTCAAAGAATGTCGAAAGGAAGGAGGATGGAGAGACAGAGCAGGAAAGGAAGAGAGAAGACAGATGAAGGGATCGCAGGACTTCAGTGTCCAACATAACATGTTTCTCCACTGGCCCCGTGCTCGAAGATCAGCGTGTTACCGGCCCTTTGTGTATTTTCACTGGCCCTGCGACCTAACCTTAACTTTAACTCAGGGATACAGCAGCCCCACACATGTTTCTGGGATTTTAGGAAGTTTCTTGGAGGACATTTCTGTGATTTTAGCATGTTTTAAGGATTTTAACACATTTCCTAAATTTTAGGACCTTTCTGGGGTTGAGGACATTGCTGGTATTGTTGGATATTTCCAGGATTTGAAGACTTTTCTCGATTTTAGGACATTTCTGGGATTTAAGGACAGTTTTAGGACTTAAGGATGTTTCTAGGATTTCAGATTGTTTCTAGGATATTTGGACATTTCTAGGGTTTTAGGACATTTCTCAGGTCTTGGGACATTTCTAGGACTCTGATGTTTCTAGGATTTTAGGATATTGCTAGGACTTTTGGACATTTTTATGACTTCAGGTCATTTCTAGGATTTCAGATTGTTTCTTGGATTTCAGCACCTTTCTTGGGTTGTAGAAAATCTCTCTGACTTTAGGTCGTTTCTAGGATTTTAAGATGTTGCTAAGATTTAAAGACATTTCTAGGATTTTAGGGCCTTTCTCGGATTTTAGGACGTTTCTAGGTTTTTAGGACATTTGTAAGATTTTAAGACTTTTCCAGTATTTTAGGACATTTTAAACGTATGTTAAAAAATGTATAGTAAACAGTGGGATACCTGGTGTTCAGGTGTCTGTATTAATGATGTTCATGAAGAAAATGCTTTCAGGGACAAGCAAGAAAGCAAGTCTTTTTCTGCTGCACCATTCTCCATGGCTAAGACATTTTCTTCTCCTTTTATTTACCCTGTTTTATAATGAAATTTTGACGAGAAACAAGGTATTTTATTTTTCTGCGTGTTATTCATTCAAACAACTCATGCTTGACTTCCAAGTGTAAAACAATGGCCTGGACAGAGTGGGATGTCTTTCTGTGATTTTTCCAACTGACTCACTGTTTTCCACAGATTTCCCTTCATGGTGAAGGAGCGATTGATTTCAGAAGCAGCCTTTGTCTGTAATCTTAGGTAACATGTTGTGTAACAGCCCCTCTACGAGACGTTTTTATGAGGACAGATCGATTTACTCACACACATAAACGGCGAGCAGCACAGAACGAGCGCAGAGGACGAGATCGGAAGCATTTATGTGTCTTCATTTATGTGAGTGTGCATGTGCAAGTGTGCACATCTGTGTGTGTGGAAAGGCAGGGCACGAGTTCAGCCCTGTGTGAAGTTATGGGAGAGTTAAAACGGAGAGGAGGCAAGGTCAGGTCAGTGGGCTGTCTCAGGGTGAGCTGAGGTGTGTGTGTGTGTGTGTGTGTGCAGCGAGAGGGGGGCTAACAATGTTTAAAGGTAAGTTTAGGGTTACAGCTGGCGTTATGGGGGGGGTGAGAATTTGGGGTTGGAGAGAGGGAAAGAGGTGAGTTCAATGTTGGGAGAGCAGGAGGAGGAGGTGAGGTTTGGTTTACGGGACAGGACAGAACAGGACTGAGGGTGAGGTGGGAGCAGGGTGAGAAGTTATTGGGCGAGCGGAGCTAAAGAGTTGAGTTTCAGGTCAAAAGGTGCACATGCAGGCAAAGAGAAAAGGTTAGCAGGATGTTAGAAAGATAGAGACTGGGCATTCAGACCTCAAAAAAGAGAAAAAAAGAGTTGGAAAAATACAAGAAGCTGCTATTATAGATCCGGTTTGAGTAATAGATCCATGAGTTTAAAGCAGTGATATTCGATTTACAGCCCTCGGGCAAAATCTGGCCCCAATAGGGTGCCAGAGGGCCCGCAACTATTACTTATTATATATAAGGTGCCAGAGTGCACAAAAAAGGTCCTTAGTAAAGCCCCTAATGTCCAAAAATCTTCCTAAAATCCTAGAAACGACTTGAAATCCTAAAAATGTCCTAAAGTTGGAGAAACTTCCTAAAACATCCTATATACGTTCTAAAATCTGAGAAATGTCCTAAATTCCTACAAATGTCCTAAAATTCTTCATGTCTTGAAATCCTACAGACATATTAAAATGCAGATCATCCCAGATTATTTTCTTTCTTTTCTTTAAATTTTTAAAATTTTTTTATTTTTTTTTTACCAATTTTCAGTTATTTATGTGTACTTATTACTAATTTCTGATGATTTTTTTGTTTTAAATCCTTCATTTTGTTGCTCATTGCCTTCTTCCCACATTATACCCCAAACTTTGATCAATTAACTTAAAGTTGAAAAACAGCGAAATTCTCTTATAAGAGCTCAGACGCTTCAGGTCAACCAACGTACGGCTGTTGGTCAATGACAGACCATCACTGAGCGTCTGTTGCCCTGGTTTTTGTCCAACACCGTGGGCCCTTGTCTGCTGGTTTTTGGCCGATTCAGTGTGTTGATCTTAACTAATGGAGCTTGTCAGGCAAATCCAGAAGTGCCACAAATCCAGAAGGTGAAAACGTAACAGTAGATATTCTGGTCCTTCATGCCATCTGAAACTATTTTCTTCTTTTTTCTTCCTCATTCTGCCTCGCTGCAGTTCTCCGTTAGCTCTGGCCACCTTGCAGTCATTCTTTCTCGCTCTCTGTTTATCCATCGCTCCGTTTTCTTTTCTCTCGCTCCACTGTTCCCCCTCACATCCATTCCAGGGGGTTAAGTAGACTGTTGACATTTTTGTGGCCGTCGTCGTATTATGTTGGGACTATCAGATTTATACCGACACGGTTCACCGATGTTACACTGACTACCCTTTTGTCTGCCTGTGTGTGTTTATGTGCGTGTGTGAGTTTTATGGACTTGACCTCGCTAAGAGTGAATGATGTTTGGACGCAAACCGAGGAATTACGGTCTCTGAAATTTCCATAATCCTGACTTTAGCTTTTTTTAGATTTATTTATTTATATATATTTTTTTTTTGCGCTACAACCTCTGAATCAGCGGGGTTGTTCATTTTGGATGCACGCTCTCACACATACTCTGTTTCTCTTTAGCTTCTCACAGACATGGATATACTGAAAGATGCTAACGTGCATTCAAATGCAATTACAAACATCGACACAGAGGCACGTATGCCTGCAGACAGATTTGGATGCACAAACACTTTTGGAACATTGTGTTCGCCTGAACTCCAGAGCTCCCAAGTTTCTGATGACATTGTTATGATCATACTGGATCGATTTAAGCGCGCACACACACACACACACACACACACACACACACAGGGTCATGCCGGAGTGATTGTGCCTCACAGAGGCAGCCTCGGCTCTTACACTTTGATATAAAACGCTCCCCTACTGTTTGACCTCCTCAGTGAAAATACAAACATACACACACTTTTACTGAGTAGCAACTTGGAATCTACCTTTTTTCCTGCCTTACATCTATTTTTTAACCATATATCTTCACTCACGTATTGATTATGTGTTTAACTATTTTTTAAGACATCAAGGTGTGGAGTCGCAGGGTGGGAGGCTCATGTGGTGCTGTTAACTTTCATTTACCAATGATATATTAATGAACGTAATTTTCTTAGTGAATAGTTTAAGATGACAGTTCTTTGAATCGAAATATCTAACATATTAGTTTGCTTTACGTATCAATCAACAAGGAAACTAAAAAAAAAGAAACATTTAGGAGTGCAATCAGATGTCAGCCGTTGTGGTGAACCTGGCTTATATCAGGTCTGGTAACACCCCAGGAACCTTCCTGGGCCCACACTTTTTTCAGACATCACCTGCCCACCCCTAATTTTTGGGTCATTCGTCCAAACATCCGTATGTCCATACATCTGTCCTCGTTTTGTGAATGCAATATCTCAAGAATGCCTTGAAGAATTTCTTCGAATTTGGCACAAACGTCCACTTGGACTCAAGAATGATCTTTATAGAATTTGGTGATTGACAGTCAAAGTTCAATGTCACTGTGATTAAACTTGTTTTTGGCCATAACACAAGAATTATAATGCTAATTTTGACAAAATTTCACACAAATGTCCAACAGCATATGAGGATAAAGTGCTGACATTTTATATCCAAATGGTCAAAGGTCAACTTCAACAGAAGGGGAGACATTTGATTAGATGACTGATTTGAACTGATGACTGATCTTAAAACTGTGCTGATTGTAGAGATCCTGTGTGTGTGAAACATTCACGTTTTCATTGACATGGATGCAAAGTGTAACTTAACTGGTGTGCGGAGGAATACAACTGCGTGGCGGTAATTGTAGTCCTCAGCAGCGGAGGTAGTTAAAGTCAGATTGACTTCTGTGTAAAATGGACATCGGACCGGACTTGTGTGACTTTTTAACCATGTTTGACATGTGAGACCCACTAGCTTGAGATTCAAAAAGCAGCTTTTCATCAGCCAACTCAAAGAAGAAAAAAATCATCCAAAAATGTCCACAAATACAGGAGAAGAAGTCCATATTCACCTGAGTTACATTGTCTTTGTTTTCTTTTTGATTTTCCCTTCACTCGTCTACTCTTTGCCCTCTGGAGCACCTCGACCAGTCTGTCCTCTTCCATCCGTCCACCTCTTCTAGCCATCCATTTTTCTCTCCTGAACTATTCCAGTAATGTGGAAGTATTTATGTGCTCTTCTGTCTCCCAGTGTGTGTGTGTCTGTCCTGTCCTGTCCTACGATAGTATTATAGTTGGCAGCAGTAGCTCTCAGCCTGGCATGGAGGGGAGAATATGAACACCAGGGTAAAAAGGAGACAAGAAGCAAATGAATGAGGCAAAAATAGCCATAAAGATGGGTAGAAATGGAGACAAGTGCCGGGAACTCTTTGTCCACTCTAATAATTCTCCTTCGTCTCTGGCTTCCCCTCTCCTCCATCTCTCTTATACGCTGTGATGATGAATGAAATCAACAAACTTGTAAAAACCTTTTGGCTCCCACAGTGAGCCCTTATGTAATGCTGGCGAAAGCGTTCCCTCCATTTCCTTTCTTCACAATCAAATGAAGAGCTGGGAAACAATGTCTCCGTGAATGAGACTCGCTTTTTTAGATATTTATTTATTGCCAAAAGCTTAAAACGACATGTGTTTGGGATTATCATTTGATCTGGCTGTGTCAGATCATAAAATATGCTGTAGTGGCTGCATGAACGCCAGAGCAGGACAGGCTGTAATGATTTAATGTGATGTATAATTACTGTAATTTTAGGGCCTTTTTTCTTAAATGTATCTGTCTTTGTTAAGTGCTCTTTGCTGTGGTGTTTCCGCACTGCACTTCCCAGAAATCACTTGTCAGTCACACACTGTGGGACCGAGACGTCTTGTTCTTTGGGCTTAAACTAGAAGTATTTTTCTGCGTAGTCTGGTTCCCACTTGTTTCTGTTTCATGTGCTTTTGTCGCAGAAGATTTAGATACAGGTTGAAGCATTTAGCACAGTCGCCAGAAGAAAATGCTCTAATTGCACATTTCTGCAAACCGTGGATATATAACATTTGCATATTTCCGAATATAAACATTCATGACTGTTCATGATCAGCAGACAACAACAGTGTTTGTTTTTTGGCGACACTTCACTGTGTTTCCATTAATGTTAGTTGCACTGCACTTGCATGTTTTTACCAACATTTCAGGATGTTTCCGAGCAGCGTTTGAGCCACGAATCCTGAATGTTTTTACTCAACAAATCATGGCAGTTCCTTGTGGCATTTAAGCTATCGAACCTGGTGTTTTTCACCAACGTGTCTCTGCTTTTCAAGCCATGGTAAATCATGTAGCCTGGTTGACTTTCTCATGGTGGTGTTTTCTGGGGCAACTAAGCCACCAAATCTGGGATTATTTTGCAGACATATTGTGCTGTTTCCTAGCAGCATTTGAACCCCTAAGCTTGAGTGTTTTTCACCGACTCCTCACTGCTTTTCTACCAGCTTTGAGACTTGTATTCTGGGTGTTTTTAACAGACTCATCTTAGTGTTTGATATAAAGAGTGCAGGGGTCCTTTTGGGGCAGCGAGAGACTTTCACCCAGGAGTCTGGTGTTTGCTTCCCGTCTGAATGTAGAGTCAAACCCTTATGTTTCTCCTAAACCTAACCACCTGTGCTGTTGTTGCTTCATCCTAACCATGTTGACATCCCGGCGTTGGTTGTGGCATGCTGGAGCATCAACAGCAGACACAGAAGGATACCTGGAGTATGTTGACGTGAAAGTCCACTGAGAAAGTGGCAATATACGATGAGAACGTGTTGGACTTTGCCACATTCACAAAAACAAGCCATTTGATTGATTGATGTTAGAAAAATCCTTCAGAAGTTGTTGGAAATGTTTTGGATGCTTTGTTCAAGAAATCGGGAGCACAGCAGTTGTAAACCTTCAAATACAGTAAACACATGGAGAATTTGGAGAATAGGCTCAAACCGTTTTAAACCAGGATCGTCCGTTTGCCCCTTCGTCCACCTCTCACTGCTTTTTCGTTCTCATTTCAAAACAGATGCAATTTGGAAACTCAGGGGCCATGACTCTGTGTCTGCACACATTGAACCTGCAAGTTGAAAGGCTTAAATACGCTAATAAATAGCACTCGCCGATGAAAACCCGCCAAGCTCCGAGTCCTGTCGGGAATGCTCCACAAAAAAAAATATGGAGGAAGGAGAAGCCAGGCCGTAAAGAGCCACTCAGCCTGCGTTTATCAGGCGGCGTTCAGAAGATCTGTTTCTCTCTTTAGCCGAGTCATTAGTAAAGACAAGCCTTTATGATCTGTTTATGACTGAAACACTGTGTGTGTGTGTGTGTGTGTGTGTGTGTGTGTGTGTGTGTGTGTAACAGAGACGATGAAGAAGGTATAAGTGCATGTGTTCACCATCATGAATGAAATATGTTATTGGAGGGTCGTACGCTAAGTGAGCGTGTGCAGGTCGAAAAATCTGAAATACTGGCATGCTCGAGCATCAAGGAACAATGAACTGAAACCTGTGTGTGTGTGTGTGTGTGTGTGTGTGTGTGTGTGTGTGTGTGTGTGTGTTTTGAGTGTTCCAGCACAGCGAGCCATGTCTTTAGTGCAGACAGATGCTGAATCCATTGACGGATAATTAAAGCAATAACTGGCTCTTTAGAGAAACGTTGGCCATATACACCGAATTCTGCTTCCTGCCAATTAATATCATTCAACAGAGTGTGTAGGAGGGACGTAGAGAGAGGAAAGAGGGGATAATTACTTATCAAAGAATAAAAATAATGAAAATAGGATTTTTTTTTGTCCCTCGTGGACCGCTCAGGCACGTTTTCGAAGCTTTTGTCTGCTTTTTATTTGTGTGCAAAAGTGTTCAACTCGGTTTCATTTCCCATAATTCCCGCCCTCCTTGTCTCTCCTAAACCTCTGGCTCAAAGCTGATCGCCCTGCCGCAGAACACACACACACACACGGACTTAAGAATAGACACATGCAAACACACATTAGAGCCGTGATTCGGGTTCATGTTCGCTGGCCTCCGACGACGTTTCCAGGATGTCTTCAACACCTTGAGCTGGCAGCCCCGCTCTGTACGAGCAGAAATCACACACGAGCGAGAGACTTAGAGAATCAGAGAGGGCCAAGACAGAGAGCTGGAGGAGAGACGGGAGCAGGGAAAATTAGAGAGAAAACGATGAGAGACGTTTGGACGGGAGACTCGGTGAAGAGGTCGAGCGATGAAGACACAAGACAGAGATTTGGAGCAAAGAGATGGAGGGAAATAAAACAGACAAAGGTTCAGATTCGACCTGTTCACTGTCTCAATGTGAAACAGTTGCACAAGAACACCATGAAAGACACTTTACAATACAAAAACACTGCATGTGGCCAAAAGTATGTGGACACCTGATCTCACACTCTTCGGCCTGTTTTTCAAGGTGTGGACTTGACCACTCATGAGTGTTTGTTTTTTTTTTTATGTTTATTTGAAAGGGACACAGCATATTAATGAACATCAGTATAAAATACAAATGTAAATGTGCTGTTACTCATATAAATTTGTATAGAAAGAAAGAAGGGCAGTGACCTTAAAATGAGCAAAAAGGACATAAAATGTAAAAAAAAAAAAAAAAAAATCAAAAGAGAAAACAAAAATCAAAAAAGAAAAATCAAGAAAATTACCTGAAAAACTAAAAAAAATGTAAAAACATTTTTAAAAAAGAGATATCACTGCAATTTTTTAAAAAGAGATGATTATTTTTATTATTTTTTGCCTGTATTTGATAGGACAGCTTAAGTGTGAAAGTGGGAGAGAGAGGTGAAGTCATGCAGCAAAGGGCAGAGGTTGGAATCGAACCCACAGCCGCTGCGGTGAGGATGTAGCCTCTGTACATGGGGACCCACTCTACCATCTGAGCTTATGGGTGCACCTCAGTGCATCTTCTGGGGGGATTGTGGCACCAAAACTGGTTATTTTGAGCCCAAATATGATCTTTTCCTAACCATAGCTAAGGGGTTTTGTGCCAAAACATAACACCTCTCCAGCAGCAGCATAATAACGTTCAAATGTAATATATATGCGCGGTTTGCAGATATGTGCAAGGCCAACATTTATTCTGGCATTTTTTTGGTGCACAACACAAAAAGGGAAGTGTGCAGCAACTCCGTGGTCTTGAACCAGGCTCCATTTCCTGGTCCATAAAAAAATGTGTTCCCAGTTTGGTGTGGAAGAACTTGACTGGCCTGCACAGAGCCCAGACCTCAACCCCACCCAGCACCTTTCAGACACACGGACCTTATCACCCAACATCAGTGTCTGGACCTCACTGGTGCTGAATGGGAGAAAATCTCTTCAGCCAGGTTCAACATCTGGAGAACAGCGTGACACCAGCAGAGCGGAGGCTGTCATAACAGCACATTCATAACTACGATTTTGGAATGGGCATAATGTTCAGCTGTCCACATACTTTTGGCCATAGAGTTGAAACGTCCTTGCTTCCTGGCAGAGAATCTACGCTTCACTTTGGCTTCTGAGTAAAATCACTGCACAGGATACGTCTGATGAAGTGTTTGCAGGCACAAACTTTTTCTCATTTTCTATGATTTTTCGGGGATGTCTGATGCACTCCTCCTCCACATCACTCTCTCTTCTGTCTTCCCCCTCGAGCCGAACTCCCATTGGCTGCTGCCAGGATCGCTGACAGATTCCCGCCTCGGTGAGTCTTGGCTGGAGTTTGGCTGCGGAGCTCTGCCAGACCGGACCGACCAAACCAAACACCTTTGGTCGAGATATATTTTTCACAAAAAAAAGCGTCCTGTTGGGCTCCGCCGGGTCTGGAGCGGCGCGGAGGGTCGATGCCTCCAGTTCTGAACCGGTTCAAACCGCAGGACGATTTGAGCATCCGTCAAGCCAACTCCATGGTGGTCTAGCTGGATGTAGAACAGGCGTAGGAGTTAAATAATGTATCTCAACAGAGCTTTTTAAGCATCGCGGATCTGTCCCGTTCTAAAACGACCTCTACTTACGAAGACACTCTTCTGAAAGCGTTACTCAGGGTCCTCTCGGTCATGGAAAACCTGGAAAAGTTTCACAGTCGTATTTTCCAGACCTGGGAAAGTCATGAATCTAAAGAAAATCATGTGTGATTTGGGATGAATTAAATCACATTAATGTAACATAACATTGTATTTATTGTCTGGAGTTGACAACGTGATGTAGTCACATCATTTTTTAAGCCGCTCTGGCTTACGGGAGAAGCATAAATGGCTTTATTTTTATATTTATTTATAGCCAGTTTCTTTCTTTTTTTAAGAAAATGGGTTTGGAAGGCATTTTTCCTCAAATTTTGATGATTTGTTTTTCTTTTTTTGTCTATTTATTTATTTAGAAAAAAACTTTGATTGGGGCAATCTTTTTTTTTCTTCAGTTTTTGAAAGGCATTTTTATCTAAAAAAAAAATCACCAAAATAATAGCAATTTATCAAAGCCAGAATCTGTAAAATTATCCTTCAGCACATCATTTTAGAAGCAGAAATTATGTTTGAATAACATTTAAATCTTATATATTTGGATAAACGTCAGGCAAATATACCGTATATATGTGTCCCTCTTCTCTGTTCTCCTCCTCTTTCCTTTACTCTCCTTCTCCTCGCCTGACTTCTTTCTCTCCTCTCTTTTATTTTGTCTCCTCCCTCCTTCTCTTCCTCCTTCATCCCTGAGCTCCTCTCTGTTCTTTTTTCTCCTCTACGTTCCCTCTTTTCTCCATCACATTCACATCTTCTTTCCTCTCCTCTTTTTGTCCTCCCCTCTTCTCTCCCTTCTCTCCTGTGTCATCTCCTCTCTCCTCCTCCTCTCTGCTCCTCCTCTCTGCTCCTCCTCTCTGCCCTCTGCTTGACTCCTCTCTTCATTAACTCTGTTTAGAGACCAGTAAACCAGCTTGCCTCTCGCAAACCTCCCAGTGCCCCCATTTAAAGTGCGGACAAACAAACAGAGAGCACGAAGGGGAACACACACACACACACACACACACACACACACACACACACAAGCATACATACACATGAAACCGCACATAAACACGCACAAACAAGAACCCACGCGGACATCACACCCGCAAGCGCACACAGAAAAATGCACACGATGTTTGTCAGAAGTCGGTGCCCACGAACATTCGGCTCAATGATGTGTTTATAGTGTTTGTGACCCCGTGCACTGCGATCTAACAGCCGTATTAAAACGCGCACGAAAAAGGCAAAGCTCAGCGTCTTCGAGAAACAGCTTTGCTTTGTGTGTACTTTCATTTTTTTGGCTGATTTTTTTTATTGATCGCAGGGTTGCGGGGTGCCGCTCTGAGAGACAGCGAGTAAACACAAATAATGAGGAAGAACTGTGTGTATTTTCACGTGTTTGTGCACGTGTGGTCATTTTCATGAATGTTGTGGTTTTTATCCATTAATGCAAGGACGCAGGGAGGAGGAGACCAGGAGATCAATAACAACAGAACAGGAAGTTATGGCAGTAAAATAATAAGATGCACAATTCTTTCATAATCCCAGTCAGATGTTTTAGGATGAAGTTTAATTACTGATAATTCCTCTATAATCATTAACACACGCTGGAAAATATTAAACCTTCAGCATCTGTGTGCGTCTAAATATGCGGTCGCTAGAAATTAACCTCCTCGTCTCATCCTCTCCAACCTCTTTGAGCCAAAAAGACAGTGATTCTCAACTTATGGCCTGTGGGCCAAATCTGGCCCCTGATAGGGTGCCATGTGGCCCCAAACCATTTTCTGCTTTACAATAAAAATAAAACCATTCACACTTTTAATAGTGCATAAAACAGCACTGAATCCTAGAAATGTCCAAAAATACTAGAAATACTCATAAATCTGAGAAACATCCTAAAATGGTAGAAACGTCCCACAATCCCAGAAATGTCCTAAGATCCTAAGGCGTCCTAAATTCCTGAAAAACTCCTTTAATCCTAGAAACATCGGAAAATCCTCCAATCGTCCAAAAAGTCCTAGAAATATCTTAATATCATAGAATCGTCTACCAGTCCTAGAAACTTCCTTAAATCCCTAGAAACATCCTAAAATCTTTAAAATGTCCTAAATTCTCAATAATGTCCTAAAATCCTAGAAATATTCCAAAATCCTAGAAATTTCCGCCAATCGTAAAAGCGTCCTAAAATCCTAGAAACATGTTCGGAGCTGCTGCGACCGGCCCCTGGCCTCCTGTTATTTTGTAAAAGTGGCCCCCAAACAGAGCAGGTTGAGTATCTCTGCAGTGAGTTTTTCCACAGCAGCAGATTTCCTCGTCCATGTTTTGTTAAATGTCAAAGTTCATGAACATTGAAAATGTTTCTCAGTAAAACGCTTTCGTTCTCTGCTTCTCTCTCTCGTTATGGCCGTATGTGCTGAATGTGAACTCAAAGATACCGACTCCTGTATGTTGGCCAGTGTGTGTGTGTGTGTGTGTGTGTGTGTGTGTGTGTGTGTGTGTGTGTCCCCTCAGCGACCCAGTACTTGGCCTTGTCCCTCTCCAGCGGCCAGACTTGCCAAACTGTCTTCAGATGCCACACACACACACACACACACACACACTCATTTAACCTTTCCAAAGCATATACACATTTAAAATCACACACATTGAACAGACCACGTTAGTGTGTGTGTGTGTGTGTGTGTGTGTGTGTGTGTGTGTGTGTGTGAGTAAGTGAGTTAATTGAACCGGAGTCAGTCTACCAGTTTTGGATTCGGAGCCGTTTAATGCCATTATGTTCATTTTGTTGTAAGCGCCGCATCCAAACTCCTCCTCCCTCTAGATTGTTTCTATCAGCCGCTGCCTCCGTCCGTTTTAGTCATTTTAGAGTCGCTTCAGAGTCGTTTTAGAGTCTTAAACTGGATCCAACTACAGTATCAGCTCAGTGCAAACCATGAATGCGCAACGTATGGACGTTTTATACTTATCAGAACAACATTTCTAAAGGGACACGGCTTTTAGGCTGACTTATAATATCTATACATTGTCAGTGTACGATGAAAACAACAAAACTCAGTCGCACTGCCTAAGCGGGGCTCAAATAGAATAAAAGGGCATAAAATAAAAATTAAATTAAAACTAAATTTAACAAATTTTAATTTTTATTTTAATTTAACAAATAAAATAAAATACAAAAAATAAAAATATAAAATATTTCTGACCTGCATACACACCAGTGTAAAAACATACACACACAATACGTACAAAATCAACAACTCTGGTTTTCTGAAGCCTTCTGGCATTTCTCTGTGTGTGTGGCACTGAACCGGAGTGTTTTTCACCGACACTTTCCCAACGATATTTGAGCCACCAAACCATTTTTTTTTAACCAACATTTTTGCAGTCTTCCCAGCTGTGTTTGAGCCACCAAACTGGAGTGTTTTTCTCCAGCACATTGCTGCACTTTCCAGCTGCGTTTGAGTCGCTAAACCTGGATGTTTCTACCGACATCTTGCGGCGTTTGAGCCAACAAACGTGGGCGTTTTTCGTGGGCACACTGCAGCTCGTCAGTGGTGTTTGAGCCTCCGAAACTCAGGTTTTCCCTGACTCAGCTGCTTTCCCCAGTGGTGTACAGCCATATATACAATTTAAAAAAAGAAAGAATGAAAAATCTGCATCTGAACTGTTAAAAAATCAATACACCAAAAAAAGGTTTCCTGCACATCAAGGCAACAGATACGCTGAAAACGTGTCTCTTATAACAGTTTCTGAACTACGTCTTCTTCTCTTCTTTCTCTCCGTACAAACTTTGCCTCCTTTTCTTCTTTCTTCGACTCCCCATCGTTCATCTCCGCTCGCTCCATCCATCCTCCCCACTCTCTCTCCTCCCGACTCCCTCGTTCTGCCTCACTGAACAGCTGCATGGATTTTTCCGAAACACACAGAGAGAAAGATGAGACGGCGCAACATGGGGTTACAGTGGGAGATGTGTGTGTGTGTGTGTGTGTGTGTGTGTGTGTGTGTGTAAATCTCTACGCTCTGTTTTCTGTGGTCAGACAGAAGGTTCTGGAAAAGTGGATCATATACAGTATTTGATGGCTCATTATCTCTTTATGTCTCCAACAACTCACGGACCATTGGTAAAGAAGGCTGTGTGTGTGTGTGTGTTGTGTGTGTGTGTGTGTGTGTGTGTGTGTGTGTGTGCGTGCGTGCGTGTGTGTGTGTGTGTAGCAACAGCACAAGTGCAGTTAGATCACCAGATAATTAGTTTTGCGGTTGTTTCTTGGTGCTGAATATGAAATTTTTACTCAGTTCAAAGTTTAGTTTAACGTGGCTATCGTTGGTTTAAAATGTGAAGTGACGTTCGAGATTATGCTCTTAATTCTCCTCACGTCTGCACTTTACATGTTACATTATACATTCACACACAAATATACTTCTCATATACTTTATTCTGCTTAATTACCTATTTTATTGGGGTTTCCTGTGTGTCCATGTGCTGTAGGGGCCTTCAACTGTATTTTACTTCGTCCAACACCGTGTTACATAATAACCTCATTTATACAGCACTTTTCAAAACAAAGTTATCAAGTGCTTTACGTGGTAAAATAAGGATTAATTGCAGAACAAATAAATCAGTTCATCAAAAAAAAACCATAAATCCTGAAGAACACCCACGGTTAGGGGCAGAGACTCTACTGGAAACGCAGCAATGACTCAGTAGAAAAACATCCGAGTTTTTGGGGAGAAACACTGCTGAAAATGCACCAAAAGTCTCACTAAACAACACCCATGTTTGGAGCCGAAATACCACTGAAAATTCAGCACACACACATTGGTAGGCAGAAACGCTGCTGGACACGCAGTGAAAAGGCGGGGGAAAGAATACCCACATGTAGGGGCAAAAATACCACTGGAAATGCAGCCAGAACATAAAAACACCCTCATTTGGGTCCAGAAATGCAGCTGAAAATGCAGCAACAAGCCACAAAAAAATACCACATTTGGGGGAAAAAACAATGCAGGAAACACAGCGACAAACCACCAAAAAAAACACCCATGTTTGGGGCCGAAATGCCGCTGAAAACAAATCAATAACTCAAAAAAACACCTGCATTTTGGGCCAAAACGTCACCGCTGTCAGAACAGCCTAATTTTCCGTTAGTTTTCACCTGATGATCTTTTTGTGACGACACACCGCGTAGCAGTACAGATGTTTACTCGTACAAGTTTCCCCAACCAGATGTCTTCTGTGTACCACGCAGAGCTTCAGGCAGCATTGTTGAACTTTTCATTTACGCCAGCGAACCTTTTTAAAAATATTCTGTTGGATCAGACCGAGGCGGAGAAAGTAGACGAGAAAGAAAGAGAAGAAGAAGTAATAAAAGTGAAAGAGAGAGAAATTCTGGCCTGAAAGAAAAGCCCCGAGTTTTGAGGTCTTGTCATCACCTTCTGAGAGGTTTGAACCACTAAAACACACACACACACACACACACACACACACACACACACACACACACACACACACACACACACACACACATATGCAACCTCTGGAATACTGCTTAGTAAGGACCGAAATCTCAGTGTAACTCAAAGAGGAGTGAAAGAGCAGAGGGAGGAAAAAAGAGAGCTGTGCTGGGAGAGGTTTTTAAAGAGATTGAGAAGGTTCAGATACACATTAGTGACTTATTGCCTCAATAAATACACGAAGGACACAGAAAAGACAAAATGTACAAAATGCCTCGAGCAAGTTGTTCAGTTTCAGCGCCGCTCTGGAGGTGGAAACTCTCTTTGGTTGAGTTGAAGTTCGCTGGGTGGAGATACAGACGTCCTGCTGTTCAGCGTGTATTTATACAACCCTAAAGTTTTTCCTTGGAAGACTTTAAAATCTATACAACATAAAACACCGTCTATCTTTGGACCACTGATTTGGATAAGGGAAAATTGGGAATTGGTAAAAAAAAAGAAGAAGTATTTTACCGATATAATGAGTTCTAGGCCGTCTGCAGTAGAAAGACACAAATACTTTTTTAATTGGTGCTACATGACCAGAGAAAACGTAGAAAAAGGACGCTTTTAATCAAAAGGTAGAAAAACTACGACTACCAGAATGCATCTGACCATTACCGCTTTCGCTGGTTCGTGATGTAATGTGACACAATGGAGGCCGCCGTCTTTAGCCAAAATTGCAGCAGTTTATGACGACTTTGGAACGAGAGCGGGCTGTGATTGATGATCTCTAAAGTGCATAAAGTCAAAGAGTTTCCAGCAAAGTGTAAAGATTTAGGTAACAAAGTAACATTTTAAACACATGGCAGCGAGTTTAATTCATAGAAATCACAAACTTAAAAGATTTCTTCCTCCAAAGCACCTCTGCTTCCAAGAAATACTTGAACGACTAAAACTGTGGCGAGGATACTTAGGAGATCATATGATACTGAATTATCCCCCTGGGTTTATCGGGTAAAAAAACACTAAAAGATCCTGCACGGAAAAACAAAATATAAACAAATAGAAAGAGGAGAGACAGAGAGGCTGAAACAAAGAGGGGAAAGAATGTCAAGAGTCATGGTTATTTGAAGAATGTAGATAGCGTTAAGAGAAAAAATAGGGCCAAATTGCTTCAGTTACGGGAATCCGACCGACAACCCCCCTGGATACGACCGACTGCTGACCAGCTAATTTGAGAATCCCAACCACAGCACAGAGGGAGCGTGTGTGTGTGTGTGTGTGTGTGTGTGTGTGTGTGTGTGTGTGTGTGTGTGTGTGTGTGTGTGTGTGTGTGTGTGAGGACCAGCTCTGTTTGCATGACTGCGAGTATTTGGCAGCAACAGGAGGATGAATTTCTCCACTCATCTTCTTTTTGGACAGCGTGGCTGATCTCTCTACATGTGTGTCTGTGTCTGTGTCTGTGTGTGTGTGTGTGAGTGTGTGAGTGTGTGTGTGTGTGTGTGAGAGAGAGAGAAAAGGAAAGAGAAAGAAACTTAAAACAAAACGAAAAATGTTCCTTGGATGTGATCCCTTCTAAAAATAAGTGAACTGGTCAAAGATATCAAGGCATTATCCAAATATGAGGGGTGGTGTCTTCTTAGACCACTGATTCTCAACTTATGGCCCGCGGGCAAAATCTGGCCCCCTGGCCCCCCAAACATTTTCTAATTCACAATAAAAATAATGTGATTCTTAGTGTTTGTACTTTTTGTTTACATAAGGTGCCAGAATACATAAAATAGCATCAAAGCAGAGCTTGTTTATCCAAAAAAAAGGATCCTCTGCACCCCCTGACAGAGCTAAGCTCTTAATGTCCTAATATCCTTGAATTGTACTAAAATCCCCAAAATGTCTTATCATCCTAGATACAGCCTAAAAAAGAGAAATGTCCTAACCTTCTAGAAACGTCCCAAAACCCTAGAAATGTGCTTATATCTTAGAAATTTCCCTAAAATCCTAAAACATCCCCAAATCGGAGAAACGTCCTAAAATCTGAGAAACATCCTGAAATGAGGGAAATGTCCTAAAATCCTACAAAGGCTCTTCAATCAGAAAAATGTCAGAAAATCCTAGAAACATCCTGATATCCCGCGAAACGTCGTAAGACCCTTGAAATGTCCTTGAATGAGTGAAATGTTCTAAAATCTTAGATATATCTGAAAACCCCAGAAACATGTACGGCTCTGCCTCCTGTCATTTTGCAAAACTTGCTGCCAAGCAAAGCAAGTTGAGTATCCCTTCCTCAGACTCTGTGTCTGTGTGTGCATGTAGGAAGGTAAATCGAGGTACGAAGCCAATTCAGACACTGCACTTACTGGAATCGAGGCCACCTAAAAAGACAGAGGACACACACACTAACACACACACACACACACACACACACACTAACACACACTCAGCCTGTATTTGCCCTGAGCTCAAATTAAACACGGCTGTCTAGTAATCCTGTTATCATAGGCTGCGGTCACTCTATCTGTATCATTTACACTGTATGACAGCACACACTCATGCACACACACGCACACACACACACACACACACACACACATGCACACACACAGAGGGGAAGAGACAAAAAAAGAGAAACAAAGGCAGAAAGACGAGGAGAAAGAAAGAGAGGAAGTGGTAGAAATATATCTAAAATATGCTGATTGGCTGACTTTTATTTCCTAAAAATCAATTCCTGGGCCAAGAGCACATTCTGATATGTTTTTGTAGCTCTCATCCTTCCTTCTCCCTCAGCGTGCCTCCCAGTTTTTGTTGTCATTTTTCCGCCCGCGTCTGTATTTGCTCAGGGACAGAAAGTCAAAGCTGATTAGAATCACTTTGAAAATCAAATCAATTTTTACATTTTTTTTATTTTTTTGTAGCTCGGGGGGATGAGTCGGCTTCATGCAGTCACGGTTCACGTACTGGATGTCTGACAAGTCAACAAACTGGATTTCGTAACTCTCTGTCAGAAAATCAAACCGTCCTGTCAATGCAAATGAAATGATTGAATCACCGTTCAAAAAAAGAGAGATAACAGTACAAATTGGGAAAAGAAGCCCATCATGCACCTCAGAGACGTTACTTTTTTGGGACTCTGGCTCAAAAAGGGTCACCACTTGTTGAGGACTTAGGGTCAAAGTATTAAATGGCTATCAGAAATAATCCCTAATTATCAATTATGTTAAATAATATATAACATTAAATCAC
This sequence comes from Plectropomus leopardus, assembly GCF_008729295.1. Lineage (NCBI taxonomy): Eukaryota > Metazoa > Chordata > Actinopteri > Perciformes > Serranidae > Plectropomus > Plectropomus leopardus. The sequence continues at coordinate 19,731,651 of NC_056485.1, read as the reverse complement.
CTCATTAGGCACTGTTTTCAATAGGGGAGAAATGATAGCCGGCCAGTAAAATAAGTGTCGTAAAATACACTAAACTATCAATGTGGAACTCAATTTTGGAAATGCAATTAGATTAACAACTATAACCAAAATTACCGCGTCGATGGTGTATTCAGAATGTTTGAAAATCAGTCAGATACCCTTAAAACTTGATTAGTTGCCTTTTAATGCTTCTCTTTGTGCAGGAGATCAGTTGTAATACCTCTGAGATACGAGATTTTAAAAAGTCGCCCCTCTTAGGTCTTTAGGGTCTAGTTTTTTTAGCAGCCTGTGACAGGAAGTGCCCGTTGGTAATCCGAAATCTGAAACAGGCTTTCAGGTTCATCCACCTCCGTCCTCTTCTATCTGAGCTCAGGTTTTTCACTAAAACTCCCCCTGAAAAGCTGAATCAGATCCTGTGCTCCGGTGCGAAAACAAAGACTGCAGCGGCAGAGTTGGAGCTTTATATCCAAGTTAATGGCTTTTGGTTTTAAGATGTTTATGAGGACGAACCTCACTGTGAGAAGTAAATTGCGACCGTTTGAGTTTAGGTTTACACAAGCTTTATGTTGCCTTACAATATGATATACAGCATGTATTTATTTTCTCTCAAACTCCACCCATCCATCCACACATCCCTTTCCACATTTCCAGTAATTTGTAACTATATATATTATTCTTTATCCTCTGTGTTTGTGTGTGTGTGTGTGTGTGTGTGTGTGTGGGCTTGTGTTCCTGGAAGAGGTCAGCAGCTCACAGAAGTCATCCCCAGTCATTATAGTTTTGACCACTGCAGGGCCTTTGACCACTCTGTCACAGGTTGACCTATTAAATCTTCATACATCGAACTCCAACAACTCACGTAGCCATGTGACACTCGTCAAGTTTGTATTTCACGCGTAGAACAATAATTTACTGTGTCATCTTACTCATTATATTCATCTTCTACAGCAGATCCTAACACTGGCTGAACATAAGTTTGATTTAACTTTAAAAGGGAAAACGTCCAAAAAAACGAGAAATGTTCTGAAGTCCTGGAATCTTCCTAAAATCCTAGAAATGTTAAGAAAATCCTAGAAACATACTATAGTCCTCGAATGATATTAAAGTCCTTAAAAACGTCCTGAAATCCTAGTATTGTCCTAAAATCCTAAAACATCTTAAAATCTTTGAAATGTGCCAACATCCTAGAAATGTCCCAAAATGCTAGAAACATCCTAAAATCCGAAAAACATCCTAAGATCCTTGAAATGTGCCAAAATTCTAGAAATGTCAATAAATCCTAGAAATCCTGAGAAATGTCCTCACATCCTTGAATCATCCTAAAATCCTAGAAATGTCATTAATTCCTGGAAAAGTCCAAAAATCCTTGAAATGTCCCAAAGTCCTAGAAATGGCATAAAATCCTGGAAAAGTCTTAGAAACATCCTGCAATTCTGGCCATGTTAAAAAATCTTAGAAGCATCCTCAATTTCTAGAAATTGTCCTGCAATCTTAGAAACAACTTAAAATCCTAGAAATGACCTGAAATCCTTGAAATGTCTTAAAATCTGAGAAATGTCCCAAAACCATTGAGCTCCTCAAGTACAAACGTGTATTGGGGTTCTGCGCCTGGCGTCTGGCCTCCTGTCATTTTGCAAAAGTGGCCCCCAAACAAAGCAAGTGTCTCTGATCTGCAGTATCTGGTTACCAGTTAGAGAGTTTGGTAAAGATCAGGTAAACATAAAAAAAAATACAAAACCAAACCGCTAATCCGAACTGCGCTGTGATCGCCAGGACAAATCTGGTGTAAATCAGCTCAGTAATCCTCATGTGTGTCCCCTGCATGACTGCTGTTCATCGTCTTTATTCCTCTCATCTGTTTGCTGTTTCACTTTAACCATAAAAGCGGCGCCTCGCCATGAAATACTCGGCTCTTAAGGGCTACATCGCAGCGTGGGCACGTACGGACACAAACAGCCCCGTTTAAATCTGCACTGTGACCTTATCGCTTCACTTCTGCGCTGATCCCTCCAGGCTCCGGCTTTGAGAATTGTCATTTATTCATTTGAGTGGAAAGCTCATAAACTGAAAAACTTTCACGAGCCAAAGGAACCACTTCCAAAAGATTATTGAAGCTTATTGTGTAATTTCTAGAATAGCTAGTCAGCATTCCCACAGAGAACATTTGCTCAAAATCCAAGAAATGGCTAAAATTCTGATATCACTTTGCTAATAAGGATTCCCTCCTTTCCTCTCCTCCCTCCGTCGTTTGGGTTATGTTCAGGGTGAGCAGGGTTGTATTGGCGTCGCGGGAATTCAGCTGGCCACTATGAAACTTAATTAGTAAAGCCCAAAACCCACAGGAGTCAGGTTTCCTACCATTAGCTAAGTCCTTTTCATTCTTTTCCTTCTTTTTAATTCTCTCTCCTTCCTCTCTGAATCCCGAGTTCTCTACCTCTGTCGTGTATTTTATGTCCATCTGAACACGAGCATGACAGAAATATGACTGAAAAGCCATCGAAAACAATTGAATAATGAAGAAAACCTCAGATACATTTTCCCTTAAGTGGCGATGTGGAAAACAGACTTTGATGTAAGGTTTCCAGTAAAGCAAAGAAAGCAAAGCATGACCACAAATATCAATATTTCGTTTTTCAAAGAGAAATCTGGATACATAGATCATATTAGTCCAATTGATTAACCTTTTAAAAAATGGACAAATCTGCTGAATTTTCTTCCAAAAACATGGTTTGAAGGCAATGAGCAACTTTAGAAGCAATTAGCCAAAAAATTAGCAAGAAAATAAGAAAAAAATATAATAAAATTACCTGAAAATTACTTTAAAAACAACATCAACAACAAATAAAATGGAGTAGTAAAAAAAAAATCAAATGAATAATTAATGGTATAGCCTGTGATAGCCAATTTACGGCCTGTAGGCAAAATCTGGACCCTGACAGCCCCCCCAACTGTCTTCTAATAAACAATACAAATACGTAAAACAACGTCGAAATAGAGCTACTTTATCAAAACATGTGACAGTGGAGGACCCCCGCACCCTGGACAAAGGACCTAGCTAAGACCCTGATGTCCTCAACTCCGCCAAACGTCTTAAAAACGGAAAAATGTCCTATAATCCTAAAAGTGTCTGAAAATTGTTGAAACGTTTAAAATCTTAGAAACATCCTCAAATCTAGAAAATGTCTTATAATCCTAATCATATCCTTAAGAAACATCATTAAATCCTGGAATTATCCTAAAGTTATGGAAACATCCTTAAATCCTAGAAATGTCCTAAAATCCTGTAAACATGTTTGGGGCTGCGACTGGCCCCAGAGCGGGTTAAATATTATATCATATTATATTATTTAATTAAAGCACAGCAGGTTATCTGTTCCTTCATGTAGAGAAAAATTATAACATCTGAACAAATTAATTTTCTCAAGAACTTTAGTCAAGATGATTTTTATGCTTTTCTGACAATTTTTTCCTACTTGAATAAAAGGTGAACCTCAGTAATTTACCTACGTGAAATATTTCAGTCCTCAAGCCAAAGCTGCAGGTCAGAGCGAGTTCAACGGTTAAACCGGAGCCAGAGGAGATCCCAAAACCACAGCTATGAGTGTGTTCGTGTGTGTGTGTGTGTGTGTGTGTGTGTGTGTGTGTGTGTGTGTGCAGCTGCCACTTTTCCTTGTGTAACATATAGTCACTGTGATGCATTCAGTGTCCCGTAGGAATGCGCGTCTCTGATCTGTTTGTCTGTGTGGGACATTTGTTAAAGTTCAGATGGTAACGTTGACATCGTGATTACAGACTGTAGAGTAAACACACACACACACACACACACACTCACTTCATCTCTCTATTCCCCTCATTCAGTAAAATAACGCTTCTATTTTTTTGCAGATGCACACGTATGCAGACACACACACACACACACACACACACACACACACACACACGGTGCTGAGTGATAAATCTGTGGTTGTCTATGAATAGCCAGCTGAATAGCAGAGCTGACCAAAAGCCTGCAGCATCCTCGGCCCACAGCGAACATAAAGCCTGTGTGTTTTCCTTGAGCGCAGTGATGCAGATGTTGGCCAAAAGTCACCTCCAGCGAAACGCAGAGAGACAGCCACGTGTGTGAGTGTGTGTGTGGGTCAGAGACAAAAAAAAAGGCATTTTATCTTTGTGTGTGTGTGTGTGTGTGTGTGTGTGTGTGTGTGTGTGTTACGGTAACGGTAGCCAGCCACAGGTCCTGCAGAGTTCACCAACAAAGACCTCATCATCATTATAATCATGTTGTTTGTCAACGTTCCTCCGTGGGTGTGTATGTACTTATGCTGTCATGGGATTGGCTGGTGCGAGTGTGTGTGTGTGTGTTTTTTCCTTGAAGTGATACAGATGTTGGCCAAAAGTTACTGGTTTACCTCTGCTGCAGCGAGCCGTGTATGCGTGTGCATGTGTGCATGCGTGTGTGCGTGCGTGCGTGCATGCGCGTGTGCGTGTGCATGCGTGCGTGTGTGTGTGTGTGTGTGTGTGTGCCTGAATACATTAGAGTCTGTTGGAAATGTCTTGAGTGCAGGTGTATGTGTGTTTAGGAAAGATGGTGTGTACAGGACAATGAAAAGTGTGATTTTAAATGTGTATATGCTTTGGAAAGGTTAAATGAGTGTGTGTGTGTGTGTGTGTGTGTGTGTGTGTGTGTGTGTGTGTGTGAGAGAGAGAGAAAGAGAAGGATGTGGAAAAAGTAAGACGGAGTAACGGAAAATGAGCCCTGAGAAAGCGTGTGACAGAGGTTGTGTACAGTACTGTTACTGATTGCATTTTATTTGCTCTGAGTGTGTGTGTGTGTGTGTGTGTGTGTGTGTGTGTGTGTGTGTGTGTGTGTGCGCGTGAGTGCATGTGCGTAATGTTAATATAGTATCATACTGTGTTTAACCCTTTGAAACTTGAGCAAATTGACTTCATTTCTTTCAAACACCCAGGAAGAGGGCGATGAGCAATTTAACCACAAATGGCCGTTAAAGAGGCAATAAATAAACTAACACACACACTGTCATACCGCTCTGCACACAAAATTCACTTTTCAAAGTCAAGCTTTATGAAATATTATACATTAATATTATTTTCCACTTTCATTGAGTTCTTTTTTTTAACCAACATCAATCCTAATCATAAATTTCAATATTCATTAATTCAGAATCAGAAATACAAGCAAGTAGAAATGAGCACCAACATATTTAAGATATAAGAATATGAAATAGAAATATAGTAAGAGCAGACATTTGGCGCAGTATATAAATATTTAAAATAGCGTAAGTAATAATCTAAAGAATTTTAACCCTTTTACTGCCATTTTTTTTGTCATGTTGCCACTATGTTTTCAGATTAAAAATGCACAAATGTGAATTATTTTCAATATACGACATGCAAAAAAGCTTTTTTTTGACTATCACAGTCTGGAATATGTCAAAGATTTGCAGAAACATTGATAGTGACAGTGCACCTGCTGGAAAAAACGTGTTTTCTTCATATGCCAAATATGGTCAAAATTACATCATCATCTGGAGAATACTAAAAATTACAAATTTCAAAACAAAAGCCCAGAATGACACCCAGAAATAATACAGTGTATGTTTTTTTATGCTTTGATGGCTGTGGGATCAAAAATAGCAGTTTGAATGGGTTTCAGTGGTGCATTTTCTGACCTTAACAGAATAGATGTAATAATTTCGGTAATTTCTTATCGTAGGAGCTGAGCTGGAAATTCTAAGATTAAACCAAAATACACAATCTTGCCAAAATGTATGCCCTATGCATGAAGCCAAAATTATCAAAAAAATGAAGGATAAAAAGCACAAACAGTCCCTGAAGGTTAAGAACTCACCCAGTCTTGCCACGGCTGAAACGCCTGGCTGCTGAGTCCCTTCAATTTTAACATGTTAGCGCGCATCACTGTAGCATCTGGTAACCTTTGGCTGTCCTTTGTGAGTGAGTCGGAGAATCCAAGTCACTGAGAAGAGAAACAGAAAGAAACATCTTCATTTTCTATCTAATAGCTGTCTGCGAGCCGGCCAGCTCCGGCTCCATCTAAACATTATCCAACTTCACGCTGTTTGTTCCTACTCTTGGCTGTTATTTCAGCCCTAATGAACGCTAGCATGTGTTAAGCTTTCGGTTAAGTCACACGGGAGTTATTTTAAGTGTGTGTGTGTGTGTGTGTATTTATCCCTGCTGCAGTCATTTGCACTGCATGTAACCTCTGTCTGCCTGTATCTAGCTGTTATTTCAGCTTGTTTTGGCCTAAGTGGAGCTAACCTTTGACTAATGTTGTGTCTTGACAAATGGGACCTGGTCAGCTTCTGACCTCCAAAATACAGGGACAGTGTAGAGCTATGGTTACTCCTGGCGTTTTAAAGATCTGATTCTGCAGATTGGATTTTATGTGATCGCGGTGCTGTGCGTCCAGACTTGGCCTGAGGGCGGCTTCTGCGGCTTCGCTGATATAAATCTCTGTCCACACCGGAGAGACATCAGGCTCAGAGGTGCAACCGCAAATCACATGAGCAGTCGCTAAAGTGCTCCATCAAAACCGTTCTGTTGGTCAAAAAGGCATTTATCACACAAGCTTCAAGGTTCAAGGTTAATTTTATTGTCATTCTGTACACATCGACACAGAAGACAACTTAGAAGGTTTATTTTTTCGCTGACCACTCATCCGTGTGGCGTTCCCGACAGATCACCTGTCAGTCAAACATGCCACTAAAGTTTGGCGTCCAATCAAACTGACAACCTTAGCTGAACTCCATTTGTTCAGAAGTAATTTTGATTGATTTCAGCTGGACTGAAAGGGTGCATTCGATAAAATCTTGGGTTGTTGGGAAGAAAAGGGAATTCTGCAATCGGATTTATCCCGTTTTGATCTGGATCAAACCTCCAGCATGTGTCGTTTATTACCTTTTTAGTAAGATCTGGATCCTTGTGATCCAAAAAATACTGAAGAGTTATCCTGATCCCAGCAGGAAGGTGGATTTCAGCATCAAAGTGCAATATATATTTTAAGTTGGTCAAATATATTAACATTTATTTATATTTTGCAGTGATGAAGTCAATAAAGTCAAAGACATTTAGTACAGTTTCATGAAACAAAATAATCTTGTCCCCGTTAGAAAATCCCCCAAATAGCTTTTAATATCAAAGAAAAATTACTTAATTTTAAATTCCAGTTTAATTTTATGTTCGTTGAAGTGAAACAGTCAAAAGTACTTTCACACAATTGCGATGACACTTGACTTAAACCCACTCTGGCTTTTCTACTTGTTCTTACGTAGTAGTCGTGATGCGTGATCTCGTTTAGGGCGCCTGTTAACCGAACTGGGTAACCTTCAAAAGTCTGTGTCTGGATCCAGGTCCAATCCAGTGTTGCTTTGAAAAACTGGCACAAAATTAAGATGGATTAGCTGAACCTGAATAGCAAAACCAGATAAATGAATAATTAACATTTTTTATATTCTGCTGGTGAACTTGGACTTTCTGTAGACCTTTTAACAGCTGCCATTAGCACAGTTTGCCACAGTTTATTTCCCTGGGAAAACCCTCCCCACACTTAACCCAGAACAAGAGAGTCAGGATATGCGTTGGATATACCGCCACTCAGAGTATAGACTTTTCAGTCTATAAAATTTAATAGAACACGGGTCTGCTGTAACTGAATAATGAAATAGCGCCGTAAATTTGTAAAAACGTATATAGTAGACGGAGGCAGAGCACAATAAAGTAGAACAGAACAGAGCAAGCACGCACTGACCCTTGAATGTCCTCTTTAGGCAGATGGACAAATCATTAGAGAGAGTTTTTCATTGCTGCCTATTAGCCTGCCAATAGTTTCCTTTCAACTGCAGCCAATGGTTTAAACTTTCAAAGGTACCAAAATATTAGTATGTTGAATTTATATTTGTCAATAACAAGAACTATAGCCCAAACCGCAGTTAAACCCCGAGGTGACAAATCAAACCAAACATATCAAGTGTAGGAATTTGGGTTTCTGTGGCATGTGTCACTCTAACCCTCCCCTGGCCTCTGGCTCAGATGGACGAGTCATCAGAGACATGGAGACATCCTCATATCTATATTTTATAGCCGTCTTCTGTCCTGCCAATAGTTTCATCTCAACTTAAGCCAGCGTCCTACTGTGTCTTCTGGATGCTCCCCAGCAGCATGGTTTCCACCGCAGGGCCAAACCAGTCCTAACCAGGGCTTAGCTACTTACCATTTATCCCAAGCTGCTCCCCTCAAAACAACATTTCTGGGATTCTCTGCGCTTCTGTTTGCCAAGGCGGACATGTTTGCCAGTTTGGCTGCAGCTTTAAAGGATTGATAGTAGAGAATATGCTACACGGTCTGCGTTCTGCCATTACAGCATGTCTCTGACTTGTCTGGCAATGATTAGACTGGATTTTATCAGATCATCAAATGGCTGCTCTAATTTTCTAATAAAATCAGGCTAGTGTTGTTTTTCTTTAGTTTCTCTGCTTTATTATTTTATGACAAAAAAAGAAGCAACTACACAAAACAAGGAATTAAGTAGTTTCCATAACTGTGCAACAGCGTTTGAAACATCACAAATCCGTGTACAAGGTTCGCACGGTCGTAAAAAACCTGTAAAAGTCACGGAATATGCAACGTTTTGGAAAACATAATATACCCTGAAAGTGTTTTTTTAGAAACCTGGATTATAATCATAATGTTTTCAAGGACCATCAAAAAAAGAAAAAGTTTCTGGCTGACATAAAGGATGTAGTTTTTGTTGAATTTTAAAGATTACCAGAATAAAATTACCAACATTTTTTAGAGGAAAAAGAAAATATTTTCTTTAAATATTTCTTAAAAAAGATTAAAGAACACAAAATCAGCTTGAATTTTTTTTTAAAACAAGGCCAAAAAAAAAAAATCACATTTAAAAGTTTTTTTTCTTTAAAATTGCCCCAAAAAATTTTAAAGAAAATGACAAATTTACTTTTTTTTCTTTTATTGTCTTTAAGGCAAGTTTTCTCAAAAAAATGGCAGTAAAATATATACAACATACAGCCATAAAAATTTGCATGAACCCTGTATGTAGCTTTAATGCATTTTTAAAGTCTCCTGTTAAAGCCTGAAATAGCTGCTTGTCAAATGGCATCAGCGTCTTCCCTCTGCATGGTGAGTCGGTTGGCAGGTGTAGTTTTGGCAGAAAGGAGATGAAACGGCTCATAACAAGGTCTGTGGATTATCTTGAGTTACGGGGTCATGATTTGGAAAGAGACATTGCTATTGAGTTTATTTTTTGGCACTTTAAGTATCACAAGCTGAGTGCCATCTATTTCTATTATATTGGAGAAAAGGCAGACATCTCTACGGCCGATATCTCCAACACTCAGTAGCTCAAACAAAAATAATCTCGAGTGATAAATAGCACAATAGGTGAACTGTCCCTCAAAGAGTGAGTCCATTTTCAAAGTAAATTCCTGCAAAGTGTAGCAACAACAAAACCTAATAACCTCAATCAAACAGCATAATTGTAATGACACCAGTTACCTTAACAGGAAACCAGCAGAGCGATCCACAGCAATTTCATCTCTGAACAAATGGACGTCTTGAAACTGGCAACAGGTGTAAGAGCTTAGAGGAAAAACATATGTTCACAGATCTGGACCTTCGATCACAACAGGTGCAAGAGCTTACCGGTCTATAGCTACCATAAAAAGGTCACTTCAGGTATTTCAGAGACTTCACCAAGAACGTAGCGCCAACGTTTCTAATTGTGTTGTCAGTGGAAAGTGGCGTGTGCAATCACGCCCGGAGGCTGACCAGAGTCATGTTCAGCTCTGCCAGAGTGTTTTTCACAGAGCAGTTATTTAGCTCATCTTCTATTAACACAAAGAGGCAGCACACATCGCCGCTGACGGATGATACGCAGTACGATGTGTCACTTTTGGTTTGATGCACATAAAATCTCTAGAAAGCAGCAGTTTCATCACATATGCTCCATTGAATCAGCACATAGTGGCAACTAAACCTTTATCACTCACTCTGTACTGTAGTGATACTCAATTTACAGCCAAAAAAAGCCCCTGCAAGGGTACCTGGTGGCCCCCCCAACCATGTGTTAATTCACAATAAAAATAAAGTAAGTCACACTGGGAAGTGTTTTTGTACCTTTAGTATACATAAAGTCTCATAGTGCGTAATAATCATCAAAATAGAGCTTGTTTATCAAAAAAGTGCCAGTGGAGGATCACATGCTGCCCCATACAAAGGTTCCTGCTAAAGCCTTTATGTCCTAAAATCCTAGAAACATCCTGAAATTCAAGAAATGTTGTACAATCTGAGAAATCCTAAAATCTTAGAAATGTGTTAAACTCCTAGAAATATCCTAAAATCCTACAAACATCCTCAAATGCAAGAGATGTGCTAAAAATCCTGAATTCGTCCTTAAAATGTAAGAAATGTACTAAAGAGTTTCCTAAATCCTACAATTCTAGAAAAATGTATGGGGCCACTGTGACTGGCCCCTGGCCTCCTGCCATTTTGCAAAAGTGGCCCCCAAAGCAAAGCAAGTTCAGTATCACTTTGATCGGTGCATTTTACATTAACTGGATTGTAAATCAGCAAAGTCCCAGCAGTCGATCTGAACCTCAAAGATTTTTTTCAAGGAAAGTAAAAACAGATAACAGCATAACAGCAAAAGTCATATTTTTTGTCTCTATTGTTTTTTCTTAGAATTGTTGACGATGTTGCACAAGAAACACAACTGATTCCAGGCCTGGACACAGAATTGTACATATCGAGTGTCAATTGTTGATCTGCTGCATTTAATCACCAAAGTTGCCCTGAAGGGGCAAATGTAACTCTGCAAGCCGACATTTCAAAGTTTGAACGGCCAGCTGGCTTTTTCTGCCAATCAGTTTGGCTTTCGTTCAGTCGCTGCCCCCCTTCAGGCGCTCATCCTCTGTGCTCAGAAATAATTCCTTTAAGTATCCAAACCCATCTGCAAACGTTGGGACGGCGCATGACGCTTTGACCTGAAACGTTTCGGCGCCCTGGTCACTTCCTGGTTTGGAGTCTTCTCCCTGCCCGCTGGATGACACTACTTTTGGACTGCGACACCATCACAACCAATCAGCGACTGGAACGGGATCAGAAAGCCAATCAATTACTGGAACGTATAGGCCCCCATTATCGGGCCTAGCCAATCACATATTTGGCACGACGTCGTCGTCTGTATCGCTGTCTTGTGTACTTCTCCCTCTCTCATTTCCTATCTGTCTTCCTCGACGTTGGCCTCTCTCTCATCTCCTCCTTTCATCAGTGTTTATCTTTTCGTCTTCTGGAAGAAACAGAGGACGAAATACCTGCGAAGAAAGAAAAGCAAGAGATAGATGAGAAGATATAAGGACAAGTGTTCCTCTCGCCTTTGGCTGACCCTCCAGGATTCCAGCTCGGGAGTTTAAAGACACGACGGGACCGTTACAGCAGCCTCTTCCTCTGCACTGATGTCACTGGAGAGGAACAGTCTCCCTCCTCTTTAAACATTTCAGCGCGACACACAAACAGACTGATGTACACTTGTACTCTAAACACCCACTGCAGACCCACATCACCTTTCCTGCTTCCTCCGTCTCTGTTAGTGTCTCTTGATCCGTCTTGTCTCGAGATTGTTTACAGGCCAAACAGAGGTCACTAAAGCCAGCAGATTTTCATTTTTTTTTACATCTACGGGTTCAGATATAAGACTGGTGTTTTTTGCACCTCAAAATAAAGGTGAAATTATCCGTGCAATACAGTATTTTACAATCACTACATATATAAAACATTCTGCAACTAATAGTTTTAAAAGCCCGAGTCATAACGACGAAGCCTGTCAGTAAAATAATATTTCTCTTCAGGTTAATAATTATAAAACACAGCTAAAGTATCATTCTGTAATAAACTTTACTTTTTATCTCAAGGGTGCCTAGAGGGAATTCTTTAAAATTTGGCACAAACGTCCACTTGGACTCAAGAATTAGCTGATTTGATTTTGCTGGTCATAGGTCAAAGATCAAGGTCAGTGTGACCCTGTGAACACAACATCCCAAGAAGGCCTTGAGAGAATTTCTTCATATTTGGCACAAACATCCATTTGGACTCAGTGATAAACTGTTTAGATTTGGTGGTCGAAGGTCAAGGTCACTATGACCTCATTTATAGTGATATCTCAAGAACACCTGAAAAGATTGTTTTAATATTATCACAAACGTTCACCTGGACTGATTAGATTTTGAAAATTAGAAGAAAAAAAAAAAGTTTTAAAAAGCAGGGGAAGATTAGTAAAAAATATCCAAATAATAGGGAAAAAAAGAAAAACAAATCAATAAAATATATTTTTAAAAGAAATTTCAGGTCATTTTTGTGTTTTTATATTTATTTGGTGTGCCTTTTTTTCTGGGGATTTTCTTGTAATATTTTTATATGTTTTCTGTTTTTGGTTTTTTGCTAATTTCTGGGCTATGTCTTCTTTAGTTGCTTGTTGTCTTCTCCCCGCGTTTTTGAAAGAAATCAAACCAGTTTCTCAGTTGTTTAAGGGTTAAAGCACCTGTATCTTCTGTTATTAAAAGTTCTGTAGGCACAAACCATATCAGCAGACTTGCAAACTTAAAACCGGGGAAACTGATGCTTATTCAGGTTTTAGCTGTCGTCGTGTTTTTGAAGTAGCGCAGGAGCCCTTCAGGGTTTGAGCCGCCTCCTTCCACCGAAGCAGGATGAATGACACTATTACACTGCAAAATGACGGCGCAGGAGGGCAGCCAAAAGTCAGATGTCTTTGTTTACTTTGTGTTTATACAGTGACGAGTCACCGCGCCTCGCAGCCAGCCCGTAGCAGACCTGTAATCTGCAGCGTGTCACACACACACCCACACATACAGAAAAACACGTATGCTATGCAACACACACGCAAATGGTCACTAACATGAAACACACACTGAGTCAAATGTGCGGTCTAACCCCGGATTCACCCCATTCCCATCCCATAATAAACATGACAGAGTAACAATTGTGCTGTCATGGTAACAAGGCAAACCTGAGGTCTGGTACCAGGATGTTTAGCTGTGGTTCCGATGACCACAGCATTGCTCACTTCAGAGTGTGTGTGTGTGTGTGTGTGTGTGTGTGTGTGTGTGTGTGCGCGTGTGTGCGTGTGTGTTCACGAGCTCAGAATGAAATCAGGCGCAGTGGACTGAGTGACTAAAGTGAAGTTTACATGTTCGTGTTTGTGTTTGACAGAGTCATGGCTTGTTCATTTCACCGGTAGAGTACACAGCAAGACAAGGAAATAATAAACACTTCCAGAGAGCGAAGCGATGCGGACCGAGACGTGACTCCGTTTTACATCTTTTCAACATCTTGCAGGAACCTTTTGTTAATTAAAAACACAAAAACAGATGAAAAATGCAATTGAGATTTTTTTTTTCTTTAATTTGAGCAATAATCTGGTCCTGATCAACAATCGTGTTCCCAAAAAGTGTTCAGATAGCCTCGAAAACCAGAGATAACAAAGAAAATTCAAAGGAGCCCTAAAGACGTATCGTAGGTGTATTGGTGGTCAGCTAAATAACCAAATACAAAATGTAGGAATTGTTAGAAGAAAAACACTTTAAGGCTAAGTAGAACAAATGTAGCTCAAATTAACGCCACATGGTTGTTTGCCGCCACGCACGAGTCAAGTTACACTAACAGGTTACATTTATTGTATTTTACTGCTCTGTTTCACTTACTAATTGTTATTATTTATTCTAATTACTAGTTATTTTGTGCGCGTGTGTGCATTGGCAGATATGTATATATAAGTATGCATACATATATGTATGCCTTTATGTGTATATGTAGGTGTTCTTGAGATATTGCGTTCACGAGAATGGGGTTGACGTACGTAAAGACGGGGACGGACCAACGAATGAAACCATACCGTCTCCAGGGTCGGCTATTGCCGGCATGGAGCCATAAAAACGTTTAGTTTTTTAAGTGAATTAACAGAGGTAATGAGCACAAGCAATGCAGATTACAGGAAATTTTGTATTTTTGCATTCTGCAAATATTGTACAGCTCCTTTAATCAGACAGTTTCATATTAAATTTGGAGTCAGAGTGTCTGCATCCTCGAGTCCTTGAAACTTGCTTAAACCCTTGCACAGTGTAATCTAATAATTTAATCATTGTCTTGCTATGTTCAAATAACAAAAAAATGGTTTACTTGCTTTTTAAAAGTGCAAAATGGAAACTCCTCGGCTCTGCAGACTGTGTGGTGATGTTCATTACAGTTGTTGACATTTATTATTGGTTATTGAGTGCCCCTTTTCTGAGAGAGCAGTATCTTTTATTAGCCTGTATGGAACATTATTCATTTGTCAGGTTGTTAAAGTGCATAATCATATTGCTGGGCCACTGCAGTGCGTGGGCTCGTTTAATAAGTGCAAGCTAGTTTTCTGGTTTTTATTGGTCTGTGCGGAGTGTAAGCAATTGTCAGGTTGGTAAAGAGGCAGAAAAACATATTCCAGTTTGCGGTTACAGATTATTAGTAATGATAGAAGCAGTTGTTATGAACTACAGAACAGCACTTCTGATGCCGTCGGGTTTTGGCTGAAGTCATGTGTCTGCGGCTGTGATTTGGACGTGGAGTGAGTGAACCCCACATCCCTCCTTCAGTCCTCGCACTCCTTCACCTATCACGCCATCTCGTCATCTCGTTTTTCTCTGACTCACCCCATCTTTTCTTCTTTTTAATTTTACTCTGCTCTGTCTACAATGAGAGACATTATTTTGCAACCATTACGAAAGCTTTGGTCGGTAGTTTTCATTAGGTCTCAATAATGCCCTTCGGTTCTGACACAAATGTCCACTTTTTCGCAAAACTTTTTCTTTTTTTTTTAAGATAGTGATTTTTTTTTTCCTTTAAATTTTTTCGGGATTTTCAAGAAACTTTAGGTTTTTTTTTTTCTATGAAGCTGATATGCAATTTTATTTTCTGTAAAAATCCTTGCTGATTCTTTAAAACTTTTTTTCTTTTAATGTTTTTGGTGATTTTTCCCAAAAAAGTCAATATTTTACCTGCTTTGGGGGGGAATTTTTTTTTTCCTTTTCATTTTGTCTCAAAACTTTTTTTTGCATTTCAAATTTGGCACAAACATCACTTGGACTCAATGCTAAACTGATTAGATTTAGATTGTCAAAGGTCCCTGTAACCTTTCATTCATCTCATTCTTGTAAACATGATATCTCAAGAATACCACGAGGGGATTTCTTGAAATTTGGCACAAACATCCACTTGAACTTATTAAAATATGGTGATCGAATGTCAAAGGTCAAGATCAAGAATTTGAACTGTAATTATGACAAAAATTCCCACAAATGTCTTATAGGAATATAGTGATGAAGTAAGGATATTAACTTCAAATTTAGTGCCTTGAGGATTTTTTTTTTTAATTTAGCACAAATGTCCATTTGGATTCAACAATGATTTTGGTTTAAAGGTCACTGTGACCTTGGATTTGTCTTATTATGGTGAAAGTAATAACTCAAGAGTGCCTTGAGGGAATTTCTTCAAATTTGGCACAAATGCAGACTTTGACCGATGGTGAAAACATCACTTTTTTCACATTGATTCCTCCTCCAATCTCTCCATTTATTCCTTCCTTCACTTCTTTTTTCCGTGATCATCTCTAATGTTTTCCTCTTTTTTGGTGCTGACCTCTTTATTTTTGTCGTCTCATTTTCCTGTTTATGCCCTCGTCCTCTGTTCCTCTCTACTTTCTTTCCATCCCTCTTCCTTGCTGTTACCTAATTTCACCTCCATCTATTCCTCCGTCTCTCCTCGACCTCTGACCATCAGCCCATCAGCCCATCAGCCCAGACAGACCACAGACATCATTAGCGACATTCATGGAAATCCGTCTCGGAAAAATAACACGCGGCGGTTCCAACTGTCCTCAGCAGACCCGTTAAATCACACAATTCTTGAATTTTTCAGTTTCTGGTATTCCGTCTGTCAACATGACGTGTTATTTCCTGACAGGGAACATGACGAAATTGACAGATTTTTCCAAAACAGGTTGGAGAGGAAGCCTTCTGTGGTCGTAGCGTTGGAGGGCATTGGCGCGGAGGGTCAGTGTGTCACGTAGTCAAGACAAAAACACTGATGTGGTGACTTTGTGGGTTCTTGAGTCAGTGAGGAATGTGTAAGAGCGGTCAAAAACAGAGACATAAACCTTCTATCTGCCAGTCAGCTGGCAGTTCAGTGTGTCGCCCACAATGAATAAAAAAACAACCTTATGACAAAAACAAAAGCTCTCTTTCAAAGTAATTTACTGTATAAAAAAGTACCCGATTCATTTGTTTAAACTACACACTCTAATTAACTTTGAAAAACGGTGAATGTTTGGACATAGAAAATGTTTGCGTGGCACATCAAAGATCTCTATAATGATGTTGCTAATGTTCCCTGAGAGTTATTTCTGGAACATTATTATGATTGTATTATGAGCTTGTTTCTCTCGTGTATTAGCATTAGCATTGCATTGAAGTTACAGAGCTCAGCATCTGTTTCTCTTAAAGATAAATGTGCAGTTTTTGAAAAAAAAAAAAAAAAAAAAGGTTTTAAAAGGATAATTAGAGGATGCTGGAAATGCCTTCAGAAGTAATGTTTTCTTTGGGGGAAAAAATGGTGATATTGTTTTTCTTTTATATATTTTTTTCCTTTCATTTCTTTTTAAAACTTGTGGCACTGTGGATTTTTTTTCATGAAAACCATTTTTGCATTTTGTTTTTCTTTGTTTTTTCTTTTTTTTTACTTTTTGGCATTGTCTTCTTTTTAAAACGATTTGTGATATGTTTTCCTTCAAAGTTTTATGGTGATTTTTTTAAAACTTTAAACGTATTTATTATTATTATTATTTTCCCTTTAAAATGTTTGATGATGTTTTTTTCTTTAGTTTTTTGGGGGTTAATTTTAAAAATGAATTGGAAAAATTGGGGCTTTTTTCATTAAAAAAAGTTTTACAGAATTTTTTTTTTTTTTTTTAAAGAAAACATGCCTTCCAACATGTGGACCCATCACAATGAAAATACCAAAATTACATTTTTTATTATAGCCAGAAACTGCAGCAATCCTTGAACACCTTGAGCCCATCATGTGGGACAAAAAGTATTTGTAGCTTTGGGGAGGCTCAAAAAAAATTTTTTTTTTTAAATCAAAGAGCAACCCCCCTCTTCTGATTAATAAAGAGCAGTCCCTTAGGCCTGATCTGGGGCTGTTTCTCATTCAGGACTAAATCCTGGGACATTCAGGCCTAATAATGCCACTGCTGTTGTACCCTTTTTTAATTAAAATTTGTACATCTTTTTCTTTTTCTTTTTTTTCTCCAGGCATCGTCCATGAACCTGACAGGACAAAGATGTTGCCTGTCTGGCCCTCAACCCCCGAGAAGCTCTTTCAAAGGTCAGAAACATTTTCATCTTGCTATGGTTGTGACTTTGATTTGCTCCCTCTAAAAACTAAACCAGAGGAGCAGGGCGAAGGTGGAAGTGTTCCCGCATGGTTACAGAGGCAACCATCAGACGTACTGGGCTTACACACTCATTGCACCACTGGTATGTGCTGGTGGCTGACACACACACATAGAATAATAAGCATGGCCAAACCTTCTCTGATTCACCGTCCCCTCCCTTCCTGGTGTATTACCCGCTGTCACTCATCGTCAGACCGTCGGTACTGAAGCCCGTCCAGGATAAGCAAGCGTCGGCCCATTCTGTCCTCGCCTCGCTGTACAAAAGTAACTGCTCTTTGTTAGTGTACGAACTTTGGCTGGAAGGAGGAGTATAACAAACAGTCAAAGGAGCTGCGATATGAGTTATGACCGTAGTGAATCATACCTTTTTACTGCTTAAATACTGCATTAACAATCATATTTATCATTTTTATTTCAGCGATATTTGCTCTGCCTTACTTTTATGCCTATAGACATGGCTGGAGGCATCATGTTTTGAGGTTGTCTGTCCCATTCTCGTGAATGTGTTATCTCAAGGTTTTGGAGAAAAAATACTGCAAATTTGGCATAAATGTCCACTTAGACTAAAGGATGAGTTGATTAGATTTT
Organism: Plectropomus leopardus; assembly: GCF_008729295.1. Taxonomy (NCBI): domain Eukaryota; kingdom Metazoa; phylum Chordata; class Actinopteri; order Perciformes; family Serranidae; genus Plectropomus; species Plectropomus leopardus. The sequence continues at coordinate 19,713,482 of NC_056485.1, read as the reverse complement.
GGTGGTCATAGGTCGAAGGTAAAGATTACTGTGACGTAGTTTGTGTAATTCTTGTGAATGTGATATTTCAAGAACATCTCGAGGGAATTTTTAAAAATTTGGCACAAACGTTCACTTAGACCCCGCAATGAACTGATGAGATTTTGTTGGTCAAAGCTCAAGGTTAGTGCGACCTTGTTTGTCTCATTCTTATCAATACACCTCAAGAACAAGACCGAACAATGAATTGCTTAGATTTTGGTGGCCAAAGGTGCATGGTCAAGGTTACTATGACCTTGTTTATTTCATTCTTGTGAGTGCGATATCTCAAGAACACCTTGAGTGATATATTTTAAATTTTGCACAAACGTTCACTTGGACTTGACAGTAAGTAGTATGATTATGGTGGTCAGAGGTCAAGGTCACTGTAAACTTGCATCCTTTTCATTTTTATGAATGCAAATACTCAGGACACCTTGAGGGACCTTTTTTTTCAAACTTGGTACTAACAGTTCCTTGGACTTAAGGCTCAGATGATCAGCTTTTGGTGGTCATAAGTCAAAGGTCAAGGTCACTGTGATCCAATCTGTCTCCTTTTTGTATCTCAAGAACACATTGCAGGATTTTTTTCAAATTTTGCACCAACATTTCTTGGACTCACTGATAAACTGATTAGATTTTGGTGGTTAAAGGTCAAGTCCATTGGCAACTTGCATCCGTCTTAGGGGGCAATTATCTAGTTTCCAAAAAAAAAACCCAATTGGCTCCTTAAAGCAATGTTATGTATGCATTTAAAAATCCATAAAACTTAAACTGACACTAAAACAGCCAATCAATCCCTAAACGTATAGTTTTATATTAGGTAAGTTTATTGTCCTTCTGTCAGCTGATTTTTTTACATTTTATTTTTGAGATTAGTGGTTTAAAGTCCCTCGACAGTTCATGTGAAATTCCTAGAACACTAAATATTAATGTTGCCCTGCACTGAATACAAAATAATCATTTCAGAGGATTAGGACTGACAGAGTAGTAGACGGATTTTTTGATCCAGTAGCTTCCTCCCCTTCCCACGGGAGTGGAGCAGATCTGATTCCCACGCAGAGCAGCCAGCTTCCTGTCATTACACACAATGATGTCATGCACTGACACATTACCACGGCAGATCCACATATATCACACACAAACCAGAAATTCACAAACACAAGCATATACAGGATGGACACAGTCTAAACCACCACATTCCTGATTCAGGGTCAGGGCTGCCGTCGGTTAGGACACACAATGACTATGGTCAGGACTCATTCTGGACGTGTGTGTGTGTGTGTGAGTGTGTGTGGTGCGTCCAAACTGTATATTTGAGGGAGAAACCGCTGCATAGCCAGAGAACGACATCATTTGTATGGCAGAGGCAGACCCACGCTGAAAAGTTAACTAAAGTTTGAATGGACACTGTGGTCTCAGACGCCCATTTCTATTGTTATCATTCGATCGAACGGGCATTATCAGTGATTATCTGCCTCATAGATTTGGGTTAGAAGGGGCCTGATACACCTACAAGCAGGTCCAGGACACCATTACAAGCGAAATTGCTGTTATCAAACCCAATAGTCAGAAAAAGTGTTGGCACTGTACATTTCCGCAAACCATATATGCATATACATATGTTACATCTGTACTTTATCATTCAGAAGCTTTATGATTCAACAATGCCGCGGTTAATGTGTGGTTAGGTTTAGGAACGAAAACCATTTAGTTATGGTTAGGAAAAGATCTTGTTTTGTCTTAAAATACCTGGTTTTGGGGCGGCATGATCCTGCCTGGAAAAGTAGCAATGTCTCTGTATAAAACAAATGCTTTTCGTGACACTATCCTGGCAGAAAAATGCAGCAATGGATCAGTAAAATACAAAAACTTTTTGTTGCACTGTCCTTGTTTGAAAAGGAGCAACGCGTCGCTAAAAAACAACCATGATTGGTGCCTAAAAAGCAGCTTGAATAACAGGAAAAGGTCGCTAAAAAAGAATTGTTCTCTAAAAAGATGACTGTAAAATGGCAGCGACCAGTTGCAAAAAATGCACCTACATTTAGTGCCTAAAAAGGGTCTGGAAAAACTGTGACTGGTCACTAAAATGCCCCAATATTTAGTGCTGAAAAGATGCTTGTAAAACAGTGACCAGTCCATAAAATGCAGCCATGTTTAGTGCCGAAAAAGTGGCTTGTAAAACAGGAACCGTTTGCTAAAATATGCCCATGTTTAGTACCAAAAAAGCAGCTTCTAAAAGAGCGACAGTTCACTGACAAGCAACCATGTTTATTACCTAAAAATCTTCTTGCAAAATAGTAACTACTAATTAAAATGCACACGTTTAGCAGCTGAAAAACTCTGGAAAAACAGTGACAGGTCACTAAAATGCACCAATGTTTAGTGCCTAAAAATCTGCTTGCAAAATAGCAACTACTAAGTAAATACACCTATGTTTAGTGCCAAAAAAGCTGCTGGAAAAACAGTGACAGGTTACGAAAATGCACCCATGTTTTTTGCTTATAAAGCCGCTTGTAAGACTGTGACAGGCCACTCAAACACAAAAGAAATGTTAAGAAATGTTGACATGATACAAATGCAATGTGCAAATGCGATGTTTTCTTGGTTTTCAGATGTGTACAATGCAAAAATGTTCTTCTGCCGACTGAGCTCAGTTTTAATGAGGAGCACTTTTGGTAGGATTCACTGTCAGTTTCAGTAGGTTTAGGTGCAAAAACTACATTTAGAAAAAAAGATAATGGTTTGGAATTAAAATTATTTTTTGTTGCACAACGTGACAAATTTACGTACATATGTTAAAATAAGTCAGCCTTTACATTTAGTTTTACTCAGGACACAAACGTCAGTCTCCTGGGTGAAAGACCTTTGTTTGACACACTAAAATCCCCAAACTACTCTCTATGCTGACTTCCTTGTTTTTTATACTAAAATTACATCGACTGACTCCCTTCTTCGCTCGTGTCATGATTACTACGGCCACTAGAGGTTGCTGCCAAACAATAAACACCTAATTTAAAGGACTGATATCGTCCTTAAGAAGAACTAGAAGGTGCAGCGGACTGATAACCGTTGATGAAGACAGACAATTCGTTCCTTTCACCACCATGAGCCACGAAGAAACATATAATTTCGAAACCAAATTTTATACAGAAAAAGCGTGGGTAAAGACCTTGTGACGCCAGCATTTCAAACAGTGAAAGTTTGCAGATAAACTGATTGATTCCAATGGATTCACCAGCTGTAGAGTTCAACTTTGGGTAACGGAGGGAGTCATAGAGGGGAGATTTTGGGCGGGTGAATCAGTCATTTGGAAAGAAGAAGTTGGTTTCATGTACACACACTTTCCCCTCGCCCTGCAAATCTGATTGATGAGTGAAATGAAGTTTTGACTCACCCATCTCGCTCTCTTTCTAACTCCACCATTGTAAGATTAAGATCTTTGACAAAGAAATAGTTGTTCTTTTAACCCCCCTCCCCATTTCATTTTATATAGCAAGAGCAGTGTCAGCAGCACACACACATTTCAAGCAGCTGTATAAACGGGGTTGAGGTGTGTCGGAGTGTGTGTGTATTTTGCGGCCGTCATGGCGGAGTGTGTCACAGAGGCGAAAGGTTAAGAAAACCACCCAAATATGTAACTGACGGCAACCCAGAAAGAGAGGAGAAAAGAACAGAACAAACTGGTGAGTGGAAGTAAAGAAAACAGAGGCAAACTTTAACTGACAGATAAACGCTTACTTTAATCCAGTTTATACAACAGTTAGTCCCGAATAATCTATTTCATTGGTCGCGAGGCGAGGTGCTGATATACTGGAGCGACGCTCTGTCACATCACACAGGTGATTCATTCACTGCTGCCACAATTAATGGAAATACATCGAGAAATGTTCAGGACGTACATATAGTCCCGTATAGACCCACAGTAGCAAGCTGGTGTGCAGGAAAATGTTTGTGTTGCTAGGCAACAGAACTCAGTTCCAGCAGGTCCGGAACTATTTTTGTTGGCGGAGGTAAAAAATATCATTAAATAAACAAACAAATCGTAATCTTTTGACGCTTTTTACTGTTTATTAACAAATGGCACTTGAACAGCTGTTGTATGTGCCGATGTTAAACCGCATCACCAGTAATTACAGTTGTTGCCATGTCAACCAGGACTGATTTTTCCCCATTTTAATAACTTTTTTTAATCTCATTTACTGAAAGTGTTTCCCTGAAATAAACGTTTAACGTTGTGGGGACCTGACTTTTGTTCTACAACTACATGATGAATCCTTGATACACTTTCACCATCCTCAACTTTCTCGTCTCTCTCAGACACACACACAAACACACACACACACACACGTGTACAGTGATATATGTGGCCAAGAATCGTCCATAAATTTTTAAATGGAAAGATCTCTTTCTCCGTCTGTTGACTTTTACTTTACAACAGGCCGACCTGGGTGGCTTCTGAATGTGTGTGTGTGTGTGTGTGTGTGTGTGTGTGCGTGTGTGTGTGTGTGTGTGTGTGTGTGTGTGTGTGTTCGTGTGCGTGCATGCATATCATATAGACGGAGAGGAAACAGGGAGAGAAAGATGGATTGAGAGAATATGAAGGATTGTGTGTGTGTGTGTGTGTGTGTGTGTGTGTGTGTGTGTGTGTGTGTGTGTGTGTGTGTGTGTGTGTGTGTGTGTGTGTGTGTTGGGGGTCAGTGACCCTGAAAAGTGCTGAACTATAAATGTTACACGGCATTTACTGTTTCCTTTTTTCACTCCAACCATCCATTCATTGTTTCTGCTTCTTCCTCTCCTTTTTCTTCCCATTTCTGTCCTTTTTCCTCTTTCTCTTCCTTCCCTTCTCGATCCCTCTTTCTCTGTCTTTTTCTGTTGTCTGTATTTAATCCATCCTGAACTCTTTCTTCCCTGTTTTCATCTCTTTTTTATCCTCTTGTCCTCTGTTTCACTCCCTCGCTCCCCTCCTTCCTTCAGCTGCTTCTGTGTTTCTTCTCTCACCGCTGTTTACTCTCCATATAACCATGTTCAGAGCGCACGTACGTGTGTGTGTTGCCTGTGCATGTATGTGAGCAATTAAGTGTGTGTATATGTGTAATGCTGGCGGTGGACATGAGTGTGTGTGTGTGTGTGTGTGTGTGTGTGTGTGTCCAAACAAATAACAAAAGCAGCTCTGTGACCTCTCACATCTTCACACACACTGCGATCTTCAAACAGGCCTCACACACTGTTTTCACCCTCATGATGCGCAGAGATGCTATCAGCCGTGTTACTGTTACCGTGGCGATACAATCTTGGCATCACCACTTCCTCTCCCCAAACAGCCTGTATTTATCACTCAGGTGTTTGCTCTGCAGGTGTGTTTTGCAAGTTTGTATATCCACAGTGATACTAATATATACTGTATGTGTACTGTATGTACTAATATGTTTATTTGTTTTACATTAGCTTAATGATTTAAACAATATATTAAAATTTAAGAAGACCATTGCGGATATTTACAAATGATTTGCAGTCTTATTATGGCACAAAGCAGTTGCATTACATTTAGTATTTAGTAAATGACTATAACAAAAAAAGATTAAAAAGATGCATCATTGAAATGCATCTATTGTGTGTTTAATCCAATATGTCTAATCATTGTTTATTCAGGGAAAACTGACTTAACATTAAGTTTTTTACAGCAGTGCCCCGAATTCACATTCAGTGGGCTAAATGAATATAAAACATATGATAGCAATAAAGTCAATAAAACAAATAATTACCAGCAATGGCTGTCAAAAGCAATAAACAGCAATAAAATCAGTAAAACGGATGAAAAAGATTAAATAGCAAACCAAACTGCAACTAGTGAAAAATGCAAAACAGCATAACAGGAAAAATAATGACAATAACTAACGACCACGTCTGAGAAATAACCAAAGCAGGAGACCTGTACAGCAACCATGTTATCTAACATGCACCTAAAACGATGGCAGGTGCTGTCCGGCCCAGTGGTGTCGTAAAACAACACCGCAAACAGTTCTGTACGGCCGCACTCTCAGCTGACGACGTCCAGCGACGTGTAATGCGGACACAAAAGGTGGCTTTTGGCATCATAATTTATGCAAAAAACACTGCAACAACGGCGTATTTGGCGACTTCCGGCTGGTCGTACCCCATAGATAGTTGAAATAGCGCCCAAAAAGTGTTAAAATCTTTGTGATTATCGTTATTTTTATAGGTAATGAGTTTTTTTTCTATGACAAACAAAGCAGTAGTGTATGTGATCCACGTGATCCTCGTTACTGTGGAGGGGAGGGGGATGGCGCCAAAGTAAGACAAATCCTCAACATAGTGATTTCAAGATATAACAGCTTCTTATCTAAATGTATTCAAATGTATCAAAACATTTTATAGACTCAAAAGATGTTATTGTAACATATTTTTTTAGAATAATGGATTACATTAACTGAAAGTAATATGAGCATAACAGGCTTTTGCTGCATTTGTGGCTGTAAAGGCGGTATTGTGACATGTCATGCCGTGTCTGTGTATGTAGTCTGTATGTGAACATACAAACACTGCGTCTGTATGTGAGCCTGCTTCTGTTCAGAGGGTCATGCAGAGAGTGAACAGAGATCTCAGCCTCTGATACACACTCACACAACCAGGACAACAGATAAAAAACACATGTGCGTGTGTGATAACAAAGGACAAAGTGTGGGTTGCACTTTGTCCTTATGAGACGAAGAGAAAGAAAAAGTGTGTGGAAGCATGAGAGACACATTATCTGTATTAGATATTTGATATTTAATCTCTATCATTTCCAGGCACCTTATTCCCATGTTGACCTTTAATCTGATTCACGGGTTTTATTGTTTGGAGTGAGAAACAGTACATCAGTGATACTCAACCTAAGGCCCGCGGGCCAAATCTGGCCTCCCAACCATTTTCTAATTCCTAAAAACATCCTAACGTCCTAAAAACCTACAAATGTCCTGAAATCCCCATAAATGTCCTAGAAATGTCAGAAAAGTCCTAAATTCCTATAAACATCCTCAAATGAAGAAACATCCTAAAATCCTAGAAATGTTTTTAAATCCTAAAAACCTCAAATTGTACAAAGGTCCGAGTATCGTAGAAACATCCTAAAATTCTAAAAATGTCCTAAAATCTTAGAAACGTTCTAAAATCCTTAACCCTCCTAAAATCCTAAAATGTCCTAAAATTATAGAAACATCCTAAAACTGAAGACACATTCTAAAATCGTAGAAATGTCCTAAAATCCTAAAAAGAAATCATACAATTCTAGAAATGTCTTGAAATCGCAGAAACATCCTCAAATCGTGAAAAGGTCTTAAAATTGAAGAAACATCCTTAAGTTGTAGATACGTCCTACAGTACCCTAAAAACATCCTAAAATTCCAGAAATGTCCTGAAATGAACATCACAAACATTTGTTTGAAAAATGACTGATATATCTACCTTCTACCGTCAAATTCTACAAACATCATCTTAGAAATGTCCTTAAATCGCAGGAATGTCCTAAAACCCTTAAAAAATCCTAGAAATGTACTAAAGTGCAAGAAATACACATGGGGCTAATGTTGTTTTGCAAAAGTGAACCATAAAAAAGCTTTTTTTCTAGATCTGGAAACACAAAGCATCAAATGTCTGTGCTGTTTGACTGGAGATGTTTGAATATTATTTACTACGGGCTTATTTTTTTTATTTCAAACCCTTAAAGGTTTTAAATACTCAGCCTTGCCTTGGAGTTGATGTATTAACTTATTTTACAAGTTCAGACACTTCAGACAGTTTCAGTACGAAAATGGTTTCTGATGAGGTCCCACTAAAGTATGCAAGAACATATTTTGATATTGTTAGATCATATTTTTCTCCTCACCAGTTTCAGATGTTTTTCCATTGAGTACTAATTTTGTGGCCAATTTTGGCACCAAAAGCGTCGAAGTGGAAGTTTAAATTCAAAGATACCGTATTACATATCGCCCATTGGCGGCGCGGAGCCAAAAACATCAGTATCGGCCTTCAATGTCCCACAAGAGATGTGCTGAGACAGAGAGAGTAACTGATCCGTGTCTCATTCCAGGTATTAGCCATGCCTGAGGCCAGAGGGAATCCTCAGCCAGCTGCTGTGGTTTTGGATGAGGCTATGTCCTGGAATAGAATACGGTGATACTGGCTGTGACGAAGCCCAGACAGATTTACGTTGAGGGCAGAAAACTATTCTTGTCGTCAGACTACCGCATCCAGCCACTGTTTCAACCAACAATTTTGTGATTTTTATCCCCCACAGACGCAGTTTCAACATCACATGTTTGGGGTCTGGTGGTGATTTCTTTCACTTTCTTACTCTGACCTGCAATCAGACGTTTTTCGTGCACTTTGTCTTCATTGGAACCAAAGATGAACAGACAAAAAAAAAACAAAAGAAAAAAGAGAGACAAGCCAGAGGGAATCCTCAGCCAGCCGCTGTGGTTTTTGGATCAGTCTATATCCTGGAATATAATACAAGCGTATTAGCTGTTTCAGAGTCCAGAGAGTCCTATATGAGGGAAGGAGAAACAAACCTCTTGGCCTTTGGGCCAAAATAATGTCCCAAAATGAAGCAGCCACTTTGATTTTCTTGCAAAAGACAAGACCTTGGAAATAATTATTGGTAGAGATAAGAAATCAAGATTCTACATCTGATTTCTGATTGTGATCTCCTCCTCTCTGCACCAGCTGGCTCTTTCTTCATGAAACATCATAGGTGGCCTGCTGTTAAAAAGAGCCAGATCTCTGCTTTTATTCCAGGTATTAATCAGCGTCAGACCCACACTGAACTCTGAACACGTTATGGTTTTTATCCTGAAATACGGTGCAGACACTTTAACCCTGATGCAGCGCAGAGAGCTGCAGGAGTGCAGGAGAGTCGCCGTCTGAATGTGCAGTAACACCACAAAAAAGACGAGCTATTTTTATCCGGGTGTATTTTTTGAACAGTTTTGTCCTTGAAGCCTTTTGACATGTTGACTACTAAGCTTGTAACAGGGTTTGTAATGGTCATGAAAACCTGGAAAAGTCTTGGAATTTGGAGTCTTGGTTTTACCAACCTGTATATAGTAACACATGATGTGTTTGTCTGAAATGTGAAAATCCAACGAAACACCCAAAAATATTTTCTGTAAAAAATCCCAAAAAATAAAAAAAACAAATGTTTTTTTAAAGGAAAAAAAAATCACAGAAACTTTTTAAAAATTGCCCAAATGTTTTCTTTTAAATAAAAAAAAGCCAAAATGTGTTCCTTAAAAATCACAAAAATAATTTAGAAAAATGCCAAAAATGTTTTCATTAAAAACTGCCAAAATTATTTTAAAAAGTAATTTGCCCCCCAAGCCATTAAAATATGACAGCAAGTGGTGCGAATATTCTAAATATAGCATGCACTGAACTGATTTTAATTTTTTTTAGGGGGCTAAAAAAACTTTTGCTGCTGCGAGTAATTCACAAATTGAAGAACAGCACAGTTGAGTATCAATAATGTGTAATACATTCTTGGTGCAGCCATCAAACCGGGAGATGGATCTGTGCGGTGGCTGACGGTAATCCCATATCTCCCTCCGGTCATCGCTCTGCGCTCGGCTCCGCGGATAAAACCCGTCAGAACAAAGCGTCTGCGAGTTACAGATGTGCGTTTGATTCCAGGTATTAGTCCTCGCTGACACCTGAGGGATCACCGAGTCGGCCGCTGTGGTTTTGGAATCAGGTTAAATCCCGGAACACGATACATCAATATTAGCTGCGACGAAGCCCAAGAAGCCGAATGGTTGAAACGTTAGATAATTCGATTTGATCGCTGGCTCGAAGCTCAGATAGCTGAGCTGCTGTCGCCATTTGGGATCTGTTTGAAACAGAGGGGGAGTTTTCAGAAAAAAACTGTTTCTTTCATTCTTGATCGAACTCTCTTCATGTCCTGTTCTCAGTTCTCTGTATATTTATTTAGATTTTATAGATTATAGATTGTCTCATATGTCATTGTCCGTATCCGTCTTATTATTATGTGACATGTCTTTTCTATCTGTTTCTACATATCAGTTTATAATATTTGTTTTTTAAGTTTCTCCATGATGTGCATTTGTTTCTTCTCTCTTCTGCTGGTAGTTTTCGTCTTTTTTTCACTTGTATCGTCGTCATATTTAGCTCTTCTGCCACCTGTTTGTCACCTTTGTGTTATTTTTCTCTTCTTTCTTTTTACCACTGATCATGATAATCTTCATCATTTTTTGTGTTTTACTGCCATGACTTTCCCTTGGTCTACTTTTTTCCTCTTTATCCGCATGAACTCTTCCTTGATTCCTCCGACTCTTCACCGTTCGTCCTCCGATTCCTTCTTTTTGTCCTCTTTCTTTGCTTGTTTTATTCCCCGATTCTTCCTCTCTTTTCGGTTTTCTCGTATTGTCTTTCCTCAGTTTGTCGCTGCCGTGCAGAGCGACATCATTTATCTGTGCCTATAAAAATCTTTACCAGGGTTTCCCACCCATTCATTCATAGTGACAGCCCGTCGCCATCAAAACGTCTGCTGCAACACATTACTTTTGTTTGCCTCTGCGCCAGCGATAGCTGAGCTCCAAAAATGTCCTAAAATCCTAAAAAAGCTCCAAACAACAATCCTAGAATCGTCCTAAAATGCTTGATACCTCTTAAAATCCTAGAAATGTCCTACAAAATCCTATTGATGTCCTGAAACCCTAAAAACATCCTAAAATCCTAGTAATTACATAAAATCCTAGAAATGTTCTAAAATCCAAAAAAGTCCTAAAATCCCTGAGACATCCCAGAATCCTATCAATGTCCTAAAACCCTAGAAATGTCCAGAAATCCTAGAAATGTCCTAAAATCGTACAAATGTCCTAAAATCCTAAAAAATCTACTAAAATCCAAGAAATGTTTTAAAATCCTAGAAATTTCCTGAAATCCTGGGAACATACTCAATTCCTAAATGTCCTAAAATCCAGAAACATGTTTGGGACTGCAAGTGGCCCCTGGGCTCCTGTCAGTTTGCAAAAGTGGCCCCCAAACAAAGTTGAGCGTCCCTGAGCTAAAACAATAATAATCACCCAAAACAATCAGAGCAGTTCTTCACGTCAGCGTTTCTGTTCACTCACTGCTCGTGTTTTATGATTAATGACTTGTATTGTCACTGCAGTGCTGTTAGCTCCCGAGCCTGACAACGCTAATGTCTGCACACAACTGTTAATGAAATGTGTGTGTGTGTGTGTGTGTGTGTGTGTTCCTTTTTCTATAGAATGACATCAGCCTGTTTTGGACGTTGTTGTGTCTCGACACTCGGTGACCGTTGCTAAGGTCATGTGCTTCATCAGTGTGTGTATGTGAACGACTCAGAGAGATAAACTGAGCTGCATCGTGAGTTTGTGACACTGTGCAAAATGTTTAGGTGTGTGTATAGATCACCTCATCCACACAGGAGCCTCTTAAAGACGGAGTTCAGCATTTTGGGAAATTTACTATTTCTTTCTTTCAAAGACTAAACAGAGAAGTTATTGTGTGTTAGTCATTAAACTTCATGCCAGCTTTACATTAAACAGTTTCACTGTCACAGACAAAAAACGACAACAAATGGGAGACAAAAGTATATTAGCAATGCAGTATTTTATTTTGAAAATTATGCATCTGAATTTATTTTTGCCGATTTCAACTTGTTTGTATTAAAATATAGAATTTCTTGATTTCCAGTTTCAAAAGCTGGATTTGAATATATTTTTTAGTGTTCACAAATTAAGATAGAAAGAGTTTGCACTTTGCACTTTGGATCTGAATGAATTTTGAAAATTAAATTGTTTTTTTTTAAATTAGATTTCCGCAACCTGAATCTAAAATTTTAAATTCTGAATTTTTCATCTGATTTTGTGAACATTGAAAACTAAAATTATTTTCAGCTTTTCAAAATGTTAATCAATAAATTTCAAAATTTAATATCAAACTAAGACAATTCCAAACAAATACATTTAGATAACACAGATAACAGAGAAAAAGATTAAAAAAATAAAAATCACCCAAAAATGAAAAAAAAAGCCAAAAAAATGTAAAGAAAAAAATTCAGCACATCACCAAATTTGCCTTCCAATCAAGACCTTTTTTTTCTTTTTAAAAAAACTCTTTAGTGATTTTCTTTTTCTGCAGAGTTTTGGGCAAACCCCCCAAATGTCTTAAAATCCTATAAACTCCCCTGGTTTTAACAAATTGCACTTTATTCTAACATTAGTTAACATTTTGTCAAATCAAATTGAATGTGCGTTAATTCCTCTTAAGTTCGGACCTTTAACTAATGATTACGGAGAAATCTGGACCCAGCTGGGTCCCACTGACGCAGATATTAAACATGTGGGGGACTCTTCAGAGGACCAAGAACATCAGTAAGTCTCGGCTGTTCACACAAAATGGAAACATTATCTGTTGATATAAGCTGAGGAACACTCACGTTGCTTTCCAGAAATTTGAAATATTGTGTAAAATCCCTCAACATATAAGAGCAGCAACATTGTGTGTGTGTGTGTGCGTGCGTGCGCGCACTGTATGGGATGTAGGTTGTCTTTGCTAAATGTCGTAGTTGAGTGTCAGTGTGATAAAACATCTCTTAGCACAGCCGTGACACTTATAACACATAGTCAACATCCCTAATCCATCTGTACACACACACACACACACACACACACACACACACACACACACACACAGAGCGAGGCCTCAGTTTATGATATTTTTCACACATACTTGCACACATATTACACGCTGAACCCACATGAGCACTTAACTCACACACACACTCACAAAACAGCACAATATATTCACACATAGGGCCAAACAATCACACACACACACACACACACACACACACACACACACACACACACAGCGAGGGGCCCTTTTGTCACTTAAACACAGATTGCATTATGCAGAATGCATACACACATTTAAACACTGACATGTGCACACACACCCACTGTCAGACCACAGAATGATAATTTGAAAAATACAAAACCAGAAAAATCTTCTGTGAGGGATTTTTTTTCTATCTTTAATCGTCTTTCTTTCATTTTTCTCTTCGTTTTCTCAGCAGTCGGAATTAAAAACACCTGGATCGCCTTCTCTGTCTCTTCCATATCGTCCCCATCTCCTACAGAAATAAGGCTTTGTTACATCCTGCAGCTACTCTCAAACGCTCTGAACGCCATCTTTTTTTTGTCTTGGTGAAACGATAATGATAAGAACGGGTTTTCGTTCTGTTGGATCCTCGTTCATGTGTGTCGGGAGCAAACTGGTGAGGTTTTACTTTGGGCTCTTTTTTGGTTCTGGCTGATGCTGAGGAGAATGGTTCTCTTACCCAACATAAAGCTGAAAACCACTGCGATCCAGGAGGCAAAATACTATATTAATTTCAGTTGAATGTCAAAACCAGCAGAGGCTTGATTAATGAGTCACATTGTTGCAACGTAGCACACATGAGAAAGAAAGGACATGGTTTTATCTTCTGTCTCTTAGCAACAACGCAAATATATTTATTTGTTATACCTCATCGATAGTCATGGCATTATGTTTTTGTTTTATTGTGAACCCGGTAGCTTGAGAACGCTGTGAGGAAATTTCTTGAAATTTAGCACAAGCATTCACTTAGACTCAATGACTAGCTAAATAGATTTTGGAGGTCATAGGTCAAAGGTCAGGATCACTGTGACCATGTCTGTCTCATCTTGCGATATCTCAAGAACACTTAGAGAGAATTTCTTTAAATTTGGAGTAAATGTTCACTTGGCTTTAGGAATGAAATGATTAGAATTTGATGTCCAAAGGTCAAGGTCACAGTGACCCTACATTCATCTCACTCTTTTGAAAGCGATATCACGATATAACATTCGTCTCATTGTTGTGAAAACGTGTCTCAAGAGTACATGAGAGAAATTTCTTCAAATTTGGCACAAATGTTCCAGTGGACTCACATTTCGGTATTCAAAAGTCAAGGTCATAGTGACCCTACATTCATCTCACTCTTTTGAAAGCAATATCTCAAAAACACCTTGTGGGAATTTCTTTAAATTTGGCACAAATGTTCGAGTGGACGGATGAATGTATTAGATTTCGGTGTGTAAAGGTCAAGGTCACCGTGACCTTGAATCCATCTCGTTTTTGTTATGTGTTATGATACGTTGTCGAATGGCCCGATGGTGGACAGTCCACGTCAGTTGAGAGTGTGGTAGGACGGAAACTGTCACGCCTGCATGATTTGATGCTTGCTTTGACGCTGGTGATAACGACATAATTTAAAGAGCACAAAGGTCCCTAAAGGTCAAGAGCGGCGGTGGATGGGTCCAACAAACCTCGGACTACCATGAGGGAGTACAATGTTCAGTTTCCATCTGAATATCGTGGGGTTTTTTTTCTACACCTGACCATGAGCCCTTGTGCCTAATGCTAACCGACCCTGGCAACACTTTTGTTGACGTCCTGACGTCGACGTCACAGCAGCGGCATCCCTGAGCGCCAGCAGCAGCCACAGAAGGATACCTGGGGTGTAATATGTATACGTTAAAGTCGTGCAGAGCAGCTACATGTGATGACTTGTGATGTGAACAGAGTCTAAAGGGTTTGGGTGGAAGTGCTGCCATCAGCCAACAATGGACTGGGAAGCATTTTAACTCAAACTCAAAGTCATATTCCAGTTGTAAAACCTCATAACTCATAAATAGATTCACTTTTGCGTTTTACAGTTCGAAACTGGACCACTTGGGTGACTTGGCGGATTTAAGAAAACCCTCCAAAGAGTTTGAGACGTTTACACTCAAAGAAGAAGCTGATGCAAGACGTCAATAATGAGTTACAGGACGCTCTTTGTGCCACGGCTGCATGAATAAACTTTGTAGAGTTAGAATATAAATTTGCATGATGTTAATATGAACTGACTCATATCTGGTAAACTGTTATATAACTTTGCATTGTGTTATTTAGCATCTGGTAACCTTTGGCTGTCCTCCCGAGCCGAGCGGGGAATCCAAGTCACCGGAGGCAGAGATGGAAAGTGTGTTATATATCACAAATGTAACAGGAACAACCGTGTTTACTTCTGAGTTCCCGTTCAAACTCCACCGATTTAGGTGCGTGACAAAAGGTTTTTTCAGGACGTCGGAGCTCAAACACACACACACAAAAGCATCCAGCGATTGTTTTCTCAATGTGTCGGAGCACATGATGCTCCTATTGTTGGTGTGTGTTTTCCAGACAGTGACAAATGAGCTTTTGATTGAATTCATCAACAACATGGCATCTGGATGAAAGATGATGAGAAGGAGGGAAGGAGACAGAGGGAGTGAAGCGAAGGAGTGGGAGTCCAGTCTCTGGAGGACGGGGATGTTGAAAGATGCTACAGTCAAGGACAGAAAAAAACGACAAAGCAGAAAAGGAATATTTGAGAACATTCCCCGTTCCAAATTTCATCTTAATTAATTACTTACGTTGCAACGCGCTTTGATTAAACGCAGCAGTTGAATCCGACGACGGCGTGATCAAGCGTTGACTCTGTGACCTCGGTGTGACCCTGTTTCTGTGTGTTTGTGCAGCTTTTAGTCTCTGAGTGTTTGCAAGGAAACGAGAGCTCCTGTTCTCACTGTACCGTGGCGCAACTGTTTTGCAACTGACTAGGGTTTGGTGGAGGAAAAGATTACCTCATGTATCGAACATGCATCCAGTAGTCGAGTGTTTTCTGACCTTTCAGTGTGATTTAAAGGCGGTCGATTCAAAGCTGCGAGTGGTTTTGTTTGGTTGATTACGAAGAATGAGATGATGCCGGGGATAAAGTTAATTAAGAATTGTGCACATGGAGACTGATGGAGGTTGTTTATTGCAAAATGTTTTTTCTGCACTGATGCAAGATAGATTGTCATGTTCAGCCTTTTTAATATCCTCAACCTGTGTGACCTGATATCACCCCTGTTACTGACAGCGATTGGCTGAGCAGCAGGGCTCAGGCTCTCTTTAGGCGACCAGAGTTTGGCTTCTTTCTATGTTTGTATCTCTCAAAGCACAGCCGATAGCTTCCAAAGTTTGTTTACTTGATAAGTAGTTTGATGAGTCATCAAGCTAGGATGAGTCTCTCGTGACAGAGTTCTTACTTGTTTAAAGTATGACTGCACTGCTTCGTAAAATGATACTTGGGAATTATTTTTTACTGGGAATTATTATATATTAAAAAAGCCAATGGAGGATCCCCTACCCCCCCGACAGAGGTCATGGCTAAGCCCCTGATGTCCTGAAATTCTAGAAATGTCCTAAAATCCTAAAAATGACCTAAAATCCTTGAAATGTCCTTTAATCCTAGAAACATCCTGAAATCTTAGAAACCTTCTAAAATTTCTAAAAATGTCCTAAAATCTTAGAAATTTTGTGAAATCCAGGAAGTTTCCTACAATCGTAGAAATGGCGTAAAAGTGCTCAAGTGTTTTATGAAGGCATTCTTGGGAGCTGAAGTCTTTATTCATCACACTTACTAATACTTTGTGGTACTGTCAGGTTCAAATGAAGGTGAAATAAATTACTGAGTGTGTTTCTTAAACTGATAACGAACAGAGTTCCCAAACCACTTTGCTTTGCGTCTACATACCAGGTCTGTAGGTGTAGCTGAGGGCATGGTCAGCGTGAAGAGTGAAAACAGTCATCAATCAAAAACACGGATCATTTTACTGTGAACACAAACCTGATTAGTCTGTCGCAGCCAGACCCTTTCGGCACACTTCGTGGACACGCCTGCAGTGGCAGACGAGGGTTTCCCCACTCGGGTGGGAATATTTAGGGAGGAAAACATACCTGGCAGCAGTATGCAGAGTTGTGTTACTCCATAAAAGGCCTGAGGGACAAATCTGGAAATTATTTTTGTTTTTTTACCTTTAGTATACATAAGGTGTCAGAGTACATAAAACAGCATCAAAATAGAGCTTTTTTTATTTAAAAAAAAAGTGCCAGTGGAGGATCCCCCACAACCCAAGCAGAGGTCCGAGCTCAGACCCTAATGTCCTAAAATCTTAGAAACGTACGTCAGAGAAATGTCTGAGATGCCCTGAAATTCTAGAAAAGTCCCAAAATCCTAGAGACTTTTTTAAATTCTTGAAACGTTCAAAAATCTGAGAAACATCTTAAAATTCTGAGAAAAGTCTTAAAATCCCAGCAACATTTTAAAATCCCAGAAATATCCTAAAATCCTAGAAACGTCCTAAAAAAAAAAAAATCCTAGAAATGTCCTAAAATCTGAAAAATGTCCTTAAATCTCAGAAACGTCCTTATAGCTGAAAAACATCTAAAAATCCTTGCAAAGTTCTTAAATCCAAGAAACATTCTAAAAAAGTTCTGAAATTTTAGGAATGCCCCTAAATCCTTGGGATGTCCTAAATGCTAGAAAAGCCTAAAGTGAAATAAGATTATTGTATGTATGGAAAACACCGGCGCCTCTATGAAGTGCATGCAAGTACCTGTTTTTATTTAAGCTTTAAATGATGCTGTAATCTGGTCAGAAGAGGAAGCGTTAAAGTTTAACAAAGATTCGCTCATACTCTTCTGTGTTTTGTAACACAAATTTACACGTAAATATCCACACACAGAAGTCATTCTCTCTCTCTGTAACACACAAACACACCGTCTCAGTGAGATTGTTCGTCCTGCAGAGCACAGTGGGAGCATTGTCTCTCTAAACGAATTTATTATCTTGTGTGACTTTGGGGCTGAAAGCCAGCAGGAGAAGTCTCAGCGGTTTCCTTCTGATACGCTGCTGCCTCTAAATGTATGCACATACAGTATGAGAGTGTGTGTGTGTGTGTGTGTGTGTGTGTGTGTGTGTACATTAACCAGTGACCTGTTCTCTGTCCAGCGTGAACCAAGGATAAATAAATAAGTCCACTTTCTCTTGTTGTTTGAATTCCATCACCTGCATCACACAAATAGACCTAATGAGCTATTTCAAAATAAAAGCCTCCCCCATTCAATCTGGAAACCTTCTTAACCCCTTTAAAACCCATTCAGTTTTGTTGTGCTGAGACACCTTAGTCAAGCACTGAAACTTCTGGAATCTGAGAAAATTAGTTTGATTTATTTTGAAAATACGAGAAATTGTTAAAGTAAAAGGTATAAAATTAAAAAAAAAAAAAAAAATTTATATTTCCTGTAATTCCATATTTAAAATTATGTTGCAGATTACAGGCTGTGTAATGATGTTTTTTTTCCCCTACTTTCTTAAGGTCATTTCCTTGTCTCTTTTCCTTTTATTATTTATTATTATTATTTATTTATTATTTAATATTATTTATTTATTTTGTTATTATCATTAATAATAATTTATTTATTCTTTTTTAATTTTAAGTAATTGTCTTATAACTTTTTTAAAAAATTTCTTGCCAATTTTCAGGCCATTTCTTGTTAAGTTGCTCATTTTATTCTCCTCAGCCAATGTGCTCAGGTTTCAGAGGGTTAAAGACGGATACTTTGCATATTGGCCAGCCACTTCATCTAAACATAAAAGCAAAGAAACGGGGTTTTACACTTGAGGGAAGTTGTAGAGACATATTTTAGAGACCTTTCAGACATTTCCAAAGCCACATTTGATTTGTCTTGCAGTGGAGCATTTGTTGGTTCGATCATGCAAAGACCACAAATGGATTTCTGTCTATATTAAGGGTGTAATTTCTTCTCCATCCTCCACGCCGCTCTGAGTAACATGTCCAGCGTGTCATCCCTGTTAGGACTCTCCATCACCAGGCGCACTGTTTGTTTAGGACGACACAGCGGCCGTTTTACTTACTTCAAGATGTTTGCCTCTGATTAATCAAACTCTCGGGCCTTTAATTTAATCTTCTTCAAAACATGTTTCCATATAAATCAGGCAGAAAAACATTAATGCGTCCATGAAGACAAAAAAAAAAAAAAAGTTTTTTTTAATTGGGAGCATTGATAAATTCATGGAAATGCTTGGATGGAAGCACTCTCTATCTTTTCCTCCTCTTGATCCTCTTGATCACATTTCCATGTGTTTTTTGTGATTTCTGTGACTGTTTTTACAGTCCTTTATTCTCTGACCAAATGTCTCATCTTTGATCAGCCTCTGTGGGTGTCTCTCCACTTCATTTTTGATCATCTGCCCACCTAATCACTTTGGTTTTTTCTCAGATTTAAGGGCTTGTTCGCCAGTTGGCAACACGGTAGTCAGTCACAGCCTCTTTTATATTCTCTGTTTTGAGCTGTTTACCTCACCCTCAGTGTTTTTGCTTTCTTTAAATGAAATGTAAGTAATAAAGTAAATACATATTTGAAGAGATAAAACAAAACTGACCAAGCTAACAAGCAAATGTGAGAGCAGAAGCCCGATACCACAAACACAGGCCACAATCGCTACCGCACAGACTCTGGCTCCAAATGACGTCACCAGCAAAAGATGGCACCACCTGTATCCAGGATATTTTGGCTTCGATTTTGTACAGCGGGATGAAGTAGAGATTCATTGCCGGTCCTTAAATACAGTCTTTTACCAGAGTTCACCAGAATTGGGGAAAAAAACTGTGTGTAGCTTGACTGGTGTGAGGCAAACAACCACAAGACGATAGTTCTAGTTTTGACTAATTCTCCAACTTTCTCTGTATTTTTTCTCTCCTTTCTTTCCGTCTTTCTCTCTCACGCTGTGATTTATAAAAGGCTCATTGTGAGTGTTTGTTGACATTTTAATTGTGTCAGTTATGTTCATTTGCTTTTGGACACAAACCGAATGTCCACCCAAGCTCCAGCATGGACTGCGAGAGGCTTCCAGCACCGTGCGAGTGCGTTCGTGTGTATTTGGACGTGTGTAAATGTATGTATGTGTGCATACATTTGTATGTGTGTGTCTCCCTGCACGTGTGTATTCACGCGTGCTCCTCTTGTGTGTTTTTCAGAGTAGTTAGGATAATTGGGAATGGGCGCAGAATGCAGGTCTAGGAAAATAGCCGGGAACGTCTCGGCTCCTGTGTGTGCGTGCGTGTGTGTGTGTGTGCGTGCGTGTGTGTGTGTGCATGTGTGGGGCGCGTGCATGTGCATGCGCGTGTGTATGTGTGTGTGCGTGTGTGTGTGTGTGTGTGTGTGTGTGTGTGTGTGTGTGTGTGAGGGTCGTTTCCCGGACAAGGAGCTGGAAGCTGTCAGGTGGAGGGGATCGAATGTTGGAATGCTGATTGGAGGTTGGTGTGTGTGTGGTGTGTGTGTGTGTGTGTGTGTGTGTGTGTGTGTGTGTGTGTGTGTGTGTGTGTGTGTGTGCGTGCGTACGTGCGTGCGTGCGTACGTGCGTGCGTTTGGAGACGGACGATAATTAGCTGAATGGCTCAGCTAAATCCTGTTAGTATCCCTGTGAAAATAGCACACAAACACACACTGATACATGCTGGGACGCGGTCGACTGTCTAAATAACAGCATACTGTTTCCATTGACAAAAAAAAAACCAAAAACAATATAATGAGAAAGAGAAAAGAGGCCTGTGGCATCAATATTCCCAGGGGACATTCATTTTTCATCAAAATCATCATCCATCCTCATATTGATTGTGTTTCTTCGTTCAGCCTCTTTTCTCTTGTTTCATGTTTTTTAGACATTAATATTTGTGCAAATGCACCTTATTAGCTCATCAGTTCCTGTTTGTAATATTTATTTATTATTTTATCGTCTTAAATTTGAAAAACTTTGAAGAAGAGGGCAGCTCTCCAAAAACACAATAAATAGATTAAAATCTTTATTAGAAGAATAGTGCAGGCATGTAAGTCACAGAGCAACCAAGCAACCAAATAGACATTTAAAAAGAACATATACATGTCAGCAGGGCCTAAAACTGGGCTGATTTCCATTAAAAAAACAGGTTTTTAAACTTTTACGTTATGTACTAGAATGTCCTCTCTGCATGCTAAAATATATCGACTAATATTTTAGAAACAGTTGTGATATGTAGTGTCTTTTTTAACCAGATTTAGCCAGTTTTAGTACCTGGATCCGATCCTGGTCTTTAGGAATTTTTTCAACAGTTTGATTTTGCAACAGTTTGATTCAGTCTTTCCATCTTTTGGCCTCTCTCTGTTTTGTTTTGGTTCAGTCCGGGCCTCTGTTCTAACAAAAGTGTCATCAGCCTCCTTAAGCATTTAACACGCTTCCTCTGTGTCTCACACACACACACAAACCCCTCTCTCTCTCATCTTGTAATAATTAGTGTAAATTGGAAACTTGCATCGTCAGGGTTTGCTCAGAGCTCACAGCTTCCAGCTCTCAGGTCATACCCTCGTTGACACTTTCATTTTCTCCGTCTCTGTCATTCTGTTCTTCTGTTGTTTCAATAACTTTCGTTTCTTTATTGGCTCGGAGGACAACAGTAACCTCGAGCAAACACTGCTCCACTCTACAAATTATAAACAGACTCAGCCAGAAGCCACAACAGTGTGGCATCAGCAGCAACCAGTGATTCAATAACGTCACATCACTAAAGCAACAGATACTGTTTAAAACTGACATCGAGCGATCCCGAACTTTAGACTGGGACCAACTGGTGACACAACACAACTGGAAGGAATGTTTGCATTGTACATTTCTGCAAACAACAGAAATGTTACATTTGTACGTTATCATGTAAGGTCCCTAAAAACAGATGTGTGAAGGTTAAAAAGCTGGAAAAAAGACTTAAGAGTTGCTAAAAACATGCACGTTTGGAGGCTGTAAAAGCCCAAAAAACACAGCAATGTCTTGATAAAAAAAACAAACACTTTTCCTGGTATTATTCTTGCTGGAAAAACAGCAACAAAACTATCACATTTCGGGCTGAAAAGCCTGGAAAAAGATCCAAGGGTACCTAAAAAACACCAATGTTCAGAGGCTAAAAAAGCCAAAGAGAAAACAGTGGCTGTTCCCTAAAAAACATCTATGTTGGGGGCTAAAAATGCAAATCAAACACAGCAATGTCTCTTTAAAAAAGAATACTTTTTTGTGGCATTATCCCCGCTGCAAGAACAACAACACGTCACTGAAGAAACATTAATATGATACGAGTTTGGAAATGTAACGTCTCCTGTTTGCCATTTGCAAAAAATGTACAGTGACAAAATTTTCTTGCAAGAGGGTTTTGTCACCTTACAATTTCTGTACTTCATGCTGAAGCAGTTCAAGATTTATCACAGTTAAAACCCCAAAATCCACCTTAAGTCCCTCTAAGCCAGTGTTTTTCCACTGTTATTTACTGAAGATTTGTCTTATCTCCAAGAGACCTTGAAAACATTTTTGTTTGCTTCGTTTCAACGCTCAAGCCTCAGTCTTCTTGAGGTGTCCTCAGACGTGGTCCCAACTGTTGACGCCCAGCTTCTTCTGTTTGCGCTGAAGACGTCCAAATCTCCATGGACACAGACGTGAAAGTTACAGCGCTCTACTGTTGTGATCATCCGTGAGATGACAGTCAGACACTGTTTCTTCTTCTGTCTCTTGCCTCCTTCGCAAGTAGTTTGTGGAAAAAGAAGTGAGGTTCCAAAACAAGTCTGATGTATGTATTTGGACTTATACAACCTCAGTGGAAATCTCAATGTTTCCTTCACCTCACATCGGCTACGCCCATGGCCAAGTCTCCAAGTGGATGACACTCGGCTCCACATCAGGTCACATCACTCACAGGGATGCGCAGCGGTTCAAAGGAAACTGGAAACGAGCCACTGGATCTGGACGGCAACAAGCTGGCGCCTGTTAAAAGCACCTCGTCTGAAGGCACCTTAAGAGTGACGGATCACGCTGGCGTTTTCTCTGCGGAGCGCTGGAGCTCACCTCTGCAGCAACGATTGGTCAAAAGCTCAGTTTAGTCTGCACCTGGAGCTGGTTTGATGGCAGTCAGACGTCAAGAAGAAGTCTTCAGTTCATCAGCTGCACAAAGTGTTCTTGTTTCAGAAAGCTGCATAAGCGAAGAGATAAATGTTAAAAAGGAACGCTTGAAGTGCCGAAACCACAGAATCACGACCCAGTCGTCCAGCTCTCCTCATTTCTACTAAAACGGTTACTCTATTTTGAATTTCCACTCTCAATCAATCCCAATTCCAGTTGCAGCAATTCAGCAAAAACAAACCTCTGATAGACCCACCTGTCCTGGTCTAAGAGCCAAACTGGACCTTTCTAAGATTTTAGGACGCTTCTTGGATTTTAGGACATTTCAACGATTTTATGACTTTGAGGGTTTTATGATGTTTCCAAGATTTTATGATGTTTCTAGGATTTAAGAACATTTCTCTGATTTTAGGACACTTTTTGGAATATTTCTAGGATTTTGGGGACATTACTCAAATTTTAAGATGTTTCTATGAATTTAGAACATTTCTAGAATTATAGTATACTTTCATGATTTCAGGACTTTTTTTTTTTAGAATTTTTGGATGTTTCTGGGATTTTTTTTAGGACATTATGTAGCAGAGTAGGCTAGGCTAAGTAGAGACAAATGCTCAAATGTCCCGATGAGGTGCTATGACCTCTGTGGGGGGTGTGAATCTTCTACTGACACTTATTTTGATGCTGTTTTATGCACTCTGGCACATCATGTGCA
This sequence comes from Plectropomus leopardus, assembly GCF_008729295.1. Lineage (NCBI taxonomy): Eukaryota > Metazoa > Chordata > Actinopteri > Perciformes > Serranidae > Plectropomus > Plectropomus leopardus. The sequence goes on along the minus strand of NC_056485.1, from coordinate 19,689,855 downwards.
CTAAAAGTACAAAAACGATTCTCAGTTTGAATCACATGATTTTAATTTTGGGGGAGCCGTCTGGCACCCTATCGAGTGCCAGATTTGGCTTGCGGGCCATAAGTTGAGTATCAATGCCTTATGCAGATAAACCGTATCAAATGTGCACTGAGATTAAAGACGGCACCATGTGACCATGTATCTGAGAGAGCGTTGCTCATTTTGGTTGATGTTGGACGACTTTCCTGTGAGTTAACACAGTTTGGAACTTAAATGTGGTTTATTATGAAAACTGTAATAATTTAGTACCAATATACAATAGGAACATATTTTAAGGGACACTGAGAGGAAGTTTGCAGTTCTTCAAAGTTGCTTTGCTAAGAAATCTTTAAAAGTGCATATCTGACAAAGCGTGTTTCCACCCTGCACAAATCAAATCATATTCTGTTCAAATAGCTAATGTGGCCTTCAGGGACCTTAACGCTAATTGTTACCCTCGGAAAGTTGAACTGTCACGACTAATATTGTTTGAAGATGCGTCTGCGCTGATCGGCATCTCACTGCAGCAACACAGATTTGGCATGAAAGCGTTTCTGTTTTTCTACTGTGAAACATCGAGTCAGAAACTTCTGTCTCTCTCTCCGTCTTTGCTTCTCATTCCATCTTTGATTGCATCTTTTGATTATTGTGGAAAAGTTTCAGAGGTCACTCACACACACACACACACACACACACACACACACACACACACACACACACGAGTCTCTGGGGAAGGGACCACAGTCTTGTTTGTCTCAGAGCGGGGACGGGGGAGCGAAGTGGAACGTACATTGTTTTCAAACCAGGCACTCCCCGCAAATATCTCCCCCTCAGAGCTCAATGGGAGGGAGAGGATGTATTTTCGGGGTGGTGTGTGTGTGTGTGTGTGTGTGTGCATGTGTGTGTGTGTGTGTGTGTGTGTGTGCTGGGAGGTGGGGGGATAGTAGGAGGAACGCTCGGTTTTGGTCACGTCGGTGTGTTTGCCAGCAGCACAAACCGAAGCACAGCTGAGCCTGCGAGCCCTGTTTGGCTCATTACGACCTCTCTTTCTTTTCACTTTCTCTCATCTGTTTCTCTCTCTTTTTTTCAGACCTCCTGTTTCTTTTCTATCTTTTAACCTTTAACTCTTTTATTCATTTTCTCTCCTGTTCCCATTTTTTCCCATTCTTATCACTCTATTTTTCTTATTTACTGCTCTTAAAATGCAGTCAAAAACTCAAGGTCACTGGGAGAGATCTTGATCATTTATGCGATCAACCCAGTCGCCAGAATATACGTCGATATATTACGTTGTGGAAACGTAAAAACTTGATGTTTCTTAGGCATAGTCCACACGTACATGGGTATTTCTTCGCCTGTCTCCCCTGCGATGCGTCATTGTTGCTGTTGTCGTGTGATTTCTGGTAATGACTTACGGCCTCTGATTGGCCAGCGAGGTTTTACGGTAGAGGTCATATCACCACCTGTTGCTTTGACATCACTTAACTGCCTGCGTTGTGGTGTGGACGGGAATTTTTTTGTAACCGGAGGAGGAAAATATGCGTTTGTAAAAGTATGCACGAGCAGACAAGGCCTAAAGCTGTGGTTAACTTTAGGCACAAATGCGGGTTAAGGGGGAGGTGGGGCTATGGCGTCATCGGTTCAGGATAGATACGTATGGGTTGTAAACACCGAAACACAAGACCGGCGTCTTCAGATTTGTTTACTTTGAGACCCAATTTTAAAAATTAGCATATTCTCGCTCCCAAATTCGTGTGGACGAAACATCCATAGGATAAAAAAACTTTTGCGGGTACATCTAAACTGGTCTCCGTATGGACATGGCCTTAATTTACTTCAGCCTCTTTTGTCAGTCAAGTCCTCTTCTCTCATTTGTCTTCCCAAAACCATTTCTCTCTCTTCCCTTTTTGGGTTGTTTTTCTCTTCTTCAGTTTCATTTCAGTTTTGGCTGATAGTTTCTTTTTGTTGTTGTTGTTCTTTTGTTTTCCTCTTTCCCACTTCATTGTCTTTCTCATTGTCCCTCTTTGACGCTACATTCTTACTTTCTCTTGACTTTGTCTCTGTCTTCTTCTCTGCCACAGTGAGTCATTGACAGGACTCCCGCTGAACTAACCGTCCAATCACAGAGCAGCCTCTTTCCCTTCCACACCGCTGATTTGCATCACTGGTCAGGCTACAAAAAGAGTGATGACTTTTGAGGGAACGCACTCGCTGATTGATGTCTGTGTGGTTGTGTGCATAAATCCCCCAATGCACATTAACTTTCCATTCATACATGTGTGTTTTTGTATATATGCGTGTGTATGTGCACTTTAAAAATGTTCCAAAATCATAGAAACGTGCTAAAATCCTAGAAACATTTTAAAATCCTGTAAATGTCCTAAAATCTGAGAAACATCCTAAAACCCTAGAAACTTCCTAAAATTTGAAAAACATCCTCAGATCCTTGAAATGTCCTAAAATCATAGAAAAAGGTATGGGGCCACTGGCCCCTGGCTTCCCGTCATTCTGCAAAAGTGGCCCCCAAACACAGCAAGTTCGGTATCCCTGTGTTTGTTTTTTTGCACGTAGTGTGTGCACTGCAGGAGGGTTTAAAATGGATTTTCTGTGTATCAGCTCTGCTGTGATTTTCCATCTTTTACGTATCTGTGGAGACATTTGACAGACAGTGCATGTGTGTGTATGTGTGTGTGTGTGTGTGTGTGTGTGTGTGTGTGTGTGTGTGTGTGTTCATCGTTCGCCAGCTTTCCAGCATCTTAAGCCCCCTCCAGTGTCTTGTGGCATCAGAAGAACTTAAGCAGAGGTCTGGGACACAAACCAACATCCCAGTTGCTACCCGCTCTGCTCCTCAGCCAACAATATGACAACAATAATACTTTAGCTCGTCGCTTTCTTCTCCAACAATACATGCTGAACATCTGAGATTTCAGATTTTTAAAGAAGAGGGCACAGATTCTGTTGGGATTTGGTGACAGCAGGAATAAAAATCTATGAGATTTCTCTGCCAGCCTATGAGGTTGGCAGAGAGTACGTGGCGTTTTGAAGAGAATACTGGGTTCAGTCTTAAATTTTATGCCTCCGTGCTGGTGATCTGAGGCCGGAGGCATTACGTTTTTGGGTTGTCCGTCCGTCTGCCCTTATTCTAATATCTCAACAACACCGTAAGGGAATTTCTTCAAATCTGGCACAAATGCACACTTTGAGTCCAGGATGGACTGGTTAGATTTTGGTGGTCAGAGTGATAATGGAAAGGCATGCGCTTTTTATGTGGGAGCGGCCTCATATGAGTGATTTCTGGGAGCTGATAGTCCACGATTTCACAGAGGAATTGTGGACTCGGAACTTCCCGATTATCCGCTCAACTTTCTCAGAGTTACGTGATGCCATAACAGCTCCTGCTGCATCATGAGGGAGCCAGTTCCTACTGACAAGCATACAGCCATGGCATCATGTGACCTATAAAAGCCAAAAAATGTGTTTCCATTGCAGCTTTGCAAAATAAAATACCACCTCATGTAAGCAGAAAAAGTTTTTTGTGATAAATTTGAATTTTTTTAAAAACTGGCATGTTTCCATTAGGTGTATTTTATAGTTGCAATGTCAATTTGCACAGTTTAAGGGTTAATGGAAACTTGCCTACAGTTTAAAAGCACTACTTGACAAAGTTCAGCATGCTTAAAGCAGTAGGGGCTGTGAATCATTGACGCCTGTTTTGTAGGTTCATGTGCTCACTGCTGAGATTGTTGAGAACCGAAAGGTGCGCCTCACACTCCACATCACTAAAAACGTTTTATTTGTTTTATATATTGATCTTGTCGTCTAAAACTATTCCTTTAAATCAGAGCTGGTTTTCTTTCTGATAGACTGAAACAGTCGATCTTGTTCGCTGTTATCAGAACATTTTGAGAAAATGAGGCTTCAGCCGCTTCAAACTGTCAGCCGTACTTCAGCAGCACTGTGTTCGTTAATAGCAGTGCAACAGCATCAGCTAACTACTTCCTCCTCATTACTGAGGCTACGATTCAAACTGTCTCTCCGTTGAGTTTGTGTTGGCACTGACGCCACGAGCAGCACAGACGCAGTGAAATAAATTATGAACTTGAAGCTCAATGACAAGCTTTCAGCACTTGGCAGCATTAAGATCTTGAACTCTTGAAATCTACATTGATGAGAATCACCGGCTTCATGCATCAGCGAGCCCAACGTGAATTAAAAAAGTGCTTGGCTTCTTTTGATTTACCTGGGCATGCAGCCTGGATATTAGTGCTGTATGGGAAACGCTGCTTTTTAATTGAACTCTTTAAATGTCAGAACATGACAAACTCACATTTGTAAGACCGGGATTCGTTTTGTTACAACATCACGTCTCTTCTTCTGTTTCACTTACACAGTTTGTTGGCGTGCCAGCTGCAGTTGGCAACAGTCAGTCTACACATTTGCAGACGTTATTTCCTGCGAAAAGAGAATTGTGACAAAGTGTTAACAGTTTGATGTGAAATCTGTTCCTGAATCAGTGTGATCTGAAGATAAGAAACCTCCTCATACTCTCCCTCTGTTTTTTTTTTTGTGCAGTTTTTTAATTTATTCAAAAACTGTGACATCACCTGTTGTGAACTCCTGTTTTCAAGCCTCAAATTTAGCATTTTGGCCATCAACATTTTGTATTTTTGAAGCCAAAAGTGAGCATATTTGGATAAACAAGTGAAGCTAACCCTAACGTTGTATAAAATTGAATTGTATATTGTACTTAGTCTAATCCTACTCCTAAAAATGTAAAATAATGTAATGAAAGGCCCTAAAATCCTGAAAATTTCTTAAAATCATTCAAATGTTTTAAAGCCAAAAACATCCTGAAATCCTAGAAATGTCCTTAAGTCCAAAAAATGTCCTGAAATCCTAGAAAAATCCTAAAATCTGAGAAATGTCCCTTTATCCTGCAGATGTCCTAAAATCTGAGAAACATCCTAAAATCCAAGAAACGTCCTTCAGAACAGAACTGTTCAGATTTATCGTACTATGGGAGAAAAGCTTGAATTAATATTGTTGGTATCTTAGTGGTCAGGACTGATTCCCTCCACAAAGACAAAGTCAGGTGGATCAGAACCCAAGATGTTTCGCTGCCTCGTGCTCAGTGCATGCTGGGATATAACCCCAGCTGCTCACCAGCCCTTTAAAGGGCATAAAAAGTATGGGAAATGAACTCTTCACTTCTCTGCGTGTTTGTTTCTTTGTTTTGTTTTTTTTTTGTCTTTCTTCTGCTAATGAACACCAGCGCTGCTTCTCTCCTCGTTTCCATCTCTACATCTGCCCGTCTCTTTCTCCCCCTCCCAACTCCTCTATCTCTCTCTCCTCCCTCCCTCCCTCCCTCCGTGTCTTGTTCTCTTTTCCATAATAATTAGCTCCCCTCCAGCCCGACTTCAAACCCTGTGGTCGGAAATCTGCATTCCGAGGATGGAGAGAGGCTGAGGAAGACGAGGGGAGAAGGAGAGAGTTGGACAGAGAGGGAGGGCAGACGGCTGAAAGAAACCATTGTTCCTTCAAAAAAAAAAAAAAAAAAAAAAGCAGATAAGAGCCCAAGAACTGGAGGGCAAGTGTAGTCAAAATAGTCAGTGTGTGCGCGTGATGGCACTGATAAAGAGGACGAGTTTTCCTCAGCAGTTCAGATGTTAATGGGCTGATAGAGGAGGTTAGCTGGCAGAGCCAACACACAAATCTGATACCTCCTCCTGCTGTTCGCTTACATTTTTACCCCATTATCTCCTCTTATTTCTTCTCCCTCTCATTGTCCTCTTTCTTGCTTTGCTCTTTTCATTGTCCTGTCATTTCTGTTTCCCTTTTAGCCTCCTCCTTTTATCCCATCATCTTTGCTCCTTTTCGTCTCTACCCTTACCTAGCATACGTGTTACTCCAGCACGTTCTTATTCCACGTCATCATATATCGCCGCTTTGCAGTTGAGTTTCACGTCTTCATATTACTCTCTTGGTATCCTTCTGCGTCTGCTGATGCCACTGCTGTGATGTCAACAAATACACATGGTGGCACAGATGGTTAGGTTTAGGCAAAACTTTTTTAACAAAGTTTAAAAAAATGACATTACAATTATTACTGATCCTGCTACATCTTTGGAGTTAAAGTCTGGGGTTTGTTTGATCAGTCGATCAAAATGTGTCATTTTCTCTCCCGTTTTTCAGCTAACGCCGTCCAGCGGTGTATCATGGGGGCGCAAAAGTTGGGTTTTGGCGTTAAGATCTTACCCCGAAGTGCTGCATAAGTGGTGATATTTGAAAACTTTGGAAAGGGAATGGGCTGTTTAATCACATAACCATAGTTTTCTGATTAAAATAGATCAACTTTATTAATCTTGAAGGAAATTGAAGGGCCAAGCAGCTTACAGTAAAACGAATAACATGGTAAAAAGAAAAACAACAGATAATAACAACAAAGAGATAAAACAACAACAACAACAACAACAACAGCCTAGAAATACTAAAGGATTAAAACCTAAACATAAAAACATAAAAAACAAGAGGGCAGAGGGTCAACAGTAGAAAGTCAATGGCAAAAAAACAAACCATTATTACTGAAGCGCGCTGCACTTACCTCCCTGGTGACATGTGACTGCTAAAATTACACAAGGTTCAGCTTTCCCTTATCAATCAACTCTATTGATCATAGATTGATCTGACTCCCCTCTTATGGTTTGGGGTTACAGAAAGATTATTAGAAAAAACATGAAGATGAAGAGATCGTGTTTCTTTTTACTGGCATGCAAAGTTGTCATCATTGAGTCATTTCATCCACCAGGAACTAACAAAATCACTGTAAATAGAACCTGAACATCGCATATCTAGTTTTTTTTTCCGCAAGATTATTTAATCATATATGTATAGAGGCAAAAACATAATTGATGGTCCTTTATTTAAGTCAAAATGTTTTTTTATTTATTTTCACCACATTTTATTCTGTGATATGCATGTTTAGACCTTTGGTACATTCAATTTTATATACTTTTATGATCCTTATGATACAGTTTTGTTATATATTCATACATTTTTTCTGTTTTTATTATTATTATTATTTTATTATTATTATTATTATCATTTACATTTTGGAAATTAGGTGGCGTGGCTCAGCACTTACATGTAAAAGAATACCAGAGTGTTGTAAATAGTGTGATATAGCACACTGTTGGCTTTCATGTCAGGTCATGTGGGTTTCACATCAAAGGATGACCACATCTTGGATTCAGTTCACACACAAAGTTAATACATTTTTTATACAGTGTTCGAGCTACTGTGCTACATATGTGTTCTTTGTGTGTGTTAAATTCTTGTCCATCTATCTTTTTGAGGACCATTGAAATTTTACGTTTTATGAGGACATTTTTAAAAACGTTTTTTCAGGGTTAAGGGTAGAATGAGGACTGTGATTAGACAATTGTTGTGATGATTAGGGACTTAAAAACACATTGTGTCATTGCCGATCCTCACAAGTATAGAAACGCAGTCATAAATATGTGACTGAGTGTGTCTGTGCTTTGAACTCAGTTTGACTCCTGCACCTGCCGAGCATTAGACGCATCATTATGAGTTCACTTTAAGTTTATGACCCCACACACATGCTCACACCTGTGAAAATTCCCACAGTTTATCTATGATTTTATCTTCCAGTCATCACCTACGCCTCATGTCACTCATTGTTTCGCTTTATGCTGTTTTGATAATGTGGCTTCCTTTTCATTCCATCGCTCCCACATATTTTCTTTTTCTCTTTCACTAACTCTGACGTCTAGTTTTGTTGTTTTAATTTTTTTTTCCAATCACATGATGCAACTGTTTCTACTAATGTCTTCTAATTGTCAGTAAGTCACACCATTTCTTTCTCTTTCATTTCCTTCTCTACTGGAAAAGGAGTACTAAATAAATAGGGAGTTTTAACAGAACACCACATCATTAGGGTCAAAGTGAAAGTAACTTTATGATATTTACAGTTTGGGGACTAATGGGGGTCATTGGCAGGGCTTCCTGCTTGGTGCTTGGAAAAATGAAACACTTGGAAAAATGAAACACTTAAATTTCTTTATCAAGTAAGAACAGAGCATTTTTTTTTCTTGCAACAAAATCCTCTGTATTTTTGCCATTGCAATATTATTAATAATTTGTAATTTTTCTTTTAGATTCGGTTTTGTCAAATGTTCTTGCTAGTTTTTTTAAGGTAAAATTTTCTTCTTTTGTCTTATCTTGGTAAAAAAAAAAAACACACAACCATTTAAGTTTTATTCAATTGAAACTGTTGACATTTTAGTGCTTTTTAGTCATCAGATTAAGGATCAAATGGGCTTTTTTTGACACAAACGCTTTGGTAAAACTTACCATATACATAGTTATCTGGCTATTTCTGAATTCATGACCTAAAATTGTTTACATAGTACACAATTGTTTTTGAAAACATTACCAGAAAAGCACTCAAATTGTTATCACATCAAGCTTAAAACATTTTTAAAATATCACAAGTATACTGCATTGAGTTTTGGCTCAGTCATGGAAGAACTTGAAATATCCAGATTTTATGCAGCAGAATTTATCTAAAAAGTATATAAAAGTATCAAGAGAAGTACATGGAGAAATAAAGCATTTTAGGACTAAGTATCACTTTGTGTATATCGGGCTGTACATAGTTTGTGGAGTGATGGATGGACAGATGGATTGACAGCCTTCTCAGATGGGAATTTCTGGAACAAAATATTACATGACTCAACTTGAAAGTCCTTGACATGAAAAATCTTGGAACTGCTTCGTTTTTTTGATGGAACTAAGAAGGCAAACGTCCAAATACCTTCTGTTTCTGCTCATCTCCTTTGATATCGATTGTAAAAGGAGTGCCAGTTGCTTGAAGGAAGCTATAAGTTCCTTACCAGCACTGGGCTGTGATTCATGTTTTCTTTGGAAGTTTGTCATACACAAACTGCAGCCGGAGTTATAGACAGTATGAAATCGAAATATCATACCAGGAGCAGTTCACACATGTTTGACAAGCCATTAATGCAGGAAAACCCCACAAAACTGCAACAAGGAAAATCACACACCTCATAGAAACTGAAAGAAATGGAGACTTACCAACAGATGTTTCTGCCTGCCTGGAAATATTGACACTTCTACTCGAAGGAAACGCCTGCAGGCAAAGTCACACGCAGACAGTGAAAGAAACAGATGCATGTACACACATGATTTTACACAAAATTTTTACCTACTGGCATTTGATCTTACTGGCACATTTGGATAGAGTCACATTTATCTCACTAAGATTTTTTCCTTTTAGCAAACATTCGTCAAAAACTCAATCTCCCCCTCTTTGAGTTTGCTATCTAATAAACTACAATTAGTTTTTATGCCTCCGCCGGCCTTAGCCATGGCTGGACGCTTTATGTTGTTAGGTTTAGGGATTTTTTTCAAATTTGGCCCAAACATCCATATTTACTCATCAATGAGTAATTTTATTTTGGTGCTAATAGATCAAGGTAACTGTGACCTTGACAGATTTAAAAGGAAAATGATTATTCATTGATTTTTCTTGCTCCAATGTGACATTGTGCACAGTATAGAGGCATTTAATTATGTATTTCTATGGGGTTTTAAATGGGAATAAAATATCTGTTTAGACTCTCATTCTTGCACCTCTACTTAATATCATTCACTCATTCACTCAGACGCTTGTCGACAGACATCTTTGGACCCAGGTGCACCAAACATATCAGAATTGTCCCAGTTCTGTAGGCCTCAGTCAGTCTTGATGAGAGAAACATGCTGTAAGATAATGTAGATATGACAGATCTTCAGAAAAGATTCAGTTCTTCAGCTGATTGACATGTTAACGGTTGATGCTGCACCTGTAGCAATCCATGGTCATAGAACCATATTTCTCATAATTTCTCCCTAACAACACATTGGAAAATCAGTTTTATATTTTATTCTTACTTCAGTCTATCTGGTTATTAAGTGCATGAATTTTTTTGAACATGCTATTATGTGAACCTTTATTTCCATCAGGAAAAGCGATAAAACAACTAACCCTACGTAAGGACTTATACCACTCACACTCACTCATCCATTGGACTCAGAACTTGAATTTCAATGATTTGTTATTTGTTCCAGTGTATGTATAATATAAAGCATGTAAAATTACCACTTAAGTTATTTTAGTGATTTTGTCATCCGTCAACTTTGTCTATCAATTAAGGCATGATAAATTTCAGATATTTAAAATTTGTATTTTGACATGTGTAGCCGTCTTGGCACTAACACAGAACAGGCTGTTTCTATCTCCAGCAGAAAAAAAATCTGTAGGGCTTCTACTTAACATACTAAATATGGTATAAGGACGATAATAACAGCGTAAAGACACAGGATTTGGAATGTTATTCCGTTTCTCTTTCTATTTTTTCCCTTTTTTATTTCCAACAAATCATCCTGTCCTGAGATGGAGTGTCACACCTCAGTGTGAATCTGTTGACTTAGTCTGCGTGCTGATTAATTATTGTCTGCTCTCAGTATTTCTCATGATCCCCTCGTACCTGCAGCTGAGGATCGGCTGTGTGCTCCTGCATCCAGTCTGGTGGATAATAACTGTGGTTTAATCCTTCAGACGGGACGAGAGTCACAGCTAAGAGGACTCTGCTTTCTCTGATTCCTTTTGTCTCTGTGTGTTTTGTTGCCTCTTGTATTTCTTTCCATTTTTTAAATTCAAAAAGGAAGAACATAAATGCATCTTTTCCAAAAACACTTAACATCAAGATTGTTTGTTCAAACACAATATCTGTGTGCATCTTTCAGTTGTGTGGAAAACTACAGTTGTAACTCAGTTGCAGAGAAACATGATGTCATTATTGTAACACAGTCTGACTCAGAAACAAACGTTTGAAATGATTCATGTAATAATCGTGTTTCTTTGGAGACTCACACAGCTTACCCTGATGTACGGCGTGTTGACTTCTGGTTACCGCCATGACATAACACTTGACCTTTGTCTGATGAAGAGCATGTAGCCCGAAATGTCACATCAGTGATAACTGAATCAAATATGTATCGGACAGTAATCTAGTGTGCAGACTTTGTTTCTTTCTTCTTGTTTTAAAAATTATTTCTTGTCCAGCAGCTAGTCTGTGTTGTTTGGATGTGTGCGCTTTTCTGAACTTTTTACACTGAAACAGTTAAAAGAGTGAAAAGAGGCGGCTCAGTTGGCGATCACAGAACTTCCCTCCATTCATGAAAACCATCAAATCATGTCCACACGTACAAACACACACTGTCTCGGTTCCCTTGAAGTGGTTCATCTTGGAGTACTTAGTGTTGCAAACAGTCTCTCCTGGCGGCAAAACTAAAAACAAACAGAAATGAACTCCTTGTTCTGCCTACAAGCTGTGTGTGTGTGTGTGTGTGTGTGTGTGTGTGTGTGTGTGTGTGCCAGCGTGTGTGTGCGTGTGTATGCACAAGCACTGAATGTATCCTGAATGCATTGTTAAGCCAGAGTTTCTTTCAGCAGTATTTTAAATTCATATCAGTAGTAAATATTTTGTCTATATTATCAGGTATTTCCAAAAAGTCTCACATGCATTTATCTGTATTTCTTTATCTGTGGCCGTGTGTGTGTGTGTGTGTGTGTGTGTGTGTGTGTGTGTGTGTGTGTGTGTGTGTGTGTGTGTGTGTGTGTGCACACTGTCAAACCACGTCTTTGAAGTGTGCGTATAGTTTTTTACATCTGTGCTCATTGCAATAGCTTTCCCTCTTTCTCCATCTCTGTTTCTGTCTTCCATCAAGCTAAAGGAAAACTCCCAGCGAAACATCACAGCCGGTCTCCTCTTGATGTTCACAAACCACAGTGATCTGTTGGCTGGGGAATATAAAACAGATATGGAGGCATTGAGACATCAGTCAGTCAGTGTGCTGAGAGTTGAAACCAAAGCACGAGTTTGTGTGTGTTCCCCACATGATGGGACTTTGGCCCCATTGTTCGAGATCATTTTGAAAAGTTCAATAACAAAATGGTTAACATTTACAACAAAAAAAGCACAGGACTCTACAAAAGACACGAGTGTTTAGTTTTAGTTACAGCTATGCTCTGCTTCCCAATGTCATTTCAGTATATAGAGCAATAGGCAGGGCTGTTTGAAGAAGGATTTAGGTGTGATTTAATCAAGGCTTTGGTCTTCCCTAAAATTATTTTTACAAAATGACAGGCAATGAATATTCTGCTTGCTGTAAAGTCAACAATACTTTCAGTGTGGCATATTAGGAGAAGGTAAGGGCATAGAGTATAAGGATAATATTTGAAGGACCCAGCATTAGAGGTTTATGCATGTCTACACTTGGTGTAAGTACATAGTACAGTCTTTCTAAGAGTTTTTTACATTTATATCTTTATGTAGGATATATGTGACAGCTACAGCAGAAATAGTGTGCGAGAGGTAAGGTTGTGTAAATGTCAGATGGATGAGGGATATGTTATATGGGTGACTTAAACATTGGAAACAAGATGTTAGTTAACCAGATAAGTTACCATTAGCAGTGTCTTACCTGCCGAACGGTAAAATAGCTTCGTAATAATGTGGTTGTCATGGGCAGAAATTTCATGAATATTACAACATCGCACTGACCTTCATTGGTTGGCATATTATTAAAAAATGCTGTTGATGGAATGTCGCATCTGCAGCGTTTACTGCTATTTAACAGTTTATTTAAGCTGACAGAAGGCACCTGGTCTCGCTTGTCCCCCATCCACAACTTTCTGATCGTTCTGATTTACATGTTGGTGTTTTCAGTGCTCCGAGCTCGTTAGCATATACAAGCTGCCTGCCATCTGTTTCATTTGCATGCTGCTTGTGCACATACTTCATGTGGTTTATTAACACAAAGTTGTGTTCACAGTGTGGTATTTATGCATGCTTTACTGATTTTGGAAGTGGTTTATATATCTGGATCTGGGCTTTATTGTGTTTTGACTTTATTAGAGGACAGTCTCAACAGCCATGAATCATGGAAATGCTGAGAGTATAATCTGTGTTGCCATTGGTTGTTGCTCTTTTTGTCTACCGTTATTAAGCCGTTTTACAGATGTAGCAATGTCAGGTTTTTTTCTGTAGAGGTTTTGTACAGCTGTCACTCCACCGAAAGAGGAAAAGCTTGTAAACCCTTATAGTGTAAAGGCAGTATTCACTAAATTCACTAAACAGATATCTTTTTACTTTATAGTTTATTACAGGAGTACATTTAACAATCACGGTAACAAAAAAGGAAAGGAAGAAAGTAGAACAAGACATTCATATTTAAACTAAATGAACATTTTTTTCCTGTAAAAAGAAATACAAATATTATGTACAGAATGACAAAAGACAGGTTCAGAGAAACCAACAGGTAAGAGGAAGGGGAAGTGTAGTCGCATGGCACTTAAAAAATAGACATACCTCGCAAGTGCTTTCTGTTTTCCATAATTAATATCAAATAAAATGCAGTGATAATAAGTCTGAATAACAAAACAAATAATAATTATTACAGTAATCAAATCAACAATATTAACATTTTAAACACTGTTTACAATATAACTGAAATACATAACATTCTAAATACATCCAATATTTACCAAAGACCTTCTCATTTAGGCTAAAACTCTAAATCTGTAATAGAATAAAAAATAGCATTTCAAATATCTTATAACAACAATATTAATCGTACAATAACATTAATATTAGGTTATTAGTAGACGTAAATAGCTGATTTTTCCCATGGCTTGCTAGAGAAAGGGATATTGTACAAATTAATATACACTATAATCTATTTATGCTCTTTTTGCTTTCACAAAATGCAAATTTTATATTTATATATATTATATATATATATATATATATATATATATATATATATAAAGGGGAAAGAAATAGCAAATCTCACTCGATACAAACTATTGCAATCTAGAACTCTCAATTAGAAAATGTACACAAGAAAAGCAGCAAAAAAAATCTATTTTTATATTTTTTTTTTATCATGAAGAAATCAGTGGTGTGGTTGGTAGAAAGAGTGAACAATGTCTAGCACAGGCAGAATCCAACTGGAATGCTATCGGACAACAACGTTGTCCAATAAGAAAAGCCCTCTGAGCGTGACCCTGCCCTCCCGTGAAATCTCATTGGTCCTTCTCTCTCTCAAGCTTCGGTTCGGAACTTAGAACTCTCTCCGGAGATTCTAGAATGTCCAAGAGTTCCGCTCACAAGTCCTGGAGTTCCGTCGCAGAAGCTCTCCATATATGGAAAATAAGAACAAAGTCTTTCTCTCCAATTACGGAACACACAAGAGAGTTCTGATTGTGCAATCAACTCAAACAATAAATCTCTTATAGCTAATAAAGTTGCTTAAACCATGGAATTTATACTGTTTTGCATTCTTAGCGTTGATTGGAGGAGCAGCAAGACAAACAGTCACCTTCTCTTTTACACAACTCAAAAATGGCTGCCCCAGGGAGACGGGAAAACAAAAACAGCACACATATAAACACACACAGAATGACAGAGCAACACTCAAGCAGCATTTATGTAGGTATCCTCCTCTCCATCTCCACGTTATCCCTCTGTTTTTTTTCCTCCTCCAGCTCAGGAAGTCTCACCGCTTCACGAGTTCTTTTTTTTCGTATCCTCATTGCGGGATAAAGTCACCGTCCCAGAGAGAACAATCTCAATGCAACTTAAAAGTGTAGTTTATGTATCAAAGCACAGGTTCAGAGAATTTACAAAGCAGACCTTGACTAATTACTTAGTAACTTTGATTCAGTGACTTTTATCTTTTGGGAACCATTTCTACCACCCAAAACTGGATACGAAAAGGTTTCAGAAGGTATTTTGTCATGCCCTATTGGAGACCCCTGATAATTTTTATATGATGATATAGTTTATATATGATATAGTTTATATGGACAGAAGGCAAAGTGATTGACAGCTTTTCCAAAAGTAATCAGTCCAATTCTGAAACTACAACATTGAGTAAATGACATTTTCATGTGCAGTCAGAGATAAATATCAAAAAGGAAAGGCTTATTCACCACAATGTCTACCCGGCACCTGAGTTCACACATCACCAGGATTACTGTGATATGCTATGGGCAACATTTTGAGTCCATGGGCAACCAGTGGGTCGCAGAGACTGGAGAGGAAAGCAGTTTCGCTAAAGATAAAGACAAGATAATTTGAATTAAAGCTTTACAGTTCTTACCCTTTATGCCCTTTCTATTGACGTGTTGGTCATTTGAGAACTGAAGCTTATTCTACTGCATGAATGGAAGCGATATGAAAAGTTAAAAATCAATGAAGTTCATTAAGTGTAGAGGCAGCTTTGTGGGGAAAAAAAACAGGAAATGAGGTCAAATTTTACTGCATCGTGATACAGTTGGCTCAGAAAAATGGTGCAGAGCCAATCTGACAAGCTCAGCAACACAATCTATCTGTGCCAAAACCTGCTACCCAATGGGCTATGATCCTTTTGACTGCATCCGGAAGCTAGTAAACAGTTTGAAACTTGATGGAGCCTTGTTGGAAGACACTAATTCACCACTTATGTATGCCATTCTTTAAATCTTTTTTCAAATAAGTGGAAGTTAAATCCAAGTGGTGCCAAATTTACCAAATTAGACCAGAAAATCTAGAACTATCAGTCAATATATCTATCTGTTTTACCCTGCTAGACAACTGAAATGTTTCACTGCATTTGATTAAGCACAAGCAAAATACTAAATATCATATTCTTTCATCCTATACCCTGTTTCATCCATCTCATCTTCCTTCCTTCTGCAACCGACTTTTCTAATTTCAGCACTTCATTTCACCAAAAGTACCACCATACTTCTCTTTCTTCCATTGTGCACCCCCCCACATTCTCTTTCAAATTATATTACATAGCTTTTTTTGTACATACATTTTGTTTGTATATTTCTTTAAAAAAATACACAGAATAGAGCATAATTAAGAACTTTTTTTTGGCAGCTTCTTCCTTTCTCAGAGGAAAGTCCCGATCGTCATCAGATGTAACAAGAGACGAAGACTTCTGCTTTTCTTTTAGTCTGAAAAGGAACCTCCAACTTGGCAGAGCAAAGGTGGAGAAGAAAAAATAATTCTGAAATTCTTTCTTTCCTTCCTTGAATCTTCTCCCTAAAGATTTTTTCGATCACTCAACCCCCACCTACTCGACAACTCGCTGCCCTTTCAAACAGTCGCTCCCAGCAGCTCTTCCGACTTGGCCATGATCTCGTTCTGGTTGGAGTCCAAGCCGTAGAACTTGACCTTCAGCCCGTCGACAGGGTGGACCACAGGTACCGTGACCACGCGGGGGAAATTCCGGGTGGCCAGCTCGAAACGGCTGGTGCTGGCTAGCTCGATAGCCAGGATGCGAAGGAAGAGGGTGGCGAGTTGCTTGCCCAGGCAGGACCGGACACCACCGCCAAAGGGCAGGTAGTGGAAGCGTCCTTCTTTGTCTTCTCCCCGCTCCTGGCTGAAGCGGTCAGGATCAAAGGCGTCCACATCCTTGAAGACAGCTGAGGTGTCGTGGGTGTCCCGAATACTGTACATCACACTCCAGCCTTTTGGAATCTGAACTCCCTGGAGACAAAAAGAGACAGGAAAACAAAACCAGTGAGCATGTTTGCAGATGCAGTCATAACTGCAAGTAGATTTCTTTCTTTTCATCAATTCTAAAAAAGTTGTTGCACATCGGTTTGCAAGACTACAAATTTTGGAAGTTTCAAAGAAATCGTATTCAAGTTCTGGTATCTTTGGCTTCATGAATCAGTTGTGACGGTAGTTTGAATTGTTAAATGTCTTTTGGGATACTTTCTTGTGGTTTGATCAGGTGTCCAAACCTTTTCTTCTTTTAGTCTTTGTAAGTTCATCGTAAAGATCTTAAAGGACGACCTTCTAGTTTCTAATTATCCATTCTTTTGAGATGAGATGGTAGTTTTTTTGAAACCTTGACTTTTTTTGGTAGTCTCCTGTGGTTTCGTAGCACTTTTATTCTAAATAAATGGAACTACCATTGCATAGAGCAAAAACAGAAAGTTGAAACCTTATTTTGAACATTATTGCTCAAACAGAAGTTGATGTGAAGATGAATGTGCCATTTTGAAAAAAACATTGTCAACAATTTCTGTAAAGAGATGTACACTGTTTAGTGACCACAGTCGGGAACTATAACTTGGCTACTCACGTCAAGTTCGAAGGTCTGCATGGCGGTTCGGTAGGCCCCTGATACAGGCGTAAAGAGTCTCAGCACCTCCTTGATGACACAGTCCAGGTACTTGAGGCTCACGATGGTGTCCAGCCTCAACTCTCCTTCGGGGCAGAGGCAGCCATTGTGGAGGAGACCCCTGGCTCTTAGCTCCTCCCTCAAACGCTCCAGGACAGGAGGGTGGCGGAGGAGCTGCATGATGAGTGAAGTGCTGGCGCTTGCCGTGGTGGCGAAAGCAGCAAAGATCAGCTCAATGGTCGACTCCTGAGGGATAATCGGAGTATCAGTGTATCAGTGTACTGGCTCTATAAGCAATGCCTACATTTGTGACCAAAGCTACCCCTTTTTCCACCAACATAGACCCGGTTCTATTCTGGTTTCTGTACCTAACTTTGAAAAATTCAGAGCATTTTGACCAAAAATCAATTTCACAATATTTCAAAAAATGAGAGTCAAGGTATTTAACGTTACCATTTGTTAATCACCTTGCAACCGTCACGTTTATCTTGCAACCACTGATAAAGATTCAATTTTACTCTTCTCTACAAAGAGTTTCGAAAACTTTCTAAAAAAGTCTCCACATTTGTCACCATTATTATTCACCCCTGAGCCTGAGCTGGGAAAATCCAGTCGCTGATATGGAAAGTAAAGTGTAATTTTAGCGTGAGCACAAACTTACGCTGAGCGCAGAACTCTACTGAGGGCGTTTGAGTTGATTTGTCTTTACTTTGTGGGAACGCCAACTGGTTTCTGCCTCAGCCTCTGATGGCCTAATTGCTTGTCACTGGAATAAAGGGTCCGGAGAGTGGAAATATAGATGGTAGTGTGCTAAACGGTGAGGGTGGACATTAGCCAAATGCCTAGTCACGATTACTGTTTTTGAGGTTGTAGCAATACAAAATTCACAATTCAAGACTGAAGGAAGGAGGATTTATTATTGTCATAGGCATTTTGATTTCTTTTCAAAAATTTTCAACAGTTATTAAGCCATATGGTGAGCAACCTGGATTCTCAACTCAATTTTGGGACATAATTCTGTAACCCGCACACACATTAAGCTTGGCATTTGTTCTGTAACAACACAGGGTCCAAAAAAAATGTCAAAAGCCAGAACATAATAAAGGTATGTTGTTTTTAATTCCTGAAAAGCAGCGTGTTTGGAATATGAAGTTCATATCCAATAACAACATTTAGCGCCGCGTGTCGGGCCCATTATTAAGGTAGTGGAATAAATAACTCAGCGGCCAGGCAGCACGACTCTCATTATAAACCTCTCATCTGCCATCATGTGTGTCAAAACACATCTCTGCCTCACCCTACGTATTTGTGTGAGTGTGTGTGTGTGTGTGTGTGTGTGTGTGTGTGTGTGCGTGTTATATATGCGTGCGTCAGAAAACTGCGGGAGAGTGCTTCAGCCTGGGCCTCTGCGACAGGGGCTCCCCAGTTCACTTAGGTGTGTATTTATATACTGTATGTGTGTGTGTGTGTGTGTGTGCGCGTACAGGAGGCCTCTTTCAGACCCCTAGCAGGGGGAGTGTTGACTTATTTTTGGCCCTGGACTTAACCCAGAAACCGCAGAGAGCGAGAGAAGCAGAGAGTTGAGTTTCCACAGAATTCCTCAGAATTACTTTAATAGGTAAATAGAGGGTGTGCCTGTCTGTGTGTGTGTGTGTGTGTGTGTGTGTGTGTGGCACTCTTACTGTCTACCTATGGGAATCAGTTTAGCATCCCTGCAGTCATATTTACATAAAGATGTGTATCATAAGTCATTGCTTCTGATGCCAAGATGATTTGTTGGTGAAATTATGATAATTGTTGATGTGTATGTGTTGAGTCAGCCAAGGCAGGTTCCCTTTGCCAGCACTTCGCAAAGTAAACAGCGAGTGTGTTCTTTTTTTGTGTGACTGTGTATTTTTGAACACGTCAGAGCTGGCGTGTATCTTTTCTGTAACTCTCTCACGTGTAATTGAGTGGCTTCTTGTGCGTCTGGCTTCTCTACAGTTTGCACACCTTTCCTTCCCACTCAGGTTAATTTTTGGGTTTTGATGCGTTACCTTCAGTTCCTGCATGGTGAGCTCGGTGCCATTCTCTTTGGCGCTCTCCATCAGGACGTCCAGCGCGTCGCTGTAATCCTTCCCCTGGGAGCACAGCGGCTTCTCCCTGATGGCCTTCTCTATGCTTTTCTGCAGGGTGTCCCGTGCACGGATACCCTGCAAACACATGAAAAGAAACATTAACTTTAGATACCAACAGGAACTGGTTGAGTTAAACAAATGTCCCCAAACTTTTTATGTACCCAAGCACCCAAAATCAGTTGATTATCTTATTGTGATATTAAAAACTCAAAAAGCATTTCATAAAAACTGAACCAGAAGAAAAAAAGGTGAATTGAGGTGCCCATTATGCTCCAGAGGTGAATTAACCTTTAAAATCTTGACAATTTGCTTGCTATTTTTCAAAAACTTGAGAAGATGGCAGTGAGCAGCTTAGATAAAATGACCTAGAGATTAGTGAGAAATTATTAAAAAGTACAAGAAAATAAACTTAAAATTTGAGAAAACAACTAACCCACAAACAAAATGCTCAAACAACAACAGTTACATTTTTAGGATACAAAATAAAAGAATATATATGCAAAAGACATGTTATATGACAAAAGCATAGTCCAAATGGAAAAACTAGAGACTTATCTTTGCATAAAAAAGCAGCTTAAAAAGAGTGAATGATGTCAGTACATACCTTCCTGTAGCCACTAAATGGCAGGTCTATAGGCAAGCTGAACAGGTTGTCCACAAAGTCCTGGAAGGTTGAGAACAGATGCCTCATCTCCTCCTCTGACACCCTGAACCCAAGCAGCACCCTCACCGCCATGGTGAACGACAACCTCTGGCTCTCCCTGTGGAAAGACAACCAATTACGACCTCAGTAACATCCAATGACAAATTCTCACTTGCATTTGCAACCTTTCTCCATAAATTTTCTTGCACCACAATTCTAGCAGCCTGAGCTTTTTCCTGGCAGAGGAACTTGTGTTATATGACTCTTGCGGATTACATGTTACGCTGATGATGTTGTGCTTTATTTCTGTCGACAGAAGCTGATAATGACTTTGCAACTTATGCCAACCTGCTGCAAAAGATATTTGAACACACAGCCATGTAATTCGTACTTTAAATGATAATATTTCAGCCCAAGATGCTGAAAAATGTTTTGGAAATTACATTTTTTGAAAGAAAACTGGGATGTCTTTCATTGTTATGATGATATTTCTCCATTGATTGATGTTTCTATGATAGGCTGATGTTCTTACTTCTTATTATAACAATGCCTCTACATGCCTTTAGTAATGATCTCTCTGTCACTGATTCAACTCTATTAAGTACATTTTTTCCATAAGTTGTGTTTCTTCTTGTATTGATAATCCTACCCTAAATTTCCAAGAGCAAGAACAATGACATGTCTATCTCTTGTGAATGCTTTCTACACTAGGACCCCTGCCGTACCTGTAGACGTTGATGGGCTCAGGGTTGGAGCTCCATACTCGGAGGCTTTCCTGGATGACCTGCTGGATTTTGGGGAGGTAGGACTCCAAGGCCTCATGGCTGAACACTTTGGCAAACACCTGGAGAGAATAACATACATATAATGTCATTTAAAAAGCTGGATTTGACTGCACCTGCCTGCTCATGACATATACTGTAGAGACACAGATAAAGATCCACCAGGATTTTCATTACATGCTCATAAATTGTATGACTTGGCACACAGACAAAAAGCACAGAGAATGTTTTCTGTACGAGCGCAAGTCCAAGCAGAGGACAAAAGCACGGATTAAGCACATAGAGTGTCTCCGGTAATCCACCTCTGTCTTAAAGTACAGTTCGTACCAACACCCACACAAGCAGAACATCTTTAGGAAACTTCAGAGCGTGGTGGCAAATCCTGACTGACTGGATGTGTGAACAGATGGCAGAAAGAACATTTTTTTCTGCTGTAATATTTACATTTATTAACACTTTCACCACCCCTGCAAATTTTAACCAAATTTGACACAACATGTATTAGGATATTTAAAAAGGATATTGTTATTTTTATCCATGCTGGTGGTGTGGCTCATTGGATAATAATGTAGATCCGTCTGTGACTTAAATATCTCAATTATTATTTGATGGATTGCCGCAAACTGCACATATGTTACATTTGTATGTCTCATATGGAGTGTACATGTTGAAACACATAACATGTTTCAATTTTCAATTTTACGTTGTGACAAAAAGGTAGAGAATGGACAGACGATGCCTTAAAAATACCCTGTTATCACAACTACCAGTAAAAATGTGCTAATGTCACCTTAAAAAATAGAGTTTTGGCCTTAACCACTGCTAAAAATGTGCAGACTGTGCCTTGAAAAATACCTGGTTGTTGTCACCACAACCACCGTTGGAAACATGCAGACATCGCTTTAAAAATACCCAGTTGTTGCCTTAAAAATATCAAGTCTTGTCATGTAGACCCTATCATCAGGTGACACATGAATGTGAACAAACTAACAAAATTTGATAGTATTTCGCCTCCTACGACAATATAACAACTTTGCTTTAACTCAACGCCTGTGGCTCGCTTTAATTTTGCATACTTCATCCATTTACAAAGTTCCTAATATTCCCCTTGGGTCTCTCTGCTGTCACATCCCTACAACATTTTCTATCCATTAATCCCCTTCATCTCCCTCTTGAATTATACCTAGACAGGACTTTCCATCGTGTGCTCCCTCTCATTCATTTTCATGTGATGCCCATTCCTTATTCATCTCCCTCCCTCTTTAAGAGACTTATACATTGTGGAGGTTTTCCCCTGTAGTCAGCAGAACCAGAATGACAGGCAGAAAGAGCAAGAGAGAGGAGGGGGGGAAGAGTTAAGTCTTTCCTGGCTGCTTGTAGTATTTCTTCGTATGAATCAGTCACCAGTCGTCAGTGTTGTTTGGACAAATAACATTCCATCTGATTTAACCTCCAAAACTGCCCTTAAAACAGTCTTGGAAATGATTTAGAAGTGGGGAGCATTGGAGAGGAGTGCAGAAAAGTGAGCAGACGGGGCTAGAATAGGGCTTTTATATTAATATGAATCAGTCACTAACACTTAGCTTTATTTGGATAAATAACACTTTTGTGCATTTAACCTTTTGAGCTCTCCCCCCAAAACAGTCACGATTTGGTCTGAATGCAGAAGAGAATGGTTAATATCACCGCTGCTTGGGCGAAATGTCAACTTTTCAGTGATGAAGCAGAAGAGTTGAGCAGGAGAGGACTGTCTGATTCTCCACAAAAGAACTTACAATACAGGTTTTATTTGATCAGTAATAGCAGGGGGGATGCAGCATGTTGTCTGGTGCACATGGTTTGCATTTTCTGCCCAATGAAACAAGACTTTAACATGTGAAGAGCACATTTTATATTAGAGATAAATACTTCTGACTAATAGTCAGTGGCTGGGCCATCAGTTCACAATTAAAACCTTACAAATCTTTAGGAAATTCGAGTTAAGATGCGGGTTGAACATTTGCATGTAGGTTTGTATCGCTTTCCATTTTTGTTTATTTTGAAGTACTTTTTGTGTTTTATATGAGCTTCTTCTTTACTTTGGAACCTGCGCAAACTCAAAATTGCATCTCGTCTAAGGTCTGTCTCGATTTATTTTATCGTTGTGGGTTCTTTTTATTGCTTCCTCTCTACTTATTATAACCATGCAGAGGAACTAAATTATTTCTAACAAAATGTCGACTTGCGTGATGCAAAATTACATACTAAATCTCCTCAAAAACAGTTTTTGATAGTTGCATCCGTCCAGAATTAACCAGCATAAGAGCACCACAGTGTATAAATTGGATCTGTACAGCAGTGATACTCAATTTACGGCCCGTGGGCCAGATCTGGCCCTTGCTAGGTTTCTAGGTGGTCCCCCCAACCCTTTTCTAAATCACAATGAAAACTGATTCACACTATGAATCGTGTTTGTACTTTAGTATACATAAGGTACTAGTATGCAGAAAACAGCATTGAAATAGAGCTTGTATATCAAAGAATGTGCCTGTAAAGGATCCCGCAACCCAGACAGAGCCCTAGCTAAGCCCCTATTGTCTTAAAGACCTAGAAATGTCCTAAAATCCAAGAAATATCCAAAAATCGTAGAAATGTCCCAAAATCCTAAAAATGTCCTAAAACCCCAGAAACCTTCAAAATCTGAGAACCGTCCTAAAGTCTGAGATATGTCTTAAAATTCAAGAAAAGTCCTATGTCAAAGAAATGTCCCAAAATCCAAGAAACAACCTAAAATTCAAGAAATGTCCTAAAATCCTAGAAACATCCCGTAGTCTGATAAATGTCCTTTAATCCTGGAAACCTCTTAAAATCCTCAAAACTCGGAAAAATCTAAGCAACATGCTAACATCCTACAAAAGTCCTCAAATCCTAGAAACGTGCTAATATCCTACAAAAGTCCTGGAAACATGTATGGCTGTGACCGGCCCTGGCCTCCTGCCCTTTTGCATAAGAGTCCCAGTATCCCTGCTGTATAGGATCCATCGCTCCTAAAGCACATAATGCATGAAGAAAATGACTTTATTGTGTAGTTGTAATATGTTTTCAATAAGTTAATACTCTGAAATAACATGGTTTTAAAGACAAAGTGTTCCTGCTTCTTTTCATTCAGACATAATGGAGGCTGAGAGGGAACACAGGAGCTTCTAGTGGGATTTGAGCCTGGGCCAGTGAGGGTACATGTGGTTCCTGAGGTCGATGTTTAAGCTACCAAACCATCAGTTGGGCACTCGTTCTCTTATTTTGTCCTCTGCCTCATTTTTCCTCTCATTTTCTTTCTCCTCCGTTGCCCTCTTCCCTCTCTCATCAGTCCTCCCTCTGTCGAATGAATGAACAATAGTCCACTGAGCTGCTGCCGTGTGCATGTGTGAATTGCGTTGCATGCACTGTACGGGTACATATATGTGTGTATGCTGTGTGTGTGTTAGGGAGTGGTTAGTGCAGATCACAGGGCGCTCTAAGACGTTAGCAGCGCTACATTTCCTCTGCAGCCGCACCCTGAGGCCGCCGGTCACAGATCAGCTTACATGACCTGCTCTCCAACCCCGACCGCAGGGGATTACATACACTATCTGACCTCAGCGCAGTCTGAGGGGAGAAGCACAGGGCTGACAGGGCTGTTCTTTTGTTTGCCTGGCTGGTGATTTCACACAGTGTGGAGGAAAAGTTGATGTTTGATTGATTGGTCACTGCTGGTTCCTCGGTTGGGTCGGGTTAGCTGTACAAGGAGGAGGGTCGATAAACACTTTGAAACCTGGACGGACATCAAGTTTTCTTGTGCTGCATTCAGACCCCCTTCACATGTATTTAAACCTTGTTTGTTTTTGGTTTTGTTTTGTTTTTTACTTTTTTTGTGCAAATTTTCAGGTATTTTTCTTGTAATATTTTACTCATTCAGATTTGGTTAGTTTCTCATAAGTTGCTCATTGATTTCCTCCTATGTTTTTGAAAGAAATCTTGCCATTATGCACAGGTTTCAAAAGTTTAATAGAATTTGGATAAAACTTTTGCACAATTATAATTATTATCTTCTCGTTTTAAAAAAAAAAAACACTAATTGTCCCATGAAGGTTCCTTTGGTTCTGTGTTTATAGAGCGTTGCATATTTACTGTAGATTTGCCCAAAAAGCGGGAAAGTGGTTTAAAAATCTGCGACCTCATCACAGCGTAAAGTCTGAGCTGAGCGGGAACTAGCAGGCAGGCTCCGTGAGAGGAACATATTCAGTGGGCCGTGTACCTCAGAAGTAAAATTTTGGGACGCCCTTTGTCACACGATCTGGTGGGAATGTTGTTGGTTACCTCAGGTAATCTCTTGCCATCTGAGTAATTTCACTGATTACTTCGTCTATCCGTCATTTATTGAGTCATTTAGCTGATTACTGGTGTGGTTGTGTGGTCGGTTTAAGCGAGCCGTTTTCCCGTCTGTTAGAGATTTAGTCGGTTACGCCGTCGTTCATTCATTTTATGGGTTCCTTCATCACCAAATTGGATGCTAATTCTTCGTCGTTTGATGTATGAATTAGCTTCCAATCAATCAGCTGTCCACCTCCACGGTTTGCATCCATGACTCAGCTGTTTATGTGTGACGGAGCCAGCTGTCGGCCAGTTTGTTGACCACTCGCCGAGAAAACTAGACGAATGTGTTTCAGAGCCACCGGGGGAAATATTCGTCAAGCCAGAGGAGGTTGTGTAACGTTGTGAATTTAGCCATTTAACCCGTCTGCACTGGATTATGCATAATTGGTCAATTTGGGCGAGTACTTTGCTTCGTCCTGCACACACACACACACACACACACGCAGACATTCATAAAGTCGGAGCAGCAGCTACTGTAGGACCAGTGAGTCAGTGTGTGTGTGTGTGTGTGTGTGTGTGTGTGTGCGTGTGCGCAGGCGGACGGGAGACTCTGAAAGGTAACTACAGGTCAGACAAACACATGGTATCTCCCTACACGGCCTGGCTGCCAATCAAGCGCAGTTTTTTATGCAGCGTCACTCTGGGACGATCCAAGTTCCACACAGGACGGGGGTGGAGGTGGAGGTGGGGGGGATTGTTCAGTCATTTTGCTGCACCACAAAAACGTGACTGTCTTCTGTAGCCTGCAGCGCAAAGACACAGGCTTAAAGACACACACACACACTGTCGCGCACACACAGACACGGTCGTCCTAATAACGTCCATATGTCTTAAATTATGTGAAAGTGCTGCGAGCTGCTGGTTCCACAGACATGTAAAGACTCCTTTATTCTTCTCTCTGCCCTCCTTTCCCTCCGTCTCTCTCTCTCTCTTTGCTCCCTCCTCTTCCCGTCTCTCCCTGCCCCCTCATCCATCCTTTTTTTTTTTTTTTTTTTAAATATTCCCTTTTCTTATTCAAACAAGCAGTCCATACGTCTTCCCCGGCTTCTATCATCACTTTGAATCAGAGGAGGATTTGCTCTGTTGGCTTTAGATGTGGAGGTCAGAGCAGCCAGGTGACGTTTAAAAAGTCACATCTGAGGCTGAATCACGTTATTTCAGCTTAGGATTGATCTGAAAGAGTGTTAGCGGCAGTCAAAACCAACTTTAACTGATTTTCTGTAACATCCACGATTATTTCTGAAATGCTCTCTCTGAAAAGGAACATGCATGTTAAAGTTTAAGTCATGTAAGTGCGAAGTATAATTTCACAGCGCTGGCTCTTAATGTGTGTATTTTCACTGGATTTGACTTAAAGAAATAATTCACGGATATAAAGAGAGTCGTTGCATAAAACTAGCCCGTTTCTGCAGTAAAAAAGCAAAAATACTTTTGAAATTGGTGCTACACAACCAGAGAAAACGAGAAAATGAACTAAAATAATTTGCTCAAAAGGTAGAAAAACTACAACTACCAGAATGTACCAGACCAAAAAAAGCTCCCGCTGGTGTGTGACGTAACGCGACCTTGCCTGTTCGGCACAATGGCGGCCAGACAGATTTTGTGTTGCAGTTAAACGATTGGCGAAAACATGTTTCTGAAAACATTTGAGGTGAGAAATATGCAAATGCAGACGTATTTACACGAACAGTCGATTAGAGCAATCGTCTAATGTCCAAACTTAAAATTACTGAGAGCTCCTGGTGTGGGGGTAAACGTTTTGAATTAGTTAATTTACGTATTTAAAAGTTAAAAGACACAAAAGTATTCATGATTTTTGGTCGTCATGTAGCAAAAGCGTTCTCAAACTGCTTCAAGAAGTATTTCCCCGATATAAAAAGTCATAAAACTCGGCCGTCTCTGCAGTAGAAAGATGCAAATACTTTTGAAATTGGTGCTACATGAGCACAGAAAACACAAGATGAATCGTAATTTTAAGAACAATTGTTTGACAACCCTAATTTTTACATACTTTTTCTTGTTTTTTCTTATTATTTCTCTGTGTTTATATACATAAGATTAACTATAAAAAGACCCAACTTCCCTTCAGAGATCGATCAAGTATTTCTGATTGATAAAAATCAGCCTGTAGGTTTTCTCAAGACTAATAATACAACAACAGAAAGTCAAACAGTCCTATTGGACACAAGCAAGAAGAAACTTGGGTAGTGTTAGAATAAAATGAAAATCAGAGGAGAAATAATGCAATAAAATAATACAAAGAAATAGACCAAAAACAACAACAGAAACAATAAAAGCAATACAACACAAATAAAATGAAATAAAATTGATAAAACATTAATTAAAAAGGTAAAAAAAAAAAAAAAAATTAACATAAATAAAAAGACTAAATAAACTTCACCTCACTGTAGAAATAAACTTCATCATTCATTTTTTTAAATTCAATTTGACCTCAGAGATTGTTGAGCAAAGCGAAGAGGGCAGACAGACGACTGGCTGTAGGTCAGTCAGATTTGGCGGTGCCCTCTACTGGTGATGAGCAGAAACACAGGACTCTGTGAGACGGACAGGACGGCTGCACGCAGAGCAGCAGACGCTTTTCAGCGCTCTGCCTTCACTACATCTCTGACTCACAGCGGCTCTCGCTCGCTCGACCACACTGATGGCACCTTCACTCAAAGGAAAACTGGCTGCGTGTAAAAACACACGGAAAGAAACCAGGTTGAAGATGTCAACTTTAAAAAGTGACACTTAAATTGAGGCAGATGTCAATTCCAATCCCTCCGCATGTCTCTTTCATTCCTGTCCAGTCTCACCCTCTGTTTTCACCGCCTGTGTTTCTCC
Source organism: Plectropomus leopardus (assembly GCF_008729295.1). Taxonomy (NCBI): domain Eukaryota; kingdom Metazoa; phylum Chordata; class Actinopteri; order Perciformes; family Serranidae; genus Plectropomus; species Plectropomus leopardus. The sequence continues at coordinate 19,661,785 of NC_056485.1, read as the reverse complement.
TTTTCCCTAAATTTAGGGATGGAGGTGGGAGAAAAAAAAAAAGAAAAACAAGGGGGAAGGAAAGTGTGGAAAGAGAGAGAATGAGGGAGTTTAAGGAACAGAAAAGAGAGTGAGAGGTATGTAAGAAGGGTGAAAATAAAGAACTGGCTGCCACTGTCAACACAGTGTGTATTTGCATGTGTGTGTTTGAAGCTAAGTTGGATTCACGCGCTGTTATTTCAGTATAAAGGGACGATTTTCCACTGCAGGTCGTGTCGGGCTCACTGAGGCCACATCAGCGTGTTTACTGCAGCTCACTTACTGTGTGTTTTCTCAGTTTATGTTGTTGGGCAAGCTATATAAAGCGTCCCAAATCATTTATTTTGCTTATTTTGTGCAGGTAGGAAAATTAAATACAAAATTGACTTTGTTTTTTTGTGATCTGCATGCGGAAAACTAATAAACTGTCACTTAACAGCAAAATAGTCGAGTTCAGTCGGTCAACTGAAGCCCTCCGATACTGAAATGTATCAGATCTGAATCCATTTAAATCCCACATTACACCAACGTTAGGCTGATTTTAAGAAGTTTTTAAACCATATACCTGTTATTATAGTAGTCAAGACAAACCTAGGAACATCCTAAAATCCTAGAAATTGTCCTACAATCCTTGAAACATCCTGAAATCCTAGACATGTCCTAAAATCTTAAAAACATGCTAAAACCCTTGAAATCCCAGGAGCGTCCTAAAATGTGATATGTCCGAAAATCCCAGAAATGTTCTAGAATCCTAGTAATATCCTAAATATGTCCTACAATTCTAGAAACGTCCTAAAATGTTAGATATGTCCTAAAATCCTAGGAGCGTCCGACAATCAGAAAAATGTCCTAAAATCCAACAAAAGTCCTTAAATACTAAAAATGTGCTAATATCTTAGAAATGTCCTGAATCTTAGCAACCTGTGTGGTGGCTGCTGCCATTGGCCCCTGGCCTACCGTCATTTTGCAGAAGTGGCCCCTGAGGAAAGCTGAGTGTCTCTGACTCGGAGGAATCTAAAACCAGATCGATAACTGGGACCAGCGATCAGAAGCGACACCTAAACCTTTAGTGTCCATGAAGGTTTCACTCAGTCCAGAAACACGCAGATCACTTCATTAGGAAACTCAACACTGAGGCCTTGATACGGTGATGACGGCGATAAACTCTGTCTGTCCGCAGCAGAATATGTTTGATGTTGTTTTTCAGACGGGGGATGATGTGTGAGCGCTGGCTGGCCTCGTTTGGCCCCGTTTGGCCCCGACCGGCCCGTAGTGGAAAAGCAGGCCGCTGTGGCTCTTTGAGGGAGTTAGTTTCCTAGCTTAACACGGGGTTAGATGGAAACTGGCTGGCTCTGTTGATCCACCGAAAGGCTAATGTGCTGTGTGAAGATTGTTTTTCCGTACGAAAACCGCAAGGACGGCAGACACACACATACACACACACACACACACACACACACACACACACACACAGAAAAGCAGTTCTGGTCCAGTGGGTCAGACGGTAAGCCAGTCGCTCATTCTTTCTCTGCAGTTGATGTTGTTTCGCTTCTGCTGTTGACTTAGTTTTATTACCCAGAAAACAGGAGGGAGCTCTGCCAACCCACACACACACACACACACACACACACACACACACACACACACACACACACACACACTCACTACATAAGTCTTGAAAACTGCCCAGCTGACCTCTCTGCCCTTCTCCCCGTTTTCTCTTTCTTTTTCGTCTCTCTCTGTTGACCCTCCTGTTATCAAAATGATGAAACAGAGTCAGACGGTCAAACGTGATGCTCTGCTGGACGGCGTCAGGTTGAAACGCTGCCGATAACGGTATGATATGAGCAGCTCAAATGTCGCTGTAGTGCGGGCTGGAGGAGCGATGAGTGGATCCATCAAACCCTGGACTTTCATGCAGGACTCTGGAGTTCGCTTCCGGTCAGCTGGTGATGTTTTTTCTACACCTAACCATGTGCCTCTTTCGCCTGAACTTAACCAAACGGCGGCTTCCAGACGCTCTGTAGTCTCATTTCGCCACTTGTTGGCAAATGCCTTTTTTATGCCACATAAAGGCTTCAGACCTATCGAGTGGAGTATTTACTGACAAACGCTAAAGTCTCTTAAGCTTGTTTTAACGTTATTTCAGGCAGACGCCTGAAATAACGTTAAAACAAGCTTAAGAGACTTTAGCGTTTGTCAGTAAATACTCCACTCGATAGGTCTGAAGCCTTTATGTGGCATAAAAAAGGCATTTGCCAACAAGTGGCGAAATGAAATCCTTTGGAAAATCCCATTGACTTTGAGGTGAGGGAACCGGGATCGCTGTATGTCTTACACCGGAGCAGATACGCTCAAAATTGAAACGCTTCATCACTTGACCTCTGTAGGGAAAACTTCTTCGTTTTGCCTCTTTGGGAGGGTCAGAGGTCAGACGGACGGACAGATGGACAGAATATCAGCAGGTTTAAGACTGCTTGTCTTGCTCAAAGACGTCTTTCCTTAAACGCAGAACTCAAGCTTTTTCATCGCAGACAGATGTTGTGTCTGCATCTGGCTGTTTGTGTTGAGAGCAGGGGAACGTTGAGGTGTGTGTGCACATACTATGCTTTTGTATACTGTTATACGTGTGTGTGTGCGTGTGTGTATTTGTGTGTGCGTGTGGAGCCCCCCACAGAAAGCCCCTCTTTGTGCCGTGTTGGAGGCAGCCTTCCTAATCAGGGGTCATTACATGAGGTTAGTGCGGGGGTCTCCAGGGAGAGGAGAGGGGATCAGAGCCCAGATTAGACCCAGCCGACCCCTCACTGTCCCCGGGCACCGCGGCAACGAAACCTGACCCCACCTCCGAACCCCTCCAAAAAAACAAAAACAAAAAAAAGATATCCAGAGAGAGAAAACTAGAGACTGATTTACAGGAAAAAACACCAGACCAGCTTCCTGTTCATCTCATTTTTGTCCTTTGTGTGTTTATCTGTGACTTTGTGTGTGTGTGTGTGTGTGTGTGTGTGTGTATAGGGGGGTATGTGCCCTGGGGATAACGGGATAATAGGAGGGAGAGGTAAGTGGCTGATTACCTGAAATGGTCCTGGCACGGAAAAAAGAGAGAGAAGGGAGGAAGCAAAGACAGACAGGAGGTGAAAAAGAGTCTTTGGACTAAAGAAAGAGACACAAATATGTGTAAAAGTCAGGAAAAAGAAGAATTTGAACAAATTAAGTTGAGAGAAAACACAGAAAAACAGGTGAAGGAGGGCGGGAGGGTGTCTCCGTGTAGAAGAGTGAAGGAGAGGACGGAGTGATGGAGGGGTCGTTCTCACGCTTCAGTAGCCAGAACGCTGCTGATAAGACTGAGAGGACGGGATAGCTTTACACCGGGACTCTCTCTTTCTGTGTGTGTGTGTGTGTGTGTGTGTGTGTGTGTAAGAGTGTGTCCTACCTTCCTCATTGTGCAGCAGATGACTCCAGTGCTTTTGACAGTGGATTCTTTCAAGTGCATGTGTGTGTTTCTGTGTCTAAACTAGTGCTGTCAAATGGTTCATTTTTAAAAACACGATTAATCGCTGAATTTAAAAGTTATTCGCGACTAACAGTTTAGTTTTGAAGACGGTTTTGAAGTCCACATTAACATGGTGAAGCCAATTTCACCAGTGTCTTGAATGGGAATTAAATAAATGCAAAGGAAAGCGTGCGCTGTAGTTAACTTCTGCAGTTAAGGGCGCTTTCAGACCGACCCTGTTTGGTTCGGTTGAAAACAAACTCAGGTTGGTTTGCCTGGTTTGTATGGTTTGTTTAGGCTGGTGCAGACCAAACAACTTTATCAAGATCGGCTGAAAAGGTGTCAGAGAAACGTCCTACAGTCCTTCAGGAATAAGACAGCAGTGTCTAGTTTCGTCATTATTTTTTGTGTTTTGCAGAGCTTTACTTGCCACTTGCTGATTGCTCGATGGTATGTTGTGTGTGATATGTGTGTGTGGTTTGTTGTGCGTTTGGGTGTGAGCTGTACACGCACAGATGTTTTTTCACAAATGAAGTTCTTAAGGGATAAATAAACTGAAGAAGTTAAAATCCGAGAAATGTTCTAAAATCTGAGAAACACATACAAAGTATTACAGAAGTCTTTTTGGTGCATAAACGGCGTGACTTTTACAAAAAAACAGAGCAAGATTCAAATTTTCAGAGCCACCATTGAAACGTTTTCATTCATCTATTATCACTGTAAAGGTGCTGCTTTATTTGATCAGTTGCTGGCATGATTTCCACCGAGAACAAAGACCGTTTCAGGACTCTGACGTGTGAAACCCCCTGAACAAGCTACTTTCTTGCCCTCATATGACACACCAATCTCCAGCATGTGCGTGCGTGTGTATATATCGTATTCGGGTGTTTCCTGACCTTCCTCCTCTTGCGGTGGATGTCTCCGATGCTGTTGGCTAGCGAGTTGGGTCCCAGCAGCGTGGCGGTGCTCTGAGGCCAGTCCACCGTCACCAGCGTGTGCTCGCCCATCAGCACTTTGCGCACGTTCTCGGCGCCCGTCACCCGGATCAGAGGGCGGCCCAGCAGGTGTGTCTTGAACACGTTGCCGTACTTCTGCCTCCGCGACGCGTGGAAGCCTGAACCCTAGATAGAGAGGAGACATGAAGGTCAATCATACAGCTCTACAGGTTATAACCAAAAAGACAAAAGACATGGACGCTGAAGAGACAAGGATTTGAGGAAGTTGTTTACCATCAGACAAATTGAAACCATACTCGTCCAAGGACACCTGGTGCTTTTCCATCCTTAAATCACCCAGTATTTTCTGTGTTTTTAGCCATTTTGATATTGTTTTGTTAAAATATGTCAATTTTTTTATTTAATTTTTTTTAGCTACTTTTTTCTTAAAGTTTAAAAATATTTTTAAAAATTTATTTATTGTAATTATTTGTGTTTTTTAAAACTAATTTTTACAACTTACATCTTTGCTCATTTTTCAAAATTTTTTGGGATAATTTCTCCTTTTATTGCTCATTGCTGCCTCCCAATGTCTTTAAGGAAATCAAGCCAATTTGCTTGGTTTTTAAACGGTTAAAGGATGCTTTGCGGAGCGGCGACAATCATCGTCTTTCGTCATCTGAATCGTGATTCTCCTCCTTCTCACCATCACATCATTAACAAAACTTTCTCTCCGAGCTGCCAAAAGACACTGATGGTATTTTGCAAACCAGATCTTTCCAGTTTTAAGCTCCGCAGCGATTCTTACGACTGATTTTTACGCTTGCTATTAATTTAAAACAGCCTTTAGGATCTGACCTTCACTCCAGCTTTGATCTTCACCTCTAAAAGCTCTGAGTAAGTATTTTCTCTCTCTGTGGTTTGGGGCCCAAACAGACCATTTCTGGTGGGTCCCCACATGCTAAAAGTTACTGATGTTTCCATCATCTCGGCTCCCAGAGCAAAAGTAAACTTATACACTGAAGGTAGCAGACTGCAGATGTTTGAGAAGCGCGTATACACGGGGTTAATTCAATGAAAACTGACTCAGGATGCCTTTAGGATGTGATCGGAGTTCAGCTTTAACATCCACCGATGAATAGTGAAGGTCAAAGGTTCTCCAAACATTTTCGGCTCTGGCTTCAAATACAGTAAATGAAATTTCTCATCCATAAAGACGAAATGAAGGAATGTAAAGAGATCTCAATGGGGCCCCTCAAGGACTGATCTGGGTCATCCTTTTAGCTGTTGCTTCGTAAAGTATACTTCAAAACTTTGGATGTACTGCTAAGATTTAATACGTAAAATGTGTATTGAAATACTTTCATCCTGTGTCTATAGTGCTTTTTTGTGGACTGAGGGACTTAAGAGAAACATCCTAAAATCGTAGAAATGTCCTAAAACCCTGCTGTAACCGGCCCCTGGCCTCCATTTATTTTGCAAAAGTGACCCCCAAGGAAAGTAGTTCTAGTATCTTTGTGTATTTTACTCTGCAGGTTCGTTAAGAATTGTCTTAATTGTGCACGTTTAGAGAACGCAAAAGCCTCGCATCCTTTTGTGAATTCTCCCTTTAGTGTCTCGCAGGAAATCATGTGTGAAATGTTTCCAGTTTAAAAGAAGAATATAATAAACAGTAGAAGAAGAGCCAAATATGCAATAAGAATGAGCTGCGAAAACCATCGTTTCTTTGGCTTTAAAGGGGAAACAGATGACAAGAACTTAACCTGAATCTACAGAAAAAGAGGAGCACAGAAACCTGACAGCAACGTTAAGCAGCAGATGCTGAAAAAATCTTGTAATGTGTCAAAAGTTCAAACTTTCTTGCCACAGAGGAGACTAGAAACCCACTTTTTCACACTAGTGCCCACCAGAAAAGGCCACACAGCCCATTTCAGGGCCCCTGCGCCGCAGTTTGAGCAGCCTGGCTGTCAGTAAACCCCCAGAGGACCAGAGCTGGAGTCAGTTAGCGAGCTGACCTGAGTTCAGCTTTGACGCTGACCTCTAAACGGTCCGGGTCACGGCAGAGCGAGAGGGAGCCGACCCCAGAACTGTAAATGGGCTGTTTGAGTGAAAAGAATATATATCAGCCCGAGGGCAGCTTACTGTGTTACACACACACACACACACACACACACACGGCATACACACCAACAGTCGCAGACAAACACATCATTCACACACGTACAGTAAAAACACACATGCATGTTCAGGTTCTCCAAATTCATAAAATTCACCAAAAAAAGTGCAAAGCAAACAAACACGCAGAGGCCTAACTGCAAATTGCCGTGACAACACTAACTGGTTTGACCCCAGTTTACTCCTGGGGAAAGAGATATGTACGACTGTGAGGCACGCACACACACACACACACACACACACACACACACACACACTGGTGACATATATAAACATATGCACCAAAGACGCAGGGCTGAAGTACGGTATAACCGACATTTTTGAGAGAGAAAGACGGAGTCTCTGTCTTTTCTGCTTTTATTGTGAAGGGATCAAACATTGAGAGGGATCGTAATGTGCATATTACTGGAACTCAGTGTGTGTGTGTGTGTGTGTGTGTGTGTGTGTGTGTGTGTGTGTGTGTTTGCCTCTGTGTACAAAGTGTAAGTGTGTGTGTGTGAATGCATAATTCTTTCTGGGACTAATTTTAGCAGGTAGTTTGTTTCCTGTTTGAGACACACCTCTCACAGCAGTGGTGTGTATGTGTGTGGTGTGCATGTGTGTGTGCATGTGCGCGTGTGCGCACAAACATATCTTTTGCAGCGTTCCACTGACTGACAAATTTCTCCTCTCTGTGATTCTGGTTTACGGTGCAATTTGTGGCTACGGAGTCCTGCAGTGAAGCCTTGATACATTTAATACAATCAAATCAAAAAACTGCCGCAGTCGCCAAAAGCTGTTAAAATGGAGGAAATAGAAAATTACAGTAACTACCTGCTCAGCTGCTGCAAGTCACTCTGAATAAAAGAATCAACCACACATGAGCAGAAACTGTTGGTTTGGTGCTTTTATGCTTTTCTTCTCATCTTTATCACTTTGTTATATTTCCTCTGTGTGAGATAGGGTAAATAGCTGAAGCTGTCGTCGTTTCCACAAAGTTTGGGGACCGAAAAGAGACAGATCTTAAAAAAATGATTGTTAAAATAAAAGATACAGAAGCAGAGATGTCCTGACAAACTAGTCACAATCTCAACTTGTCAAATACCTGCACTTTGTCAGATACCAGCGCACTGAGGCACCCTCTAGGCGCGGTATGAGATGCACCGGGTGGTGCCACATTTTTTAACCCTCCAACCAACTGCCATAGTGAAACGAGCAAGAAAATCTGCACAGGGCAGGTGGGAGGGGTGGTGGATGGGTCAAACAAACCTCAAACTTTCACCTGAGAGGATGCTGTTTGTGTCCTTATGCTAGTGATGTATGTCATGTGATGTTACATTGGGTGAGTAACAAACACACCAGTCTGTCCTCATTCCAAAGTTGTCAAATGCCGCCACTTTTGCAGTGATTTCGGCATAAGATCCCAACATAAAGGCCACCTGATCCGCTGGACGGTGTCAGATAAGAACTCAGTCAGACTTATGGACTTAATACTTACTTTCAGCTTAAGGAAAGTTATATTCTTATTAAACAGAGAAATACAATTGTGCACCGTTTGAATTCAGCTATCACTCTGACTGATGAGGCTTAATTTCCTCGTTAACCCATCAGAAAACATCATTCGAACTCCACATAAACAAAATTAAACTCACCCAAACCATTTTTGGTTACTACAGGTCCGTTTTGGATGAAATAAATCCTTGATTCACCAAGTTAGATGAAGTCACCTGTTTACAGTCCTGTAATGTCTCCCTCCACCAACTAGGTGTTGCAGTGTCAAGACTGGAGACTGAGCTCTGGTGGTGCATGCTGTGCACTACATACAATAAGTTTAATAGGCAGAGAAGCGCCTGCATTTATGACGGTGTTGATATGTTTCATAATTTCTGACAGTTTTCGAAGCTTTACTCACAAAGACTGAACACTTTTCAGCTGCACATCTTTCAAAGCACAGGTGCAACTCAACAAGGAAAGCACCTTGATTTTTTTTTAAATATTTCAAATTTTCAGAAGATGAAGACCTAAATATGTCACCACACAAACACAACACGTCTGCCTTCTCGCCTCTTGTTTTATTTAGCTCCTGCAGCTCATCTCTTTCTCCCCTTCTCGCAACGCACCTCACATCTTAACGTCTCTCTGTGTGAACTCAGCCCAAATTGAGCACAGATGCTTCAGACTCTTTGCAGCTCTGTTGGCTGTTTCATGTTGCTTTGAAAACTCTTGATTGCCAGACTGCTTTTATAGATGAAAAATGCTGCTAATTAGCATTCAGCCCGACACGCCCCACCTCTGGAGCTGTAGTTTGTCAGTGCGCTTAAGCTGCTTCAGATGTTACGACCTTTTCACGAGCTGTTGACATTATTTTATATACGCCGTGCATTCTTTCTACATAGCTTTACTCAGTATGCATCTTTAGCTGCAGCTGCATTACATTCTCATCTCTTTCTTGCTCCTGTGGTTGCAAAAATCAGTCTCACTTTCTACATTTCTTTTTGCTTAGCGTTGCGATGCAAAAGGACAACTTAAGAGCAACCAATGTTGGATTTGTACAAAAACTGGGCAATATAAACCAATGCAGAAACATTTCTGCCATTGACATTCATCACAGCTACTTGGGATAACCGCCTAAAAGTCTCTCACTCGGATTTATCTTTGAAGAGTGTATTTTTAAAGTCATATTCACACTTTTATCCTTCACCTTTTGCAGATTTTGGTTTCTTTTTCTCTCTGCCGATCTGTCTGGGCACAAACTGTTGACCTGAACTGTTTTCACAGCTCCTGTATACTTCCTCTTTTTACTGTGGCATGCACACACACACACACACATACACACACACACACACACACACACACACACACACACACATACACATTTTAGCGCGCACACACACCAGGTCGCCGGCTGGCCTCTGGAGCCCTCAGGGTGTGTGTGCGTGTAAGAGTGGGGTTGTTTTCCAAGCTACATTTTGCTGCCACATGGATGTAGAGTGGTTTAGTATGTCTGCCTGGCAGGCCTGCTCTCACACACACACACACACACACACACACACACACACACACACACACACACACAGAGTCCAATTCGAAGGGAGTTCCTCAGGCAGCCAGACAAGGCTCCCTTTCACACTCCAAGATACAGCATCAGGTTGGGCTGATTGTGTACTTTCTTTGGTGTGTGTGTGTGTGTGTGTGTGTGTGTGTGTGTGTGTGTGTGTGTGTGGTTGCAGCTACGAGCATCATGTGTGTATCTCTTCATACATTTTCTCCTCCCATTTCTCTCTGTTTTCTTTTCACACACATTTTTGGCAGCATACTGATGGTTTTCATCCGTCTTAGTCCCCGGAAAATAATAGTGCGTTGAACAAAAAGTAACACTAAAATAATCCGTGTGTGTGTGTGTGTGTGTGTGTGCGTGCGTGTGCCAGGGGTGTGGTCTGGATGACATTTAACGTAAAAGGTGAGAAGTGTACACCCCTCCTCCCTCCCTCTCAAATCTGGCAAAACACACACACACGCAGACAGAGCGAGCATGGAAAAGTTGTGATGTAATGACGCCACACTTCTCATGCAGGAGAACACGTACAAAACCGCACACGGAATCACAGCACACACACATGTACAGAGTCGTAGACGTCGCCGCAGAGACGCAGGCGTCACAGCTTCACACTGATTGCGCAGGCTGAAACACACTTTCCCTCCAAACTTCAGCGGAGCGAAGGAGCCACCGCTGTAAACACTCGCTTCAGTTTCGCAAAAAGAGACCCAGAAACCAAAATTGCTACCACAACATTACGGCTGATTTTCACCGCCGAGGTCACAGGCAACAAACTCTGATGTGAGCTGAAAACCATAAAGAGGTTTCTCTTAATGATGGAGGGCATAAAGTTTTAAAGCTTTTTTTTTCTTGTGGATGTGTTGCCTAGCAACTAAGAGAGCTGCATGGGGAGGCACAAAAACGATGTGTGCGTGTGTACGTAACGAGGAGCCACTCCGTTTTTTCCAGCAGTCGCTTTTTGTTAATGTGAATAATCTTTGAACAAAACCAGGAATCAACGAGTTGAGGGTGCACTCACCCTGTTTTTGTCTTATTGTTGTTAAACTGCAGCTTCACGTGAGTTTTGCTTGTGCTTGTTGCTTGTGAAAGCAGGTGGTGTCATTCACTTCAGTGGCATTACGTACTCTAATTGTAAAGGTGATACACATCCCCAGGCTGTATTTAAATTAGCGGTATCAAGGCTTCATGATGCTGCTGTTTTCACCACAAAATCTCCTACAGTCAATCTTCTACATTCATTAAACAATGTCTCCTACTTTGAATCACCTGCATTCATCAAACAACAAATCAGAGTTTCCAAATTTCAGTTTCTTAAACAAATGTGACAGTCTCCAACATAAAATCTCCTTCATTCAACAAATAACACAACAGTCTCCTACTTAAAATCTCCTACATTCAACAAACAAATCTTTTACTTAAAATTTCCTACATTCAACAAATAACACGTCTCCTATTTTAAATCTCCTACATTCAACAAACACAAGTTTTTTACTCTAGAATTTCCTACATTTAACAAATAACGTGTCTCCTGTTTTAAATCTCCTACATTTAGTAACACGACAAAATCTCCTACTTAAAATCTCCTACATTCAACAAACAAGTCTTTTACTTAAAATTTCCTACATTCAACAAAAATGTGTCTCCTGTTTTAAATCTCCTACATTTAACAAATAACACAACAAAGTTTCCCACTTTAAAACTCCTACAACAAACAACATGAAAAAATCTCCTACATTCAACAAACACAACAGTCGCCTACTTAAAATCTCCTACATTCAACAAATAACATGTCAATCTCCTACTTTAAATCTCCTGCATTCAGCAAACACGACAGTCTCCTACTTTAAATCTCTTACATTCAACAAACAAAATGACAGTTTCCTACTACATTCAGCAGACAACGCGACACAAGTCTCCTATTTTAAATCTCCTACATTCAACAAACCACACGACTCTCCTGCCTCCTCACTCCTTTGCATTCTTGCTTGTCCTGACTGTGACAATGACAGCGTTTTCTTTGTCACAACCGAATAATAATCTCCTTCTCCTTGTCTTTGTAAAATTGTCGTTTTTTTTCAACCACTTTATGTCCGTCTCTCCTAAACTCCCTGTCGGCTTTGAGGTAAAAGTAAAACTGGCGCCGGCAGGTTGAGAACAGCGAATGCAGCTTCAAACTGGACCCCGAGGCGTCATTAGGTATGAAATGCTGCACAGAGCTTAGGATCCGAGTTGAGGTCATATTAAGGTACGAAACGGGGTATCAGTCAGGTTATGTCGGGGTTAAAGGTTATGCACACACCAGTAAAGTGTTTAATCACAAAGTAAGTGAATATTCCTAAAGTATAGCTCTTTAAACTTGCAGTCTGGAAACGGCCGTTTGTGGTAACCGGCGATGTCAGCTTCTACAGACTCCCTTTTATATATTTTTTTGAACAGAGATTTATCAGATATTTTACGAGAACCTCAATAAAGGAGGGAGAGAGGAGGAGGTTTTTCTGCGAGGATTTTCCACACACGCCATCCAAACACTCACACATAAAACCTTTCATTACACATTCGCACATACACTCAAAAAAGTCTAACAAACGCCACCGCGATCTCAGAAAATCTCAGAAAATCTCCCTCTTGTTCGCACTCTCTCTCTGTTTCTCTCTCTCTCTACAAACACACACCCCTCACACACACACACACACACACACACACACACTGTCCAAGCAGAGCTAGCTAGCGCGCCGGCCGTGCTAAAAATACCCCCGTCTGTTCTGTTGGGGTTGGCCTGGGGGCAACCTGGGCCCGGGCTTATAAATGTCCTCTTTGTAGCGCAGTGGAAATGTCCAACAAATGACTCTTTTATTAGGGCAAGACAAAAAAACAAAGCTAATTATGTTTACTTAGATCAACGCCGCAGCTCCACCAGCACACACACACACACCGCCACACTGGGGTGACAGCGCACGCGTGTGTGTGTGTGTGTGTGTGTGTGTTTGTGTGTGTGTGTGTGGAGTGGGGGAGAAAGTGTACACTTGGTTATAAAACTGAAATATTGGAGTGACGCTTAGACAGAGCAGAGAGGGCTTTTCTAGACACAGAGGCTGATGGGAAAACAGTAGCAGGAAATGAGTGACAGTGCAGCAAAGTCAGAAACAGAGTCGGTCAGTACTTTGCAGGAAAAGAGTTTTATATTTTTTTTGCAGCCAGTAGATCGTCAAATATCATCCGCTGTCACCGCATACGTACGGATAATTTAAAATGAATGTAATGTATTGCATAAGAGATACATTATACGTGTGTATCATTTGCATGATGCACGTGTGTGAAAACTCTGATTTCAGCTGTTTATCTGAGTTGCAGAAAATATCCCATAAATTGACATAAATGCATTTCCATTTAAATTAAAGTAGATGTGTTCAGATCTGAACATATCTCACTCGACAGTTTAAATAATTGGAAACTAGGCACATTTTTTGGTGCACTCAGTTGTAGATGAAGTACCTGAAAGCCACACTTGAGTAAAAGTACAGATATCTTACTAAAAAAACTACTTTGATAGAAGTTTAAGTCACCTTTTAGAATAGTCCTTGATATTTACTGCACTTGTGTCAAAAGTAATTTTATTATATTAAATGTAATTAAGTAGTGAAAGTTAAAGTGAAAGTAAATGCTGTTTATGAAAATACAAGTATTCAGAATTTTTGGGAATTATCAAGTTTATTCCTTCCTTACATATACGCCACTCAGTGGTGTCGGCATTACACTTTAGGACTTAAAGGGTTTAAAGAAAACCTTTCACCTTCAGAGCCGACACGCTGCAGCGGAGCAGTCATCCGTCACAAATCTGTATCTCCTTGAATCGGTGCTCGCTCTCTGTGCGTCGAGACCAAATTTCTGCCTCCGTCATGAAGTCGGTCTCATCGTAGAGTGAAATGTTGTTGCTAGCATGTAGCACCTAATCTGACGTGCGACCTGACCGGAAATCGAAACTTCGCTGCAGCTTTGAGAGGAGCTGTTTCCATTTGTCCTCACGTGTTTAACCTTTAATCTAAGTTGGAAGCTTGGACCACTGATCCGCCAAACCCTGATTTTATTTTGTAGTAACAAATTAACAAAAATGCATTAGGAAACAAATATACTGATAGATACTGAAGTAAAACTGGAGAAAAATACTTTTACTCCACTACACAGAAGTGTAGTGGAGTAACAGGCAAACATGGCAAAAGTATTGAATCTTGAATAAAATTACGATCTTCTCCCAACATGGGTCGTATTTAACATATTTGGAGAATTACATCATCAGCTCCTTTGTGTAGATTTTGAGTGAGAAAAAAAATCAATTTTAACTGAAATTAGGATTTAATAAATAGAAAACAATCAAAAATTGTCATTGTTAATTCCTTTACGGTTGTCTGTTGCGTGTTAGAAAACATGTTCATGTTTCTCGATCTTCCATAGCCATAAAAAAGCAACAAAAAGAATTAACCCAAAAATTTTTTAACCTAATTAGCTGAAAGTTAATTAAGAATAAGCGAAGTGAACCGGAAAAAAGTGTTTAAAATATGATATTTCTTTAACATAAATATGTAAATGTAGTTTTTTTTCCTAAGGACATTTTCCCCTAGCTTTTTAAAAATAATTTGTGGAACATTTCTAACCAAAATGCTTATTCAGAGGTTTAAATACTTAAATACAGCACGAGAAAAGTGATGCTGTTCCGGGTGTCAAAGGGTTAATATAATTATTTGATGCCCTCCATAGTAACTTGAGCTCTAAAGTACTTCTAAAGCTGCACAGATGGAAGTGTCGAGATGTGGAGGACTGACTGCTTGTTTCCTCTCGCTGCAGGTGCTGAGGGTCGGTGCATGGCGGCCGCCGGCTGCAGCGTTTGTTTTCCAGTGCAACTTTTAACACGGGGAAGGCGATGATGAAACAACGCGCGCTGACGCATCTTTGACAGCTCGGTGTGACGGCCGCGAAGGAGCAGGTGAGTCAAACGTTATCATTAGCGACAGGAAAATGACATCTGTTTTAGAAAAATAGCGTCTGGGAAAAAAGAGGGATAGCGACAAAGACAAGCACGCCCAAAAAACCTCAAATTACATCAACGGAGAGTTCAAACGAGCCACAATTTAGTTCACAAAGGTCACAAATCTTTCGCAAAATCTGCAAAAAAAAGTTAGTCTTCAGGATTGCGTCTAAAATGAAGGTTAAAAATTAAAAGTGAGAAAAGCAGCCGCAGAGAAAGACGAGAGAGAGGAAACGAGGTCAAAGGCTGTGAGGGAATTCCTTCTTTCTTTTCAGCTGTCAATCATTCAGCCGGTGCCAGAGATACCAAGGAACCAGTGTGTGAGTTTTTGTGTGCGTGTGTGTGTGTGTGTGTGTGTGTGTGTGTGTGTCTGTGTGTGTGTGATATTGTGTATTTGAATGGTGCGATAGGTCCTCGACTTGACAATGAACCCCGTCCCTTTGCGGTCACGCCGCCGCATCAGAGAGACAGAGGGAGAAGGGGAAAGAGAAGAAATAAGAAAGCGGGATGAGAGGGAAAAAAGAAGGAAAAGAAAGAGAAGAAGGGGAAAAAGAGAGATAAAGAATGAGAGGAGGCAAAAAAGAGAACAGGAAGGAGAAAGTGTTAAAGGGGTGAGCGCCAAAAACGGAGCGAGAGAAAGCGAGCGCAGAGCGTGGCAGAGGAGGCGGGGAGATGGGAAGGGTGCTGGTTTCAAAAAGGACGGATTAACGCAAAAGGGCTTCGGATAGTTCAGCCAAAAAACAAGGAGAATAGAGAGAGCGAGCGAGTGAGCGGGCGAGAGAGAGACGGAGAGAGAGGGTTGGCCCCTGACCCGGGGACATTATAGGAGGGGAGATTATGGTTGTTGAAAACTCTCTAAGCACTCACCCTGGGACCCCAGCTAATACCCTTACACTCACTCACACACACACACACGCGCACACACACACACACACAGCTGCAAGCAGATACACACACAAACTCAACAAATTCGTGTGAAGATATATTTCTTTCATTATGAGCAAATCAAATGATACGATCAAAACCATCAATCAGCTGATCCTGCTAAAACATGTTCATCCAAAGCTGCACATATTTTCCGTTCATCCGGTTTCATTGTCGTCCAAAACTTTTAAAAACACATCAGTGAGCCATTCTGCTGCTAGAAACACGGGAGCTGTGAATCCCAATCCTGTGGACTTGCCGTGGGTTTGGGAGGCATGTTTGCTTTTTTTAAAAAAAAAATTTTCTTTTTAAGTTCATGGCAATCTTTATTCCTTTAAATTTTTTGCTGATTTTTAAAAACGATTTTTTTTTCTTTAGAGCTTTTTCTGTGATTTTTTTTTTTTGGGCCCCCCCCCCCAAAAAAAAAAACAAAAAAAAAAAAAAAAAAAAAATTTAATTTTTTTTTTAATCTTTTAATTTTTTTTTTTGGGCGATTTAATAGAAAGCATGCCTTCCAAACCCATGTGCCTGCCAAATAAAAAATTGACAAAATTACACCATGTATGAAAGCCAGAAACTATGTGTGAAAAGCAAGTGAGCAGAGAAGAAAAGTTGCTAAAAATAATGAATATACAGTGCATATAGTTCTAAAAGTAATGGATAAATGGCCTAAATAGTTAAGTAAAAGTAATAAATATGCAGTTGAAATAGTCAGTATAAGTAATGGAACGCCACTCGTGCAAACTGGACTAAACAAACCTAAATGCTGACAGTTTAATTGAATGAAACGTGTTGTAACAATGTTGTTAAATATTGTAAAAACTGTATTAGCAAATAGTACGAATAATATTCGATAATATCCAGTGAATAACACATCTGAAACTTGATGCGGTACTTTAGAAAAGAAACAGAAAAAGTTGGGAACCTTTCCATTAAAGCAGTGAATGTGTATTCATCCACAGCTGAAAATAGTCCCCAACAAATACATTTACTCCTGTTTGTGCCAACTAAAAACGACAGCTGTTTTTGGAAATGCTTGAGCTTTTTTTTTTTTTTTTTTTAAAAGTATATTTTTGATATTTTCTTTTTCAGTTGGAAGAAACAAATTTCGAATTGAGCGCCACAAAGCGTTGAGAGCCGGACTAACACTTTGTTGACCATTTCATGGGATTTGTCGACAACAGAAAAGAAAAAATTAGTAATTCCAGCCTTATTCTTAGTATTTACACACAAAGTTCATAAGCTCTCTTTCACGCACGCACTCATTGAGAAAGAGAGCTTAACATTGTGCTCTATACTCGGCCCAGGACAAGAGTGTTTGGAGGAGGGAGCAGTGTGTTCTCGGGGTGAAAGAAGGGGCACGGGAGACCGCTGCCAGCACCTCCTGCTAATCTGAACAAGAGGAGGAGGAGGAAGGCAGGGATGGAGGGATGGATGAGGAAGAATAGAAGCAGGGAGGAAGATAAAAGTGAGATGGAGACCGATGCTTTTTTTTACCGAAAAAAAAAAAAAAAAGAATTTTTGATTGACTTGTTGTCGCTGGATTTGCGGTAAAGCTACAGCGACAAAAGCGAATACCGACATACTTTTTTAGAGTTTGAGGTGACGACTGTTGAAAGAATTTCATTAAAAAAAGGAAGAAAGACGCCGGGAAGAGTTTAAAAATCTCAATTTAGCAGTAAAAACAAGAAAAAATAGAGCGATAAGATAGCAGTAGCGAAACCGATAACGCAAAAAGCAACGGATAAACTTAAACACAAGACTTAAACATCGACTTTTACACACAAGAATAACAGAGATATGCCTCACGCTTGATTTTCCGTCGATAAATTACTTAAAATAAAGACGATGAAAAAGAAACATGGAGAGAAGCTTGAAAAAAGGTTCGAGGGGTGTGAGAAGAAGAGTCCTTGGAGGTTCAAGGGTCCTGCCTTGAATGTTAACACTGTTACAAACACACACACACAAACACACGTAACGGGCTGCCCCTTGTGTCCGCTCAATGAACTATGTATCTCTCACCCAGCAAACACACACTGGCCACTTCCCTGCCACTCTCGTAGAAAGAAAGAAAGAAAGAAAGAAAGAGTTAATTATTTAGCATCGTAATATGATCCGTCTGAGCTCACACACTCATGTGCATGTGTGTGTGTTTGTCTAGCTGTGTGCACGCTCTATATGTGCGTCTGCTGCATGTTATGTGCTTATATACTCATAGTATTTCCATCTACTGTGTGTGCATGTGTGTATGTGCGTGTGTGTGTGTGTGTGTGTCGGGACTGTGTAACCGCAGCTATGCAGCACACAGCGGGCTGGACCGCAGTAATGGAACCTTACTATAGATGAAGCCACCAGGCCCTCACAATCCCGGCTCTGTCTGAGCTGGTTAAAGGCACAATCTGCCCAAAAACACAAAAGATCCCACATGTGCTGCAGAGCGGAGACGCTCCGAGGTGATCGGCTGTCTTCAGCTGGAAAATAATGCACAATAAAAATGTGGTTTTTATCCACGATTTTATCATAACACGCTGGTTTTTGAGATCAGAGAGAGCCTGTAGCTCTGTTGACACAGATTGCGTCATGGAGCCACTACGAAGTCCGCTCTTTATGCCATCTTTGCATTTTCATAGAAAAAAATGCCGGTATCATACCACTCCAGTGTGTGAGTTTAGATAGCATGAAGGCACTGTGGAAGCAAAAGAGGCGTGACGGCCAGGCTTTACCATATCACAATATGCTAGGGTATTTAGAAATCTCCGGAGCTATGTTTTTCTATATCGTCACACTTAATGTTAAACTTATCGTATGTAGTGCACAGCATGCACCACCAGAGATCAGTCTCCAGTTTGTACTTAGTTGTAGAGGTAGAAGTTACAGGACTGTAAACAGCCGGCGGCCAGCAGGCAGAGAGAGACTGTGGGGTTTTTTCTACAACTAAATTGGTGAATTAGTGATTTATTTTGACCAAACAGGAGCTGGTGATTGTTGGAACGGTGGACTTACTAACTACATTACAAGAAAGAGCACCAAAGACAGTTTGGGTGAGTTTTAAGTGTGTTTTATGATGAGTTAACGAGGCGAATTAACCTTGTCAGTCTTCTGTGATCGAGAGAAAGTTGAAGTCAAATGGTGCACAGTTGTATTTCTCTATTTAATACAGAAAATAGGTGTGAAAATATTACTTTTTAACCTTTTGTGGGTTTCTATTGTCTATTTATTAGTCTGAAAGGCATAGGCAAAGTCATATATCACGTATACCTGGCAAAATTTAAGCAGGGTATGAAGTACACTAATTGGAAACGCTGATGTTTAAGTCAAAACTTCTCAGAAACGTTCCACTTGCAAAATTTTGAAAACCACATTGGATGGGATGCGACTGCACTTGAAGGCACCACGAGTGTGTCAAAAGGGATAAGCAGAAATTAAAGGATGAAAGAAAAATCAATACCTCGGCTCAATCTGTAACTGGCTGTTAAATGTTGAGGGATTTGAGGGAAGTGCTGCCGGAGAGAGCAGGCTGCAGCAGGACAGGTGTAGAGGAAGAAGAGAGAGAGACGAGGGAGGAAGAGCGAGAGCGAGCTGTCATCGCTGTGTGAGATGAGAGAGTGTTTGGTCTGCAGGACTGTTATTACTCTGCCCACCATCATTAACACTTCATCACTGCAACAGAGACAGAGACAAGAAGACAGGCTGGCAGACAGACGGGCAACGCATTAGTGTGTGTGCACGTGTGTGTGTGTGTGTGTGTGTGTGTGTGTGTGTGTGTGTGTGTGTACAGTTTATATGCATGTGTATGTGCATTGATGCCAAAGTTTCAAAGTGCTGAACTGATGCTGCCTACTGATAACATTTGCACCTTCTGCATAGAAATCTATTGTGTGTGTGTGTGTGTGTGTGTGTGTGTGTGTGTCGTACACTCTGGCTCATTCACAAACTTAAATCACATATACACACAGTACAGTCTGAGTGTCTGTGCCATGTGTTCATTTCCTCTGGTCTGACCTAAATTCAGTCCAGCCTGTCTGCACTGCATGTGTGTGTGTGTGTGTGTGTGTATGTGTGTGTGTAGATATCAGTTCCATTAAATGAGGAGACTTGTGTTGTGGCGTTCTCCCGGACGGCCAGATAGGTGATTTTCTTTTTTTTTCTGTGGAAGTTTAAAGAACTTCATTACCCAGAAACTCTAGAACATTGTATTAGTAGCTTGTACATAATCCCAAATCCCAAAGTTTTTGATTTCACGTCAAAACCATCAATTAATTTCCCAACCGCATCTGGGAACTTTGCACTTTGGTGACCCCAAGTGGAGGCAGAACTGTTTAAATTCAGCACATATAAATAATGTTGCATTTTTTAACCCTTCGAACCCTGCACAGATCTGCTTAAGTTCTTTCAAGCATATAAGTAACAAGTTATGAGTTACAAGAAAAATACCAGAAATATTGCAAAAAAAGAAAATATGTAACAGAAAAAGGTAAAAGAAATAATAAAATAAAATATTTAAAAAAAACAGAAAGACAAATAAACATGTAGATTAAATGATAATAATAATAATAGTATGGTTTTCGAGACATTTTTCCTATTTTTTGTTATTATTTTCTAATTATTTCTCTCTCCCTTTATGAAGTTTTTTCCAGGCCATTTCCTTTTCCTAATTTTTTGCAGTTTGTGGGACATCTCTCCAAATTGCTTTAAAAAAAACAGACCAATTTGCTCAGTTTTAAAGGTGTAAATGCATGTGAAAGGTGTCTGAACACAGCATGAAAAATGGATAAAAACGCTGTATAAAGCAATTTTACCTTAAAAATCTGTGTTTTTCCGATGTTATTGAGCTCGTTGTGGAGAGGCTGATAACTATGGTGGCAGATGTGAAAACACAAATGCCCCTATTTGGAGCCAGTGTTTGGTTTGTCCATTCTGGGCTACTGTAGAAATATGCAGGTACAACACTGCAGACTCTGTTGACGAGTAACCATTTAATATGCAGATATAAACGGCTCAATCTAAGGTAACGAAAAACACAACAATTCTTATTTTCAGGTGATTATACACTAAAGAAAACACTGTTATTATACTATATTCCTGCCAGTATATCCCCCCAAATTCTACACACTGGACCTTTAAATATGTTAAACTGTCATTGCCTCCTTTCTTCTTGACTCACATTTTCTCATTCTCCTCTTTTCTCTTAACTACTCTTCCAGATTTCTTAAACAAACACTCTTTCTCCCTAAATGTGAGTATTTATACATACAGTATATTTTTAACTCAACACGCGCAGCAGCACATTTTTGAGACCGATCCATTTTAAAGCGATCTGCAGTTTAAAAAAAAGGTTTTGTGGTCACTCTGCCAAAGACCTGTCTGCTCTCATTAGGAGCCGGAGCTTTCCGAAGGGACGGTGCCAAGCAGGAGCGTTACTACCGAGCAGACACACACACACACACACACACGTGCACTCAAACATTACCTACATGGTTCAGATTTATGTTTATATCAAGATACACACATAGCATGGGCACACATAACCTTAAACGCATGTACAATTAAATGTTTGCAGTCATTTAACAAATGTGATTCATAAACACACACATTAATCTACACATAGACACCTAAACATTTTTCCAAATGCACAATCCTTTAAAGGTACTTTTAGACGGTCACCAATCACTTGTTATCCAGAGATTTTTACACTACGACATATTCCTCAGACACAATCTGCAATCCAGGAACAACTTATATTTAGATACTTTACTTTACCTGTCACTAAAGCAGCTGTAATCAATATTTTAAGAGTTTATTCTGTGTGAAAACAATGTGGCAGTATGAAAAAGTTCTCTGTTGTCTAGCCCAGGACGTTACTCTTTCAGTTCCCTGCTTCTACGGCATCGTTTTCAGTCGCAGTGGGCCAATGTTTTCAGCAAAAACCATCAAAAGTCCTACTGTGTTACCTGCTCAACGCCGAAAAGCAGACAAACAAAGCTTTGCTGGTGAACATAGATGAGAATTAAGAGGCTAAAGAGCCACATATTTCCCTTAGGAGATGGTGGAGACCAAAAACAGAGCAAAAAGAGAGTAAATATTGGACTAACATCCATCAGGTGGACAAAAACTTGACCCAAAATGAATAACGACATTGCTAATGGATGTGTTAATTAGGAACACTTAGCTAGTGTTTGCATATTGCTGTATCTGGCTAAAAAGCAAGATATTTTTCTTTGGTGGAGACCAAAAACAGAGCTAAAAGAGAGTGAATATTGAACTTAGAATCATCAGGTGGACAAAAGCTTGACCCAAAATGAATGATAATGTTGCCAATTGATGTATAAATGAGCAACTGTTAGCTAAAAAATCAAAATATCACTTTTAAAAGCTATCAGGTTTGTCTCAAGATACTTTATCTCTCTGGATCTGCTTACAGCCTTTTAACTTTTTTCACTGTTCAACATGACCCATTGCTGCTTACTATCTTATTCAGTTTTGCAACTAGCTGAAAGGGGGCATATCGCCGCCTATCGTTGTGGAGTCGGACATACCTCTGTCAATAAATCGTTTCTCCCTACTTGCTTGTACGAGGACAGTAGTCCAATTTAATGGCCCAATGGAGCTGTAACCGTAGCTTGACTTAACTGTGCATGTAAACGTAGTGAGTGTTTGCAAAACTTGGTTTGGCGCTGTATTTGTCATGAAAGCATTAATCAAGAACTTCTTATCTCTTCATCAAACACTGCTGTTGAAGTGGAATAAAAGTCTGCATGCGGCTATTTTCCTCCGGTCTGACACTCTTAATCAAAACCGTTTTGCTATAAAAACCCCTAACATCTGCCACTACATTTCTTAATTTCTTGAACTTAATCAAATGCTCAGCGCGCTCCAGCTCTTGGCACATTCGGAGGTCGTTCCCCCCAAAGACAGACGACCCGTCTCTGTCTGACATGTCGTCTCCGTGAGCAATCAAGCAGCAGACTAGTAGCTGAGACATAAAACAGCAATCTGGGCAAGAAGGTCCCATCAGATCTCCATCTCTGTCTGTCTCACTTTCCCCACAGCGTGGATGAGGATTAGGCTGCAACCCAGCATCTCTCATACACTGTAAAATCTGACAAGTTGATCTTACTTAAAATAAGTAACCAATTGCATTGAAGAAGGAAAGTAAATACAACTAATTATCTGGATTTATGTTTACTTTATACCTTATTGCTTACCGCTTGCATAAAATTGAGTGAATTTACGTAACTCTGTGAAGTTGTTCCAACTAAAAAATGCCTCGAAAAGTGTAAGTAAACTTCATATCTAATTGTTAGATTGACTAAACATTTAATTAGATTTACTTAACTTTGTGAAGTTGTTGCAACTTAAAAGAGACAAGTTTAATTAAATCAGTCTTTCCAATTTTTAGCAACTTCAGTAAACCAAGTTCACTGAGCTATAAACACTGTATTCTTCTGGTCACAAACTACTCAATCGTATTCGTATTTTTAAACATGTTAACAAAACAAAGGTTGCAGATCTCTTGACCCCAACATTGGCAAGATCATCTTTGTGATGATCAAATTAAGTCAGACTAACTTAGTTTACTGAAGTTGCTAACACTTAGAAAGAAAAATTGGCATTGTTATGTTGCAAAAACTTCACAAATTAAGTGAATACAACAAGATGTTAAGTAAACTTAAAACTTTGATATAAAGTAAACATAAAATTAGGATGTATTGCTAATTTTACTCTGCTTTTTGAAGCCAATTGATCTCCACAATTATTTAAAGTAAGTTCAAGTAAGATCAACTTGTCAGATTTTACAGTGGTTTACTGAAGTTGCCAAAACTGAGAAAGATTGATGTAATTAAACTTATTTTAAAGTTGCAGCAACTCCCCACACTTAAGTAAATAAAACAAGGTTTTATGTAAACTTAACAATTAGATAGAAACTTAACATGAAATTAAGACTAATCAATATGCTTACACTTTCAAGGTAATTTGTTTCCAAGAATATTTCAAGTGAGATCAACTATTCACATTTTACAGTGCACAGTATACTTGGTTTACTGAAGTTGCTAAAACCTAGAAAGACTGATTTAGTTAAACTTGTAACTTTTACATTGCAACAACTCCTGAAAATTAAGTAAATATAATTAGATTTTAAGTAAACTTAACCATTACATGTAAACTAAACCTAAATTAAGACTAATAGTTACAGTTACATTTTTCAAGGCAAACGGGTTCCAAGATTATTTTAAGTAAGATCAACTTTTCAGATTTTACAGTGCAGTTTAACAGCGTTCACGAGGCATTTCATTGACTACATTAAGCTCAACTTTAAGACAAGGTCAAAGGACCGGCCAAGTGACTTGTGCCAGATTCCTCTCTGCTTTTGGGGACATTTGGTCCTCATAAGTATAGACAGCCTTTCATTCCTCTATCTGACTGACATTACTCCCCCCCTCCCCTCCACATAAACTTGGCCGTGGTCCTCGGTTGCATTCCGGGAACGCGTCTCGCTCGGTGTCAGATGTAACGGAGAGGAGCACCGCGAGTTCAAGCCCCGCGCACGGCCAACGTGCCTCCGCTCGTCACTCCCTCCTTTGCTTTCTTTTTGAGGTTTCTCTCTCTCTCTCTCTCTCTCTCTCTCTCTCTCTCTCTCTCTCTCTCTCTCTGTTACTTTTTTGTTTTTTCCCCCACCCCCCCCCCCAAACCTTTTCTGTCCGCGTGCTCCTGGGAGCCATCAGTTCGCGCTGACAACGGCTGCTTAGTAGCAGGACTCGCGTGCAGCCCGGTGGGGTCAAACTGCAAACTTAAGCTTTCTTCTCTTAGCTGATAAAACTCCCTTTTTTGCTTTTCCTTTTAAGTTCAGACACACAAATGATTGTGATTGATCAGGAGTTGATACTTTGAAGATCAGTTCCCCAATTTTGGAAGCAAATGGACCCCAAAAATGATCAGTATTTGTCCCTGAAAGTTTTTAAAAAGTTCATGCACATCACTGGATTACTGCGACCTTCTATCAATCAGCTTGTAAAAGGAGGAATTTTGGACTGATTTCTGAAACATGCAGCATGCAGAGAGAGCGGAGCTGCAACACTGTGCACTTTACCCTCACCTTAACCCCTTTTACGCACAGAAATCTCCCTTTTCTCTCCTCATTCTGTCTCTGCACAAACCCAGCCAATCGCATTCTTGTCATTTTTGACCATCAAACATTAATTTGAAATCCTCAGCCTTTATGTTCTACTCTATATTTGCCGCCACTAATCGCCAGCAGCGTATCAGATAAGATCGATAGCCTGACGCGCAGGGAAAGTCGCGCCGCGGTTGGCTGACCCGACACGCTCCCGTCTGAGATAATAAAAAACACAAAGTGATCTGATCGCCTGGTGGAGCCACAGTTGAGTGCGAGAGAGAGAGAGAGAGGGAGAGATTGCAGCGCTATAAACTAATCAAAAGTGAAGTGAATGTCTTTGATGCTCGCGCGTGTTTGTCTGTGCGCGGACTGGAGACGCTCTGTGTGCATCACATGCGCGCAAGATGAGGATGAAGCAGTTTAAATGTACCTAAAGACACATATTTTGCAAGAAAATAGAGATTATCCGCGCTGAGATGAGACTTTATGACTTGATTTAACGGTGCGCATCGTGAGATGTTGCGTCAAATTGATTAAAGTTGCGGGAAAAGCAAGAATTTGCAACATCTCGAATTGGAGCGCACGAATTGCATGTGGCAAAATCTGTGAAAGAGTGCAATATTTGTGGTTAAAATGCTCTCTGCCAGTCAAAATTAGATTGCCTCACTGTCCCGCTGCAGACTAACTCATCATTAGTAACTTGATATTGTGGACTGATCCGTTAAAGGAGCGCACACACAGAAAACAGCGGAAAAGTGTGATGAATGAACCCAGAGCGCCAAAAAAGTCTCAAAGAATGACATAAAAAAGACAGATAAGGCTGATTTCATCATCAGACACCGGGACCCGCGCAGATCCAGACACCGTGTCGCGCTCCCCTCCCCGCCCCGAGGGCGCGCTTACCTGCAGGAGCCAGTGGCAGGTCTCGCCGATGAACGGGAAGCCCATGGATCCTTTGGGCATGGGCAGCTTGCAGTTTTTATCCCGCGTGGCTGTCCACCGGAGCTGCCACAGCTGCTGGGACACGGCGAGGAGCAGGGCCATGGACACCAGGCAGGCGGCCAGAGTGGCCAGAGCCGAGACGAGGTCGAAAGTGTCGAACAGCATGGTGATGGAGAGCCCGGCGGTCTCTCTGGAGCTCTGGATGACTCTCAAAAAGCTGCGAAAAGGGTTTTTTCAACTTTGGAAGCAAAAATTATCAGATCTGGATCTCCGGGAAGGTTAAAAAGTTTGTTTGGGTTTTTTTTGCGTAAAAGCGCAAAGCTCCTTTACGCACTCCAAAGCCGAGGCGGCTGTTCTCAGAATGAATGAACGGTGTGGAGTGCGGTTCTTTCTCTCAGACAGATTGGATTTCTCTCTTCAAATGGTCACAAAGTGGCGTTTTTGTGCGTAAAAAAGTGCAAATCAAAGCTGAGCGGAGGAGATGCTACAGGTGAGCTGCGCTTCCCGGCTCCCTGTGTCTTCAGTATCACACCTCAGCTTGTAAAGTGGAAAACCATCAAAACTCACTTTTTTAATGATTTAAGCATCTAGAACAGGACGCACACAAGACTGGACACTGTCCTGATGTTTGAAATCTCATTTTTGGTCTCGTTTGTGGATCAGTGACTTAAAATGAGTCTGAAACTTGAAGGCAAGCAAAAAAAAAATCTCTAGGTGACACGTTTATGTCAGGAGCTGGGACACCGTGGGACACGTGGAAAAAGTGAAGAAACCGAGCCCTGGAACTAACAAGGGCTTTACTTTTTAAAAACTTCTCGGGGGATGGAAAGACTTGGTTTGGAGAGAAGGGGAGAAATGAACGAAAAGTCTTCCAGGAATCGCGTCTCTGTCAACTCCAAAAAAAAAAAAATAGGGAAAAAAGAAAAGTTTATAAAAGTTGTAATCTCTCTCTGGAGCAAACACGAGGAAGATAAAGTGTGGAGTTTTTTTAAGATCCGTGAGCGTGCAGGAGGGAAAAGGTGCGCAGGAGATGCTCTGGAGCCACCGTCCTCTTTCTCCTTCTCTTACTTTCTGTCGTCCACTCTCGTCTCTGTGTACCTTTCTGTTTCTGAGAGCGCTCCTCTCTCTCTCTCTCTCTCTCTCTCTCTCTCTCTCTCTCTCTCTCTCTCTCTCTCTCTCTCTCTCTCTCTGGCTGCCTATACAAGTCACCCTCAGTGTGTGTGTGTGTGTGTGTGTGTGTGTGTGTGTGTGTGTGTGCGTGCGTAAAATGTGTGTGTGCGTCAAGCCAGAGGCACCAATGAGTGTTTATATAGTGCGGAGGCAACTGGAAGGCGAATAGGCGGCCAAGGGCTCCCGTCGCCCCCCTCCAACCCCACCCCACCTCCACTCCTGCGTCGGCTACAGAGGCAGAGAGACTCCCCTCCTCCTCCTCTTCCCTCCATCCCTCCCCTCTGCTCCACCTCTTTCAGCTCCTGGAGGACCCCCCCTTTCCTCCTCCTCCTCCTCTTTCCCCTCCTCTCTCCTCTCAGAAGGAGGGGTGGTGTAAAGTGAGCGGCAAGCGGCGCAAGAGGAGAGGAGGCTTGGAGCGTGCTGGAGCTGGCCGCGCGCCAGCGAGAGAGAAACAGAGACGGAGAGAGAGAGAGAGAGAGAGAGAGAGGGAGAGGAGCGGGACTTTCAGTTTATGACTCCGTGCAGGACGTGCGCACTCCTGAACTAATCACCTGCAGGCTGCAACAGCGCCGCGCGCACATCAGGATTAATGTCACCTGGTTTAACAGGCTAGTGGCAGCATTAGATCAATAACGAAATTCCGTTATTGCTTTAAAAAAATCGCAACAAAGACGCGCCTTTACGCACGGAGTAGTGATCGTAATGTTTCCAGAATTGAGCCAAATGCGCATAAAAATCATCATTTTGGAGTAGAAACGTTGGTCTCAAAGCAAAAAGTTGATACTCTTTTAGTGGCCATTTAACCCTTTGAAACTTGGATCAGCATCAGTTTTTGTGCTGCGCTCAGATGACTTTCACAAACTATTTCATCTTTAAAACCTGGGCAAGGTGGTTTGGTTATATAGTGGGGGAAGGTTATGACAAAACTTGTCCAGAA
This sequence comes from Plectropomus leopardus, assembly GCF_008729295.1. Lineage (NCBI taxonomy): Eukaryota > Metazoa > Chordata > Actinopteri > Perciformes > Serranidae > Plectropomus > Plectropomus leopardus. The sequence goes on along the minus strand of NC_056485.1, from coordinate 19,634,019 downwards.
ATGTTCCACGAATCACAAGAAATTAGTTATGTGTAACAAGAAAATTACCTAAAAAAAATACGATTATCAGAAAATTTTTCAAAAAAATTGAAAAAAATGTTTATAATTATAATAAATTTATATTTAAAATTATATTACAGAATAAAATAACATCAAAACATAAAAAAATAAAATGTGTTTTGTCTGTGCGTTAGGTCTTTTTTTTTCTTCATATTTTCACTTTTTACTATTTTTTTTGCTAACATTTGTTAATTTTGCTTGTCACCTTCTCTATTTTATTTTTTTTAAGAAATTAAACCAATTTGGTCAGGTTTTAAAGGGTTAATGAACAGATCATCACCTTATTCTCTTCATCTTTAACTCTTTTTTACACTGGAATAGCGTCTTGCTCAAAGGCACTTCAACAGAGTCCTGCTCCTTTCTTTCTTTCTTTCTTTCTTTCTTTCTTTCTTTTCTCACACAGTACGCTCAGTGAGGTTACACCTCTCTCTTCTATTTCCCATCACCCCCTCTGTCTGCTTTCCCTGATCCCAAACTGATTAAAACTCAGTTGACCTGCGAGCTGAACCGACTGACTCAAAGCATCCGGTAAACGAAAGGGTCACAGGTTCGACTCCGGCTCTCCTCCCAGGCCACGTGTCCCTGTCCCGTCCTCGGGTTCTCCTGTCTAAAGTCTTCAGAAAGCAGTCGGATCAATGAGGCGCAGGCGCTGGGGGGAAGTCGCGGCTGTTCTCGGCACGCTGCTGCGCCACCTCCGTTCCAAAGAAAATGACTGGCTTCAATTAGGTCCTCACTTTTCTGTGATCAGGGGTAGAACCGGCCGTTACGTAACGGAGCAGCAGAGCGGAGACCCTGACCCCAGCTGCAGCACACACACACACACACACACACACACACACACACACACACACACACACACCTGCGAAGGGTCTTCCACACAGTAATGAGTGTGAGTGAAGCAGAAATGTGATTTTCACACAATTTTTTTTCAGTTTACCCTCTTTTCCCCCATTTTTAACCTCTTCTTCTCTCTTTACACCCATCTGGAGCTCATATTTAACCTCTTCTTTCCCCTCTCCCTCTCATCTTTAACTCTGCTGCTGTTTTCCCTCATTTTCTTTGTTTTAATCTTCACTTTTGTGCCTCTTTTTTGTCTCTTTCTCATCTAAATCCCCATTTTCTTTTGTTCTCCTCCACGTTCGCACCTCTCCTTCTCCATCTCCTCCTTCTTCTCAGTTGTCTCTCAGTCAGCACAGATTTAAGGAACAAGTCAAAATCATTAAATTTCACTAAAGACCCCCTCTCTCTTCCTCTTTCCTTCTCTTCCTCCCAGCACTCGTTCTCTGACAGCGGCTCAATGCTGCCGCCTAGCGGAGCAGAAACACATGGCAGCCGGCCAGAAAGAGAGGAGCAAAGTGACAGCAAAGAAAAGAAAGCATTGTTTTGATTAAGTTTGGGTTGACGGCGCAAAGTATTTTATCTTTCCGTCGTCCTCTGGTGAACACACAAGCGCTGACATCTCACAACTGATCTCATGAAACATGTAACATCGGTTAAACACGTCTCTGACGTCGAAATGACTCGATCAAATCTTTAAACCTAACGAACAGGGTTCGTATGGTCATGAAAAATCTGGAAAAGTTTTGGAAAATGAAACATACCCTGAAAGTTTTGGAAAAGTCTTCACAAACCTGTATAATAACACAAAGGCCCGAAATTTGAAAGTCAAAGGCTGATCTCTGGCGGAGATTAATGGTGTAATTTTCGGTGATTGATTTGCATCAAATATGTTTTTTTATTCTACAAACTAATGAAAATATTCCTCCAAAATTTAGAATAGAAATATTGTCATTTAAGGCATATAAAAATAAGAACTGGTCAAAAAAAAAAAAAAATAGAAAGAAAACAAGATAATTTTCTTTCTTTTTTTAAAGATTATTTTTGGGGGCTTTTTCAGCTTTATCAGATAAGAGAAGGGATAACATGCAGCAGAAGATCACTTTATTTAAAGCTTTGGAAAAATATTCAGAAAATTATACTTATTATCATAATTCCAAATTAAAGTTATGTTATAGAATAATTTTTATTTTTAAGTGCTTTCTTGTTTGTTTGCTTTTTTAAACTTTAGTTAAAAGTTTAGATTGTTTTGTAACTTTTTGCTTTGGTTTTGGTGATTTTTTTCATAACTTGGTCCTTCTTCCTATGTTTTTGAAAGAAATCAGTCCAATGTCTTCAGGTTTCAAAGGGTTAACACAGAAAATAAGTGGTGTACTGAACACTCGGCAGCATATTTAAGTTCTCCTCAAATGACAGATCTGTTTTTTTCCATGCTGAAAATGGATTTTCAGGACATGAATTTAAATTTGAATTGAACTTTTGGGGTATTTTTAAAAAAATATATTTTAACCCCTTAAGTAAATATATCACGTGGGTGCAAGGCCATCAGAAAACTATCTAAATGTAGAAAAATGCCTACACACTTACTCCATGCCATTAAAGCTCAATAAAGGCAACATATTGATCAATCATTAATGTTCAGTTAAATTATAAGCTTTGAGGGAAGTTTAAGTGGACAAAAACACAATTTACATACCTGAAAAAAGCATTAAATCTCTGGAATTAAACTTAAATGCCAAAAGAGCAAAGAAATCCAAACTAAAAAAGAAAAAAAAACCTCAATGCTTTGGTGAACAATATTTGTTTCATTATTTATAAGCAGTAAATATAGTGACAAATAAACATATAACAAGCAGACAGAAAAAAAGAAAAATTCCAGCCCGTCCTCCCATTAAAAAAACTCAGAAACCAAACAAACATGTAGAAACTTCAAAAACGAGCAAACAAATAAATAACGTATAAATTCAAAACCGCTCAACATGAATCAGAAGCTAAAGATAATTTCTGTATATACGTGAGGCCTGTTTAACCTCAGCAACATGCCTGCGCCCCTGCCTGTGGATTACTCTGAGAAAAGACTGTATGTAATGTATGTAAATCCTCCAGATAAACAGCCTTAACGTACAATCCTCCACATTCATGCACAGATGAGCCTGTTTTTCAAAACAAGACGCACAGATTATGCAAAAGGTTAAACGTTGAAAAGGGAGGAATTGTTCAGTGTGGGAAATGATCGACTGTACTTTCGTGTCTGTATTTAGAAAGCTCAAAAGGTCACCTGGAGTTAGTCTGAAGAGCTCGAGGTTGCCGTAATGCCGAATTCATTAGCATTGGTTTCACTTGCATTTCACAATAAAAGCATGAAACTCGGTCTCACATTCTACTTTTGACCGACGTTCAGTAATTCAGCCCACAAACGCTGCAAAACTGCTGAATCAGAACGACATTAAAATTACATTTGATGCAAAGGGGCGGGAGCGTGAGCACCACGGACAGCGTCACATCGCTGCGGACAGATGAAGCTGTTTATATCTCGTTTTAGAGGTGGGAAGTAACTAAGTACATCTACTCAACCAAAATTATGAGCTACAAGTATTTCACTGGAGTATTTCCATTTTATACTACTTTCTACTCCTACTTCACCAAATTTCAGAGGCAAATGTTGTTCTTTATACTCCACTATGTTTGTTTGATAACTTCAGATTGTTAATGCAAAACTGTCAAATGACTATTATTTTAAAATCCCAATTATTCGCTGAATTTCAACAGGCAATCACAAATAATCACTTTTTTTTTTAAAAAAATCCACTTTTTTGCATTTTCAAATAATTTTGAAGTCCATATTGATGACGTAAAGCAATTCTTACCAGATTGTCTTGATTGGGAAACAAACAAAAACATCTGCACTTTCCAGCTTAGTTGCTTTCCTCAGTTCATACAGGTATGAATGACCCATGTCGCTGCGGTTATCGTCTTCAATTCAGTTTCATCTACATGTGGTTGGTGATTCTTTGCTGTTTTTTGCGACGCTGTTTCTCGCTGACATCAGTCTGATAAGCTGCACCTGTGTGCTCAGCTAAAAGGCTGCAACGTTTTAAGACTGTTTAGGGACCCCAATATGCAGAAATCTTCAAATACTGTCGACAAATTGGCTGCATTTAATGTGAATTTAAAAAGTTAATATGCACAAACTTTAACTGCATCATGATTGATGTGTTAATGCTGACATCCCTAATGTGTGTGTGTGTGTGTGTGTGTGTGTGTGTGTGTGTGTGTGTGTGTGTGTGTGTTTAAATGTATGTCAGTATTCACTACATGTCCTTACAAGTAAACTGGTCATTAGTCATTTGAAGCTCCATCAACCTGCTGCACAGCTGCTCATATAATAGTTCAGTAAAAATCAACGGAGCGCTGGTTTGATCGAGTCGTGTTGTGAATCTCAGAGTTTGGGCAAAAAAAACAAACCTTGCGTAGGAGTCGGTGATGCAGATGAAATCATCTCTGATTCAAGCTGTGATTGAACAGATAGTGGCGAGGCGATGACTGTTGATTCAGAGGTCAGTGAAGGTTCAAACCAGCTCTTATTCACATCCCTCATGTGTGTTCATAAACACACAACCAAACATCTGCCACCCTAAAAAAAAGTTAAAAAATCTCTACTGGAGCTTTAGGTGACCTCATCTGTTCCATTACAAGGTCACAACCTCTTGTGTAATGTGTCAGACTTCCAGTGTTCCCGTTCCAGGTCAGGGGACGGGAAGATTTGGCGGTGCTTAGCCCATTAACGCCGTCATGTGTGTAAGTTAGATAATTACCGTGTGGCTGCGGTGCGAGTGTGTGTGTGTTTCTTTGTAAAAGCAAAGACGCCTTATCTTTACATTCCACCGCTATGTCCGTTTAAGCTTTTAACACTTTACATCAACACACGCGCACTCGCTTACCTCAGTTAGCCCGAGTGGAGACGGTGTGGGTGTGTGACAGTCAGCGAGGGGAAAGAAAAGAGTGTGTGTGTATGCGTGTGTGTATGATGATGCGTGTGAGTTTTGCTAGCGAGCGTATTTTCAATTTCCTCTGACCCTGGAACAACCTTTCACAGCCGAGGTGTTTAGCTTAGGCTTTAGGGGGCTTAGTGGGACACAGGAAGCGAACACGAACACACACACACACGAACACACACGCATGACAAGGGAGAAAAAAGAGAGATGGAGGTGAGAAGGAAAAAGGGAAGGACAGCATTGTAAAATATTATGAGGCCAGAGAGACAAAAGTTTTTATTTTTAGTAATTTGGATGGCTGTTTTTCTGTTGTGGACATTGAGTCAATCTTTTCAAAAAAAAGGTACAGTAGAGTTCATTTATATCACCATTAAATTAGCTTATAAGAAATGTAATATTGACCCTTTGAATCAGTGGAAATTGCTTAATTGCTTAAAAAAAATACATGAAAAAGTTAATGAGAAACTTAGCAAGAAATGGCCCAAAATTAGCAGAAAATTAGTTAAAGGTTTCAAGAAAATACCCAGAAAATATCGAGGAAAAAGAATGAGAGGAAGTGCTAAATACGTATATTATTTCTGTGGCAAAATTTTGAACAAGTCATTTCTTGTCATTTTTTACTAATTTTTTTTTCAATTTCCTGGACATATCTCGCCAAGTCTTAGCCGGAGACGTTTAAATGCTTTTAATGGGCATCAACAAAACTGATGCCGATCCAGGTTCTAAAGGGTTAAATGTATTGTGCGTGCTTTTAGCTGGTTAGGGTTCACTTAGTGCTCTGTTTTCAGAAAAAAATATTCAATATGAAAAGTCCTGATGTCCCCCATAAGCACACAAAGGTCTCTTAAGGGCCGGTGCAGTGGTGGATGGATCCAACTAACCACGGACTTTCATGCGTGAGTCCAATGTTTGCTTCCTGTTGTGCCTGTTTTGCCTAATCCTAACCATACGTACTATACGACTACCATAGCTGACAGTGCAAATCAGAGAAAAACAGGTAGTGTAGAGCAGAGCAAACAACAGGACTTTTAAAAAATGTTGGAGAAATTCTTTATTTTTGATGCTCCTCATTATGAGTCTCCTGTCTGTCCACTGACACAGGACTGACAGAGACTCTCATGCAAAAATAAGTCAATGAACCACCCAAGAAAGTTGCACAGTGAGTCGATTTTGAGCGTAACATGTAATTCAAGGTTTTAAAATGTTAAAACTCAGTAAACAAACACATTTTACCTGAAGACAAAATTCAAGACAACAATAAAAACAATGAAACGCAGTCAAGATGTGAGGCATAAAATTCAAACTTGACTTAGTTTTAAAGGAGCGAGGCGAGAGTCACAAACAAGACACAGGTTTTACAGTCAATAATGACCTCATTAGTGTCTCCTCTTTGACCCCGCGGCCTGGGTGACATTACGGCGCTCCCTGTCATGTGAGGTCAGCGAGCTGTGACATCATCACTGACTCACAGTAATCACAGACTTACAGTAACACACAGATTTACAGGCAGCGCAGTCAGACCTCTGAGAGTTTACAAGCAGGCAAATAACAGCCAGAGACTCGTTTAAAGACATTTGCATCATCAGCCTTTTCTTTGCTGTTTTTTGGGGATTTGTGGGTGTTCCAAAGTAAAAACAGGAGGGAGGGTAGGGAATTTTGGAGAGTCGCAGCCGGTGCAATTGGTCAACGCCGGAGGGTTGCTATTATCTGCTGATGGAGCACAAGCGATTTACGAATTAGGACAAATTTAGCAAGTTTGGCAATGATGGTAGTTTGGTGGGTGCATCGCCAAAATATGTTGAATAACTTTTTAACCTCTCCAACCCTCACAGAGAAGGGGTGGAAGAAGTAGTCAGATCCTTTACTTCACTTAAAGATCACGAGTATCGTGAGCAAAATGTACTGAAAGAGCGAGCATAAAGCTCGGGTTAGCAGAGACGCTTGATAACCACCTCAGCTGTTCTTCTTATCTCTGGCTGAAGTTTCAGAGAATGACGAGCCAGCTATGACAAAGAGAGCCTGCCTTTGTTGTTAAAAAAAACATTGTTTTTCCAATGCTGATCTTTGTGTAGGGGCTTCTATCTACGGTGGCTGACACAAAATCCAAAAAAAACATGAATTTCGCTATCTAGAGCCAGTGTTTGGTTTGTCTGTTTTATAAAAATACACAAAAACCAGAAGCCAAACTGCTGCACCCCTGCATGCAGCCATACTGCTCAGTTACTGCCTAAAATCTGAAAAACCTCCCAGAATCCTAGACACGTCGTAATATCTTTGAAATGTCCAAAAATCCTAGAAAAGTCCTAAAATCTTAGAAATTTCCTTTAATTCTGGAGATGTGTTAAAATCCTAGAAATATCCTAAAATCTCAGAAACGTCCTAAAATCATAGAAATGTTCTTAAGTCTTAGACACATCCTAAAAGCCTAAAACAGTCCTAAAATCTTAGAAATATCCTTAAACCCTAAAAAATACTAGAAATGTCTTAAAATCCTAGAAAAATCCCAAAACCCCAAAAACTCTCTCAAAATCCTAGAGATATCCTAAAATCATGTATATGTCCTAAAATCTGAGAAAAGTCCTAAAAAAGTCGTAAAATCATAGAATCACATATGGGGCTGCAGCGACTGGCCCCTGGCCTCCCGTCTTTTTACAGAAGTGGCCCTTAAACAAAGCCAGCTGAGTATCTCTGCTCTGGACCTTCAAACACGCAGATGTAAATAATATGTGAATAAATTTGAACTGGCTTCACAAAGTGATTCTGGAAAAAGACGATCATCGGATAGGATTTTATTACATTAATTGGAAATGGGGTTACTGAACCTTTTGCTATGTAATCCCAGGCTGCACCAATTAGCTTTGCACATTTTATCATCATTAGTGCTCTTAGGTAACCGTCATTAGAACAGCTGCAGACCCGCGGTCATGAATGCATAATAAAAATGACCTGGCAGAGCTGAAGAGGACAACAACAAAACAACAGCAAAGCCATCGTAAAGAGAAAATGAACTAAAATCTAAATGAAGTGAAACGTTAAAGTCGCTCAGTAGTTACAGATGTGGCTAATGGTTCATTTTACTGGGGATTTTTTTACACTCTTTGTTTCGCTGCTAATGAACTTAATCCTCATGTGCTTCCTCGAGTGTTAATAAACACTTTGTGAACGTCGGATTAATGAAGTAACCGTTTTTGTGCCTGTGGTGGCAGATCCAGACCAAAGAGTTCACAAGGTCAATACTCTATTTTTATTCTAATAAATAACAATAACATTTATTCATAGCAATTTCCAAAGCAAAACATGCAGGAACGTTTTATTTGCAAGTGTGCCATTAAGATCATTGTGATTTAAAAAAAAAAACACCTAATAGAAAAACTGAATAAAAGACATATTTTGGGACTAAATTTAGAAGACTGATCTGTGCCGGGTTTGATGCCCACAGGATACACTCAGGGTCACTGACTAAGTGTGGTTAAACAGTACATGCAGATCTCTTGAACTAATTAAGTACAAAGTGGCCGCCCCCCCCCCAACTCCTCGCTAAATTTTCTGGATCGGGACTTGTGGGAAGACTTCTGAGTAAAACTAGGATGTGGTTTTTTTTTATGAAACTCCACAAGGTTGCGACAACTTAATTAGAGCTTCATTTGATCAGAGCTGTTTGCATGTCTGCAGGATGAGGACAGAGAGGACAGCTGAGTTTTACAATGAGCTGCTTTTTGTGGGCTGTGAGGTTGCGGGTTTGAAGCCTCAGTCTTGCCGGAGGGGAAGTGAGCTGGTGCTGTCGCTCCCTCAGACATCACTGCTAAAGAGCCCCTGAGCAGGGCTCAGGTACGGTTTGGTCACAGGATGTTTTGTGTGTTTTTGTTCGTGTTTTTTGCCTCTGTAGCTGCTCTCATAGCCAACATTTCCTCCAGAGTCGTGCTCTTGAAAGTGAAGTAAAACACACTGAAAATAGACGCAACACAAGCAAATGAATCATCGCCAACTTGATGACACAAACGCAGCATTTGGAAAACATTCGTGAACTTGACAACTCAAAAACATAAAGTTCGTGACACATGAAAGTTTGATGACACATGACCTGACAACACACAGAGACATCAACTTGACAACAAGCAGAAACATACATTTGACGACAAACACATCAAGTTGACAACCTGAAAACATGAAGCTGACAGCACACGGAAACATCAGCTTAGCTACAAACAAACCATGAATTTGATAACAAGACCACATCAAGTTAATTACATGGAAAGATTAGAGCAATGTGATGACACGAAAACATCAAGTTGACACCACAGAGACATCAAGCTGGCAACATTTGGAAACACAAATTTGACAACACAAACACATCATGTTGACGACAAAATATCAACTTGATGACGGGAAATCATCGATTTGACAACACAAAAATGTCAAGTTGACAACAAGAGAAATCACCAAATTTGAAATGACACATGGAAACACAACTTGATTTTTTTGTGTTGTCAAACCGATGCGGTGCGACCCGCTCTTCCTCCGAGCCGCAGCCGCCAACTTTTACTGACGGAAAGTCAACTTCAACAACGAGTCGAAAACCATGGCAACACGTGTCTGCCAGCTGTGTGCATAACTTTTTAGTTTCTCTTTCTGTTTTTTCTAAATGCTGTGAATTTGTCGTCGAGTTGGTGAAGATATTTCTTCATTTGCTTGTGTTGTGTCTGTTTGTCGACCACAATAAAAAACTGTATTAGCTTCAGCAGTTCCCAGAAAGTCGAGAGAAAATGTAACTTTTTTTGGCGCAGTCGTAACTCGACAACTGAGTTTAATTTAGCTGAAATGTGTAAATCTAAAGTGTCTCAGCTTGTGGGAATCTTTTGCACTTTGTAATTTTAGATGATGAGACGAGGACGTTTTTAATTCAAGGAACTCTTTACATGCAAAAATAAAACAGACATAAAATGAAATTATTATTTACGAGCATCCACTGGCTCCATTTGTTGTGATTTCTGAGTCATTCGACCAAAACCTAGATCCTCTTTTCAGAAGAGTCTTTGACTCTCTGGACGTCAAAAGCTCCGCGGGGAACCATTATGCTACTGATGGGGACGGAGAATGGTTTAAATTAAGAAAAAATGTCTTTGTGTCAGAGTGTGAGAGAGGGACACGTCGTCAGCTGTCACGGCAACATGCGATGACGCAACAAAACGGAGGAAAGTAGATGCTTTTGATGTGACAAACAAACCCTCTGATGAAGAAGCTTAAAGAAAAAGAGAAAAACAGAGATGCTGGAAGGGCAGAGAGGGAGGGACCGTGCTTTCTTATGACAAAATAATGATAAATGACGAGAACAAATGAGGCGTGGAGAGGAAAATGTGACAAAAAATGAATTGGTAACAGAGAGGAGCTTCAAAACTGAACATGTACTGTTGGTTTCTGCTGAAGAGAATCAGCAATGTACAAAGAAGAAAACGACAGAAAAAAGACGTTTCGTATCTTTCTCCTTTTAAATTAGCACATCGTCATTTTCCCATTTTTAAGACATCTTCGATGTCTGTCTTGATTTTTCATTCACATTCCTCTCTCCCTGGCTTTTTGACCTTCTTCCTTTCCTTCTTTTTTTTTGTGGCATTATATTTCCCGGTTTTCTGTCCGTCTCTACGTCCGTGATAATGTCTTCAAATTTGGCACAAACGTCCACTTAGACTCAAAGATGATGTAATCTGATTTTCATGGTCATAGGTCAAACTTCGAGGTCACTATGACCTGTCTCATCCTTCTGAAGACCATATTTCACAGAGTTATGTAGAGACTTTTTTCCAATATGGCGCAGACGCTTAGACTCAAGGATGAACTGATTCGGTGTGGCCACAGGTCAAAGGTCGCTGTGACCTTGGATCTATCTCATACTTGTGAATACAATATCTCAAGAACACCTTTAAGGAATTTCTTAAAATTTGGCACAAACATTCACTTTTGTAGAGGATGAAGTGATTGGATTTTGGTGTCCATAGTTCACAGGTCAAGGTCACTGTGATCTCATCTTTCTCATTTTTGTGAACACGATATCTCTAAATGTCCTTGAGGGTCTTTCTTGAAATTTGGCACAAACGTCCACTTGGACTCAAGAATAAACTGATTAGAATTTGGGGGTCAAAGGTTGAAGGTTTGGCTGTTTTTACCAACTCGTTGCGATGTTTCTACGTGTATTTCTGCCGACCCTTCGTGGCTTTTCCCAGCAGCATTGAAGCGACTGACCCTGGGTGTTTTTACCAAACCCTTGCCTTGTTTCTCAGGAGTTTGAGCCACCAATTCCGGGTTTTACTGACTCTTTGTTGTGTTTTCACGCAGTGTTCGAGCCGCCTATCATAAGTGTTCATAGTATTTCCCAGCTGCGTTTTTATTCCGACCGTTAGCGACTTTTCTCAGCAGCGTTTGAGCCACAGATTCCGCGTTTTTATCGACCCTTTGTGATGTTTCTGGTTGTGTTGAGCCACCAATCCCAGGTGTTTTAACCAATACTCAAACTCCAGATGTACCTAGTTTTTAAACGATATATCGGTTTCCAAAACAGCCTCATCTCTTGTTCTCGTGGCCTTGGATAAATTATTTTGCAGTGGAAAGTTTTGGTCATGGTCTTGCATATGTCCAAAAAAATGGCCAAACATTTGTTTTCTTGCAATAAGTATAAATTTGCCATAAAACTTTCTAATGGCTGGATTACGTCTGACAGAGCGTTTGACCGCAGACTGGCATTTTACTGGGCAGCACCGAGCAGCTCGTAACCTGGCTGTTTCACACTGACTCGTCTGTAAAACGTCTGCGTGTCCTCGGGGTGTCAGATCTCCCGCTGACAGCCACACCGATCGGTGCCAACAAGGCGATACACACATCCCTAAACTATTAGTCTGCTCTGCACAGGGGGCACAATGTGTGTGTGTGTGTTTGTGTGTGTGTGTGTGTGCGTGTGCAACAACAACCTATTTCCCACAAACATCATGAGCTACACACTGTTTTGCTCTGTGACACACACACACACACACACTGTTGTTAATCAGCGGTTTATAGATAACACATGGAGCATCAGTTTCCCATGATGACACACAGCCGTCAGCGAGAAAACACAGTTCACCAGGTTAAAGTGATGTGTGTGAATGCTGTCAAGTGAGTTCATGACGGCGCGGTGTGTGTATGAGTGTATTCAAAGGCTCGTTAGTGGCTGGTATGAGTGTATGTGTGTGTGTTAAATCATGTTTTACGAGTGTTTGTATCTGACTTAAACAGTCATTCTGGGGTACGAAGGAGTAGAGGCAAATAAAGACATCTGGGCTCAATGACTCAGCTGTGTGTGTGTGTGTGTGTGTGTGTGTGTGTGTGTGTGTGTGTGTGTGTGTGTGTTCATGCACTCTCAATTTGTTTCGCTTTAACTCGGCTCTCGTTCGGTTTCACCCGTGTTTCGTCAGTGGTGGGAAAAGTTCAAACTCAATACCTACTGAATTACTTCAGAAACGACAGAGTTACCGTGACTGTTTTAACTTTAAACGCTCACGAAAGTGAAACGATAACATCCGTCCGTCAGAAAAATTCATTGGAATATTTAGGTTTTTGAGTTTTTTCCATGTTACCACTGGATTTAGACAGTACAGAAATACAAGCATCACTCTTAGAAGAAATGGTTTTATATATAAAGGTTTTATAGTTTGGTACATATTTGGCAACCTTAAAATATAATATATACATATATATATATATACACATACATATGTATATGTATAACCCTGTAAGAGGATTCCTTTTTCGGCCTTTCTTCACTCTTTCCAAGGTGAAAACATTAATTTTGTGTTTTTTAAAATGTCTATGAACTTCAAGATCTGATAACAATTCCTCTTTTTTGTTATTTTAACAAATTGTAGGTTTTTGAAAATATGTCCAGAAAAGTCATGGAATTTGCACCATTAAAGCCAAAATTTTTAAAAGTCTCTCCCAGTGCTTAAAAAAATTGACATGCCCCCCCTTTTTGCAACACTCCCTTCCCTTTCAGAAATATCGAACAGTCCCGAAGTTGTGATAAAATTTTAAGCTCTTTTCTGAATTCTAAGTAATATATATTTTCCATATAATAATATGTAATGGAAAACAACTGATATGGAGTATAGCTGGTGCTCTCTGGGAATGTTTGACCTTAAAAATGTACGAACCCTGGTTTTAAGTTAAAATAATATCAACATGTTATATATGTATCAATGGATAAGTATGTCATCTTTTCAATAATTGTTTCAAAAAACAGACATAAAAATAATTCAACAACAAAACACAGAGAATAGAGCTGAATTCTTAAAAATGTTTGTCTGCTTTCCTTCATGGCCGTCTAACAGTCCAAAAAAATCGTAAAACTGAGAAATCTGGATGAATGATTTGTTGTAGTTTATCCTGCAAAAGGAGCGTGACTGTTAAAAGGTTAAAAAAAAGAAAATCTCTGGCCAGGTGATTTTTAATCGTACGAAGAAACAGGATTAACTCAATTTACCACAACGTGACCGTAATAATCTAAACAAACAAATTGTCCAGAAGCACGGTTCATCTGTGTTCGTCATTTCCCAGAAATCATGACGATGATCACTTACTCAGTTTCCCCGCGGGATAACTGGCTCTCTCGCTCTTTACCTCCGTCTCGCTCTCTCACACACACACATACACACACACACACATTTCCGAAAACTTCCCCAGAGAGGTCTGTATCAAATCAGATCTAAAACGGCAATTACAGTAATGCCGCCCGACACTTTAATGTTTTTGTATTCACCGTGAATACCAGGGGAAAAATCCAGCACACACACACACACACACACACACACACACGGGCACACGCACACGCACACGCACGTATGTCATAACAATCCACAAAACACAGACCTATCGGGTCACTGCTAAGCCTTAATAATGGGCTCCATTATAATTCTGCTTTCTTCATATGTGGTCAGGAACAAGAAAGGAATGAAAAAAAAACTGGCAGGGCTTCACACACACACACACACACACACACACACACACACACACACACACACACACAGTAGTAAGGGAGTTTTTTTTAGGCCGCAGCTATTCTGGGGTAATATTAGTAAAACTCACTGGAAGAGATGAAGAGATAGTAGATGAGGAGATAGAGAGATGAGAGGGAGGAGGAGGAGAAGAGAAGGACCACAGGCATCCAGAGGGAGAGAAAGAGGAGTAAAGCAGCCGTCCTGCAGCTCAGAGGACATTTCCACTTTTAAATTAAGTTACTTTAACAAATATTTCTGGTGTGTCGTACTTCTGTCGGGGGAAAAGGAAACTTGAAAAAAACCGGATTCTCCACCTGATGTTTGGAGCTATTTGTCGTGTAGTTAAGTTGCAGAACGCCGTTTCGCGGTCGACCTCCACGTCTGCGTATTACGCTGCAGGTGTCCTGCGTCTGCTGCTGACGTTTGCGCTACCGTGATGTAAACACAAAAGTGCATAGCAACCAACGGCGGGATGGTCATGATTAAGAAAACAGGCACATAGTTTCCCCATGTGTATATCTGATGTACTTTCATACACTTTTACTCATTTTCAATTCAAGACTCCTTTTATTATTCTTGTTCTTTTATTGGCGTTTTACCTGTTTTATATCAATCAATCAATCAGACTTTATTTATCAGCACTTTTCATACAGATGAAAATCTACCCCCAAAACACACAAGCATGTAAATAAAAAAAAAAAAAACTGTACTCATTAAAACCAGAAACTAAGGAAACACCAGAGGCAGGATAAAACCAACAACAGATAAAAGATTTTTAAAAAAGTAAATAAATAAGGAAGCAGATAAAAAGATTAATAAATAACATGATAATAGCAATAAAAATAAATAAAAAATAAATAAGTAGATGAGTAATTGGGTAAAAATATGCTTACTGTAAAAAAAAAGAGGTAAATTAGGATAAAAACAGAAAGTAAAATGAGAAAATATGTAAAAATACTAAAATGATAAAGAAAACAAAACTGTAAAACTGTAAACCAGACTAAAATATCTAAATATTCAACACATGAAAAAAAAAGAAAAAAAGTCCATATGAGATCATCTCCTTTATTAGCATCTTAGAGATATATATAACTAAATAAAAATATAATAGCTATAGATAGTTATTTATTTTACTCTTAATTTTTTATGAGTTTAATTCTCTTATCTACATTTTCCTTATTTATAAAATTGTATTTTTGAACTTGCACCTTCATATGTTCATGTAGTGCTGCGTAATAATGTTCTTAATGTTCTTAATTTTGTTTCTGTTCATTATTCTTTTTATTTTTATTTTTATTTTATTCTGTTAATCTTTTAATCTTGGAAGGACTTTGTGCTTAAGCTTGAAAAGTGCTTTATAATATAGAGGCTACACTTTTTTTGTGCCAAAAGCAAGAAAAGAAGAAGAAATTGTTACCATTAATTAGCACATTCTCAATAAAATTTCCTGTTAATGATGATAGGTTAATAATTATTATTATTTTTTAATGATTTTATATTTTTTAGGGGCCCTGTAATTTATGGGCCCTTAGAATTATCCTAACTTTTCTCCTTCATCCTGCCTCCGCCTCAGTGCCCGCTGCTGAAGACATTATTTAATTTGATTTATTTGACTGAAGTTTCTCAGTTTGGTATTATTTATAGAAAGACACAGAGAGACCGAAAATATTTTTAAAAAAGAATAAAACGGGTAAAATGAAGGTCAAGATTTAAGAGGATAGAGAGAATTAAAAAAAATGAAAAAACATATAACAAAATTTGAATAGGAGAAGGAAAATTTTAATTGTGTTTTGTTTTTATCCCATAAAAAAAATGAATGATGAAAGAGAGAAAGAGAAAGTCACACACACAGTTGGTGTTTCCCGAACCTTTGACCCCTTCGGATCATCAATAACCAGACGGCGAGGAGAAGTGTGTGTGCTGTCTCATCCGTCTTCATTACACGTCTGTGTGTGTGTGTGTGTGTGTGTCACAGCATGGTTATACACACACAGTTTAAGTGGATACACACATTTAGGATTCATTCATGTAAGGATTTTTTTTTAAGAAGGGAAAAACAATAATGAAGCTTTTATTTTGAAAATATGAGGTGTTTTGAGCCTTTAAAGACCCACTTCAGGTTAAAGTTCAACCATGTTTTCATCAAACAAAAACACACAAAAATCCAGCACTATTTCATATTATTTTAGCACATTATAGTCTTTTCTAATATCTAACAAACTCTGTAGCATGATGCACATATTTGTACATAATCTTACTTTCTATTTCATTTGTTTTTTGAAGCATAATGCACACATTTTTGAATACATTTTGTATTTAGATTTATTCTTATCTTTGCTTATATATATAGAATGAGAGGAAACTGTAAAATGGCACAATTTTATCCTTCTGGAGGGTGGGCTAACGTAACGTTACCAGCGTCGCACAGACTATTTATAAATATGCAGTAAGTGTAATAAAGACCACGTCTCTAGCTGAAATATAGTTGCAAAAACACGCTATTTCTGTTCTTTTTTTTTCTTTTGCTGGTACTTACGGCAGTTACGAGCCACAGCAACCGAGGCAAAATAAATAGAAAATTGGCCTTTTTTTTCTCGTCTCTGCCTCTAAGCGATTTTTTTTGATATACTAAATAGAAAATGAAAATCAAACCGATTTTTAAATTTTTACTTATCCCTTTTTAACAACGAAAAAGAAAAACACCTTGTATTTATTTTTACCAGTTTTTGGACGGAAAATCCAACAACCACTCGTTTTTAATTTTTTTTTTTTTTAATACCGGTTTTTGAACGTAAAATCCAATGACGCACCGCCTCCACGGCCCCGCCCCTTGAGGGATGACGCCCTCACTCACGCGCATGCTCGAAACCACGGCAACCAACGCGTCCGAAAAGACGACACGGACACCGCACCGGTGAGACCGAAGCTCCAGCGGTTCAACCAGAAATAGCGCGTTTTAATACAACTTTTTGGGACAGTACTTCAGCTAGAGACGTGGTCTTTATTACATTAGCTGCGTGTTTATAAATAATCAGTCTGCGTGACGCTGCTCACGTTACGTTAGCATTAGCTTCGTAACGAATTGTTTAGCTAACGTTAGCATTAGCTTCGTAACGAATTGTTTAGCTAACGTTAGCATTAGCTTCATATTGAATTGTTTGGCTAACGTTAGCCTAGCACATTAGCTGCCACAGTCAGATAGAAGGTAGCTCTGTAAGCTAACAGTTTATTTACATTTGTCGCTTTACAAGCTCACTGACATGTTGTCTGTGTTGATAGTTGTTTTGAGAGCGTGACGCTGGACGGGGAGCCGCGGCGTCGCGTGGACCAAACACCGAGGACCTTGGCCTTTGCAGGAGGGAGCCTTGTCCCTGTCGGGGGGTCTGTAGCGGACCCTCCAGATGCAGGACAGCGACAGTCCCGTCGTGTCTCATGGCAGCGTGCGACCCTCACAGGTGGTCAAAGGCTGATGAATCTGGTCAGTCCTTTACAGATTAACAGATCCTCACTGACAAAACTACTACTGTTACTTCTTGTAAATACTCTGAGTACTGTACTGTAAACAGATGTGTTTTAGCCCGTTTTTATTTCTCTAAATCTTTTTAAAATGTTTGCAACTTTGCTATTTTATCATTAAATTTGTTTTACAAAGTCACTTGTTTCTACTTGCATACATTAAACAACACATTAACACATTATATTACTTTTTGAACCAAATTTAAAGAATAAAGACCTGCATTTGTAGCATTGAGATTCACAGTCAAGACTAAAATGTAATGCCTCTAAAATAGTACCTGAGCTTATGAAAACAAATAACACATATTTTCCAGTTTTATTTGGTAGATGACTGACTCAGAAAAATAATTGACTTTAAGTAAATGAATTACATGTAAATTTCCCATGTATTTTTATGACACTATTTCAAGGTAAAATAATTCATTAAATGCAGTAGTTTAATAGCAAGACAGCTTGAATAAAGTTTTTTAGCCTATTAAGATAGGACAGATCAACAGTGTGAAAATGTGGAAGAGCAGAGATGACCTGCAGCAAAGGGCTGTGAGTGGGAATTGAACCTGCGGCTGCTGAGACAAAGACGTCGACTTTATCCACTCAGCCACTAACACATTAAAACACAAATGAGTCAGATTTTATTTCATTGAATATATGCAAAGTTCACTATTAGAGCCCCCCACCCAAAATCCAAACCTTAATAGTGTTAACCCCGACACCACCAGACCTACCAAAGATTTGACCTTAAATGTAAACATTATGTTTATTTGATTAATACATTTAAACTTAACTTGATCTTATACATAAACTTTATGTATTAATTTAAGTCAAACAGAAAATGAATCTGATCACATAGATTTTACTTAAATCTTTTAACTTGAGTTTATACAAAGCATATTTATGTTGTCAAGGCTGGATAAAATTAAAAAATCAGATGACAAATAATACAAGATGCAGGATGCATGATGTCAATATAAAATAATACAAAGAAATAGACCAAAAACAACAGAGACAGTCAAATAAAAAAACAAATAAAAGTAGATAAACTTGATAAAACATCAATTAAAAAGGTAAAATAGCTAAAAATATATAAAATAAAAATGCAGAAATAAAAAAGACAAAATTAAGAGACAACATCACATAAAAGCAATTCTATAAAAATGGGTTTTAAGAAGTGATTTTAAAGAAGTCACTGATGCTTCGAGCTTTTTCTCGGTACTTCAGATTTAAGCCTCGACTTCGTAATGCACCTGAAAATCTGAGGCTGTGAACCGGCTCACACGGGGTTAACATTTCTGTTACGTAGCTTTGGACCAGACCCAGACGAGCTTTAAAAGTGACCAGTAAAATCCTAAAATCAGTCCTAAAAGGTGCAGGGAGGGTCGGGTGATGTGCTGAAGCTGCGCTCTGACGGTTTCATCACTTTCTTTTTCTGTTTGAGGAGGAAGAAAAGTTGATCGCTGATAAACGATGGGCTGATTATTTAACGTCCTATCTCGACACAGGAGCCAGACGATATGCAAACCAGACCCGAACCAGGAAGCGATGTCGGCGTTCAGAGCTGCGCCGCCATGAACAGGTAAGTTCAAGCACTCGTGCAGACTGTGAAAGCTTCATGTGGTTTTTTTCTTCTTCCTTTTTTCACTGCACATATTTTCTCACGTTCTCACAGTTTTGCTTCTTTCTGCCGGATCATGAATGTAGCGGAGAGTCGTTCAATGAACTTTTCACTCCGACTGTCAAACTTTGAAAACTTTAAGCTCAGTTTACTCTGAAAAATAACGTCCTTCTTTCTGTTTTGTCCCATAAAGCAATCCAACATTTTATATTTGTCCCAAATCTGAACCAGTTTTGAATCTGAAAAGGCCCAAACACACCAAACCGACATCAAACAAAGCTGACTGTTGCGCTTCCTCATATTTGTCGTGTTTTAGCCAAAAAAGTTGAACTAGGGACGTCATCGGTTAGCCGGTTAACCCTTTGGAACCTGGATCGACGTCATCGAACGTCACAAGAGTTTAAACCTATTGAATCTGAGAAAACTGGTTTGACAACATAAAAAAAGGGAAACTCGGCAAAAAAATGTTAAAAAATGAAAAAAAATTGGGAAAAGGGGGCAAGAAAAAAATTTAGAAAATTGGCCCCAGGAGATTATTAGATATAAAGAAAAATGTTCCAATACATTTAAAGATCTAATAATTAAATAATATCTAATTATATTTAAAATTATGGTACAGATTTTTTTCTTAAGGTAATGTTTTTGTCTCCTTTTGATTTTCTACTGTCTTTGCTTATTTTCAAGTAACTTAAAAAAAATAATTTTAAACTAATTTCTTACTTATTTTTAGGGTCATTTTTGGTTAAGTTGCTCATTTCCTTCTTTTTTGTGTTTTTGAAAAAAAAAAAAAAACAACTGCTGACGTGCTTTGATACTCTTGTTAGTAATCCAGTTAGTAAGTCCACTGAGTCGCTCCTGTATTTATGATGGTGTTGAGAAACATACCTTTCAGATTTTTAAGTACACTGGTATACAGTAATATTGTGATATTGCTCAAGTTTTTCTACACTAACTGCAAAAACAGTGTACTCAATTTAACTACAAAAATAAAAGTAATAGCCTCTCGTTTGTGCACCATCAGTGTGGTCCATTAAAAGTGTTTATTTTTGCCACTGACAGGCTCAGATTGTTATTTTAAGTGACAAAATTATAAAAAATAATACAAGATACTGTTTGTATAACCAGAAACATCCCCAAAATCTCTATCCAGACTCACCCGCCAGACTCCATTTAAATGAAAAAGTCATTTTATCACGTTAAAACACACTTTATTCAAAGTCGACAGAAACAAAACAAAACTCACAAAAGCTGTCGAGGATCATCTCTCCACCGTTCCAATGATCACCAGCTCTGGTTTGGTTGAAATAAACTCTCAGTTCACTTCTTTGATGTGAAAATATTCTGGCTCTTTACGCACTAAAATGACTGTTTATTTAAACAGAGTCTGGTGACTTTGGCCAAAGCAAACACGCCAGACGCCTTTTTAAAAACATTAGAAAAAAAGGTTGGTTGAAAAAACACCAAAAATATCATTTTAGGTTTAACAGATTCCCGAAAGTTGAACTGTAGGCGTTTGTAAATTCAAAAACACACAATTACTCAGGTAGAATAAAGAAAATAACTGCAGTTTGTTACGGAGGAAAGGAAACAAGGAAGGATGCACCACTGCTTCCTCCACCTTCACTTCCTCTCCTCTTTCACCCGCCGCCGCCTGCTCGTACTCGACGTGGAATTCAGTGACTTCCTGTTTCTATATTTAGCTGTTTGTCTCTTCCTTGTCTGCTAGAACACACTATCAAACCATCACACACACACACACACACACACACACACACACACACACACACACACACACACACACACAGGTAATACAAAACAAGGCAGAAAGATGAACAGATAGTTTGTGTCCTGTGAGTGTGTGTGAGAAACACTGATAGTAGATGAGATATTCCTTGTGTGTGTGTGTGTGTGTGTGTGTGTGTGTGTGTGTGTGTGTGTGGTCATCCCGCCGTCCCATCACTGACCTCTCATAACCCCAGGATGCCCTTGGATGACCTTTCACCTCTGTAGGTCACAGTTAGATCAGTAGATAAAACCAGAAAAACGATGACACTAAAATAAAATAATAAAATAATTAAAATAATTAACTAACATGCATTAACTACCTGCAAAGACAAAAGTGTTTTGTTTTTTTAAACATGTTTAATACATAAAAACCTAAAATAATACATAAAAATTTAAAACTGAGAGAAAATAATGATTTTAAACACCTGGTTAAGAGTCAAATGTAAGACTTTTTAAGATGCAACTAAAACTTTTTTACTCCTTTTTTTGATGAACCTGAGAACATTTGTTAGACTTCTTCTGAAAACATGAGAAAAAACATAATGAGCAACAGCAGAAATAAAGTAATTAGTAAAAGGAGACAGAAGAGTTATCTGAAAATTGGGTTTCTGCTGATTTTGAGGTAATTTTCTTGTAACTTATTTCCCACTAACATTTCTGGCTAAATTCCTTGTCGTATTTTTTCGATGTTTTTGAGAGAAATCACGCAAATTTGCTCGGGTTTCAAAGGGTTAATCATTAGTACAGACTTTTGTTCCACCGTAGAAACCCTTGACTTAAATCATCATTTAAAATCGTAAAACACATTTCATCAGAGACAAAATAAAACCCAAAACATCTGGTTTCATGTTTCCACTCTACCCACAACCGTCAGCTCCGGTTTGGCTGAAATAAACTCTTAATTCACCCAGTTAGATGCAAAAAAATCTGGCTCTGTTTATGCAAATTTGTTATTTTTTCTGAAGTTTGGTGGGTTTGGTGATGCCAGTTTTGGGTTAAACATAAAGGTCTATCTCTGTAGGGATCCTTCAATAATGTCTTCAGACAATTATAATAACAGTCTGAGCCCGTCAGTCGCAAAAAATAAATACAATTTTAAAAATTTGTCGACGTAAATTAATGTTATAGAAATGCCCCAAGTGGTTACATTGCAGCAGTTTTTGACTGCCGGCTGCAGGATTCTCACTCGATACTGGACTAATTTCAAAAATAATTTTTTCCATCAGTTAGGCACAAAAATATGGAAAAAGGGTAAGAAATATGTAACTTACACTTCTAAAGAAAGTGACAAAGTTTTGAAACTCGGTTACATCTTTGCCAAGGCTGCAAAATCATTTTCCAAAATTGTAAAAATGTCCAAATTTCATGCAATGTGAGGAAATCTGTTGACAACAAAAACCACTTGGTTGTTGCTCAGTTCAAAGCCCAACATTTCACCAAATTTTATTGAAATTTGCCGACCAATTCTGATCCTCATTATTGGCCATAACGACCAAATTTATGGTTTATTTTTGGCCACTCTTCTGTCCTAGTAGCAGTTTTGAGAGGACCTGATACACAGAGCCATAAATCTTTTTTATGTACGGCTGCTTTGTCCAGGCTCCTGATGTGTTTGGCTCTTCTTAAAAAGACAAAAGACAGCAGAGGAAACGTGCAGATTGTTTTATTGGAGTCTGGATGCTCGTGTGTGTTTGAAAGAGAGATCTGTTTCTTCTCACACTCGCCAGACCGCAGGAATCTGAGACGCACCGCCGTCAGACGAGTAATAATAATGAGATAACAGGCGGACTGTAACACATCTTGTAATACTCAAAGTATGTGTGCAACAGAGAGGGAGACTTTGAAACGATCGAACAAATGTGCTCGTTTACACACTTTTAGCATTAAAGAGAGCGACACCTTGAACTTTCATCTCTCTTCTGCTGCCAAACCTGCTCATATTTCTCTCCTGTTCTTCTTTTCCCTTCATCTTTCAAAGCGAATATTTTCTGCAGTTATCAGACGCAACTACTGAAAAAAAGAACAATCGTCATAGTCATCAGTGTTTGAAAAGTGGACATGCTATACAACGTCTTTCTGTGCAGTTTTGGACAACATAATATACGGGGGGTTTTCGTTTGATTTTGGATGACGTACTTTAGTATGACTTTTTAGTGTGATTTTTGAAGACATACCACAACATAATTTTTTTTGCCAATAATAAAACCATACTGCAGCTTTTTAATGCAATGCTTGACGACATACTACACTGAGTTATTTGTGTTATTTCTTAACGGTATACTATACTATGACTTTTTTATGTGATTTTGGACCACATACTATATTATGACTTTTTAGTGCAATTTTTGAAGACATACTTTACTTTGTTTGAGGTTTTTTGTGTTATTTCTAAACGACATACAATACTATGAGTTTTTAAGTGATTCTTGACATACTATAGAATTACATTTTTATGCGATTATGGACGATATACTATACTATGACTTTTTAATGTGATTTTGGACAACTTACTTATACTTTAACTTTTGTGATGCTATTTTGGGAGACATACTATAAAATGTCCTTTTTGTGTGATTTTTTGAAGACATACTAGCCATTTTGCCATTTTGGACGACATCTTTCAGTATGACTTTTTTGTGTGATCTTTGAAGACCACAGCATGACTTTTTTATGCAGATTTGGACGACATACCATACTACGACTTTTTTATGCAATTCTTGAAGGCATACTATAATATGACTTTTTTATGGAAATTTGGATGACTTTTTGTGCGATTTTCGAAGATTTTTTCAACATACTACTCTATGACTTTTTAATGCTCCTTTTGACGACATATCGCTGACTTTTTTGTATGATTTTGGATGGCATACTATACAGTGACTTTTTTATGCATTTATGAACGCCATCGTATACCACATTATCATGACATAATGCAGAAGTTTCATCAGGACTGTAAAGATCCTCAAGTATTTCCAAACTTGACAACCAGAGTGTGACTCAAACAAAGTTGCCATAGCTCTTACAACAAGGCCAAAACACTGAACACAGATTTGCAGAATCAGCTTTTTCTAAAGCTGCTCACTGATTTGTCACTGACTCCAAGAAATCTGCAACTTTGAGGCGATGAAGCTTCTTCTTTTTTTGGCCATGACAGGTTAATGACCTGGAGCAGAAGGAGGCCTTCTAAAAATTCTGATTAATCGGTGCACGAATTTCTTAGAATTTCAAACTGGAAATATACAACAGAAAAGCGAGGTCAAAAAGTTCAGAAAAGCCACAAAAAGAGAAAGACAGAAAACGGAAAGAGAGAGGGAAGTTTTTTGTGAGGCATCCCTAATCTTTGAGCGCTCCACCGCTCCTCTATAGACCGCCGGGAACACACACACACACACACAGTCACAGCCGGCCGAGGAAACCTGGAGCATGCAGAGAGTTTGTGTTGCTTTGGATTCGAGTCGCTACCCTCCACTGAACCAGCACACACACACACACACACCTCCCACCTGCAGCGCCAACACACACGCAAACACACTCACAAAATTCTAGTTAATCACATCCCTCGCAGCAGACGCCCCTGCTGTCCGAGGGGTCAAAGGTCACTAAGATGAGAGTCAGGCAGCTTGCGTTTGACAAGTGTTTGGAGGAAATTATAATGATTATGCCATCATTATGTTCTAACATGCCAATGCATCTGTCTTTTATTTCTCTGCAGGTTGTGGCTGCAAGAGGGGAAATCTCCGCTTGTTTCCGGTGGAAATTTACTCAGGTACCGAGCTCTTCAACTGTCACATAAAAATTAGCAGAAATGTTAAATATGCTCCCTAAAATGTAGAGCTATTCTTTTCCATTTCATAAAAAATGTTATTTTAAAGTAAAAAATTCAACCAAAACTATGAATTGTTAGTATAAATACCTGATATACATCACATGTATTCCAAAAGGCTTTTACTGTCTCTTCTGAGAACATAACAGGAGAAATAAAAGTCAGGACAAAATATTCAACAGGTTTTTGTCCTTTTATTTCATATTTATCTGTTGGCATTTCTTGCAACGTTATTAGTATTTTACTTTAGTTTCATTCATTAGTGGTTTAATACAACAGCGTGTACAGTGCTTCTGTCTCAGTAAAGATTTCTGCTTACAAAATACAAAACAAGGAAGCAGCAACAGCGGCAGTGCGAGGACACTGGACACAAAACAAGCTGGACTATCACTATAATTTGCAGCTAAAGTTAAACTTGCATGATGTCTAAACTGGACCAATCAGGAAATGCTGTTATTTCTACGACCTAAAATGGATTGTATAACCAAGATGTTATTTTTATTTCAATAGAGAAACCTTTTGTCGACTGAATGTTTCTGTCTTTGCTATTGTTTAACAAAAGTGTATCGTATTTCCCAAAAGTAACAAAAAGATCTCAATTATAAGATTGTTGTGATAAAGAGAAGTCCTAATTCTCCTAATAATCAGTTTCACAAGACAAATTTCAGGTCGTAAAATATGACAGAGTCGTTCATTAGCCATCGTTTCGAGTTTAAAAATGAATTCAGGGTTCTCGCATATTTTTACCAATTAATTTTCAAACTTTTCCAGACCTGCTAGTACTTGATATCTTTATTTGCAATTTGTGGTCAACTGCCTGCATATTCCAAAAAACCAGACTGGCATGTACGCGTTCTTCACAAAATTTTTGATTACAACATATTTTGCGTGATGTTTGACTTGTTTTGAATGCATATTAAAAACTTTTTTTTCAAAATTGCAGGTCTTGAAAATGGTATTTGAGATTTCGTAACGTTTCCTGGAATTTCATCAACATGTTAATCTTAATGTGAGTAAAAGTAAACTGAGATTATTTGTGTTACAGAAAAGTCAAAGTAACAAAACTGCGATATGAAAGTTCTGGAAAAAAACCTTTGAGTTAAGACATTTGTTGGTCCGACCTCCGACGGCTCAGTAACCTTCAGTAAACTGTGTCCAGACTCCGAAACACCGCAGTGTTGCTGCTTTATTGGCAGGAAAACAAACGCAAAATACAGCAAAGGCACATTCAATAACGACGGCCCCGTTCCCTCACTAACACCTAAAAATGAGAAACAGCTCCGGATGGATGAAAAAAACCCCACAAACATACAAACATACACATCTGCATAAATGCAAACACTTAATTTCACAGTGCCGGCATGCACGCGTGAACACAAACACAGCGACCGATCGAACAGGAAGACTTAAATTCCCTTCTGACACACACATCTGTAGGTTTCAATCCCTTTTGTAAAGCGCCACAATTAACACACACACACACACACAAATTGCTGTACTTTCCAAAGTTATTATTGCACCCAAGTTCAAGAAAAAAAGCACAACACAAAAAGCAAAGAAACCCATATTAGTTTAAAAAAAAAAAATCAGCTAAATGCAATTATGTGCTTCAACTAAACAAACCTGTGTGTGTACAAGCAGCCACACACACACTCACACTGCTTGGCATATGTTTATGGAAGACATAAAAGTGTGTGTGCTTGGCATTAGTACAATGGTTTCTATACAAATTAGCCTCTCTCAAACAAAACTATACACGTTATAGCCAGACTGGGGTATTATCCCCGTTTAAGACCCAGTTATTTATACATGAAGAGTAGAAAATGCTCAGGCAGGGTTGCCATGTTTGGACAACATCCCCCCTTTGAAATCCCAAACTCTCACTGAGGGATTGCCAGATCTGAGCCACGATGCCCATTCAAGTTTCTGCAGGTTGTATATTAAGAGGGGAAAGGGTTGCCATGTTGCGTGAATAACCCCGTTTATTGGGAACATTCTGTTAAGTTGCAACTAATAACTACTTATCTTTGCAGACGACTCAGTGCTTTTCTGACTGCAATATTAAAACGCCCTCTCTGATGTACATTCAATACGTTCTGTCATTGTGCCACACTGAGGGAGAGCAATGTGGAAGACATTAAAGGTTGTTTGCGACAGGAGAAATAATGTAAATGGGAGGAGATGCCTGAAATTTTAGGAAATGGGAGCTACAAAGAATTAAATTCTCTGAAAATGCACGTTTTATTAAAAACCGTAGATTCTCGCACACACACTCCCATTGTAATCTACTGTTAGTCAGACTTACGAACATTTCTACAGCATCCAGGAACTGACGAAACCAGTGGAGCAAAACATTTAACACGTTTTTCTCACTGTGTGTGCTCCTTGATTATAAATTATTTTGTAGTTTTAAAGTTGTTTTTTACTTAAAGGGTCTAAATCTTTTCTCATAGGTGACCAATACAAACTGGCGGAGATTGTTGGAGGTTGAGTGGAGTCCAGCAAAGTTAAGGTGCATAGATCAGCCGATGTTGCAGGGTGGAGCAGGTGGATGGTTGAACTCCGGTGGCTTCTAGGTGTGGTGCTGTGCAATGAGGTTGCGTAGCTGTTTGATGACGGTGTCAATGAGTTTCTGTCTGTCCCTGTCCGTCTTCCGAAACTGGGCAAAGACGTTGTTCTTTCTGCTCGTCTCCCTCATCCTGAAAACAGAGAATAATTTTAAAAAAGGGATAAATATAGAAACAGGAGATGTAAGTCTACGTAGGGATAGATAAATACAAATAATCATTTACGTTCGTTGTGTTTGAATGCTGTAAGTACACAGATATGCACTTTGACTGTTAAGCAAAACACACACAGGTGCATAATTGGACGAGCATGCTCACACACCCCTGCTACAGTCACCTGTTACACTACTGTTTGGTATGTGTGTGCTCAGTGTCACATGAGACAGTGTGTCTCACTGTTTGTTTGTGTGTTTTGTCCCAGAACACTGGACTGTTATGGACCTCCAGGAAGCTCAAGGACCCAGCAGACCAGACAAGCCCCAGCAGGGTGCTTCCTCCTGGCCAGAGAGGGACCACCGGGCCTGGGCCCTCTGGTGCACTGAAGAGAAAACTGAGCCTGAAGAAAGAAGGTCGACTGTGCTGAACAATGAACTGGATCACAAGACTTAATGTCAGTGAGTCCGGATGGAGAAAGTGGACGAAACCTCCTGGTCTAAAAAGTGGGGTGCCATTTTTTTGTACATATGTTACTTTATTAATACTATAAAATTTTATGCGATTTATTGACCTACATACATTACTCAGATGATAAACTATACTTCTAATGATAAACTATACTTCAACAAGCTATACTTTGACTTTTTGGACCATTTTTCCCCACATACTATTCTGTATACATCGTTAATGTGCTGTACTATGACTTTTTTTGACAATTGAAAGCACGACTTTTTTAACTGTTTGTCCACATGCTATAGTATGGCATTTTTTTTCTGAGAAAAATGTAATGTGCCATGTTGATAAAATGACCCAAAAAGAAAGGCTATAGTAGTTTGGAACAGCATTAAATAGCGTGCCAAGACACGCCATTGTACAGAAAGTTGAAAATCGGCCCAAAACTCATAAAAATTGCATGTCGAAAAAATGACAAAGGTACAAAGGCTATAGTAAGGCAAAAATGTAAAAAAAAATGACATATCCCAAAAACAGCTAAAAATAGTTGAAAACCGCGTTACATAGAGTGCCAAGACATGCCGTAGCAGAGAAAGTTGCAAAAAAACGAACAAAAACTTGAAGAAAAAAGACTCGAAAAAATGAATCAAAAAGCAAGACTATAATAAGGCAAAACTGTTAAAATTTGACATGTCCCAACAACTGTTGAAAACAACTGGAAAAAACTTAGAATAGCGTGCCAATACACGCCATAGCAAACAAAGTTACAAAACGAGCCCAAAACAGCATAATTTGGCATGTTGCAAATCTGACCCAAAAAGCAAGGCTATAGTAAGGCAAAAATGTCAAAAAATGACATGTCCCCAAAACTGCTAAAAACAGTTGAAAACCGCATTAAATAGCGTGCCAAGACACGCCATAGCAAAGAAAGTTGCAAAATGAGCCAAAAAAAAGCATAATTTGGCATGTTGCAAAACTGACCCAAAAAGCAAGGCTATAGTAAGGCAAAAACGTCAAAAAATGACATGTCCCCAAAACTGCTAAAAACAGTTGAAAACCGCATTAAATAGCGTGCCAAGACACGCCATAGCAAAGAAAGTTGCAAAAAGAGCCAAAAACAGCATAATTTGACATTTTTAAAAAATGACCCAAAAAAAGCAAGGCTATAGTAAGGCAAAAATGCTAAAAAATGACATGTCCCCAAAACTGCTGAAAACAGTTGAAAACCGCATTAAATAGCGTGCCAAGACACGCCATAGCAAAGAAAGTTGCAAAAAGAGCCCAAAACAGCATAATTTGGCATGTCGAAAAAATGACCCAAAAAAAGCAAGGCTATAGTAAGGCAAAAACGTCAAAAAATGACATGTCTCAAAAACTGCTAAAAATACATGAAAACCGCATTAAATAGCATACCAAGATACGCCATAGCAAACAAAGTTACAAAAAGAGCCCAAAACAGCATAATTTAGCATGTCGAAAAAAATGACCAAAAAAAGCAAGGCTATAGTAAGGCAAAAACGTCAAAAAATGACATGTCCCCAAAACTGCTAAAAACAGTTGAAAACCGCATTAAATAGCGTGCCAAGACACACCATAGCAAACAAAGTTACAAAAAGAGCCCAAAACAGCATAATTTAGCATGTTGCAAAACTGACCCAAAAAGCAAGGCTATAGTAAGGCAAAAATGTCAAAAAATGACATGTCCCCAAAACTGCTAAAAACAGTTGAAAACCGCATTAAATAGCGTGCCAAGACACACCATAGCATAGAAAGTTGCAGAAAGAGCCCAAAACAGCATAATTTGACATTTAAAAAAAACTGACCCAAAAACAGCAAGGTTATAGTAAGGCAAAAATGCTAAAAAATGACATGTCTCAAAAACAGCTGAAAATAGTTGAAAACCGCATTAAATAGCGTGCCAAGACACGCCACAGCAAAGAAAGTTACAAAAAGAGCCCAAAACAGCATAATTTGGCATGTTGCAAATCTGACCCAAAAAAGCAAGGCTATAGTAAGGCAAAAATGTCAAAAAATGACATGTCCCCAAAACTGCTGAAAACAGTTGAAAACCGCATTAAATAGCGTGCCAAGACACGCCATAGCAAAGAAAGTTGCAAAAAGAGCCCAAAACAGCATAATTTGGCATGTCGAAAAAATGACCCAAAAAAAGCAAGGCTATAGTAAGGCAAAAACGTCAAAAAATGACATGTCTCAAAAACTGCTAAAAATACATGAAATCTGCATTAAATAGCGTGCCAAGACACGCCATAGCAAAGAAAGTTGCAGAAAGAGCCCAAAACAGCATAATTTGGCATGTCGAGAAAATGACCAAAAAAAAGCAAGGCTATAGTAAGGCAAAAACGTCAAAAAATGACATGTCTC
Organism: Plectropomus leopardus; assembly: GCF_008729295.1. Lineage (NCBI taxonomy): Eukaryota > Metazoa > Chordata > Actinopteri > Perciformes > Serranidae > Plectropomus > Plectropomus leopardus. Next base: position 19,603,813 of record NC_056485.1, on the reverse strand, counting down.
AAAAACAGCTAAAAATAGATGAAAACTGCATTAAATAGCGTGCCAAGACACGCCATAGCAAAGAAAGTTGCAGAAAGAGCCCAAAACAGCATAATTTGGCATGTCGAGAAAATGACCAAAAAAAAGCAAGGCTATAGTAAGGCAAAAACGTCAAAAAATGACATGTCTCAAAAACAGCAAAAAATAGTTGAAAACTGCATTTAATAGCGTGCCAAGACACGCCATAGCAAAGAAAGTTACAAAAAGAGCCAAAAACAGCATAATTTGGCATGTTGCAAAACTGACCCAAAAAAGCAAGGCTATAGTAAGGCAAAAACGTCAAAAAATGACATAATCTCAAAAACTGCTAAAAAACAGTTGAAAACTGCATTAAATAGCGTGCCAAGACACGCCATAGCAAAGAAAGTTGCAGAAAGAGCCAAAAACAGCATAATTTGGCATGTCGAAAAAAATGACCCAAAAAAGCAAGGCTATAGTAAGGCAAAAACGTCAAAAAATGACATGTCTCAAAAACAGCTAAAAAATAGTTGAAAACTGCATTAAATAGCATGCCAACACACGCCATAGCAAAGAAAGTTTACAGAAAGAGCCAAAAAACAGCATAATTTGGCATGTCGAAAAAAACTGACCCAAAAAGCAAGGCTATAGTAAGGCAAAAACGTCAAAAAATGACATGTCTCAAAAACAGCTAAAAATAGTTGAAAACTGCATTAAATAGCGTGCCAAAGACACGCCATAGCAAAGAAAGTTACAAAAAGAGCCAAAAACAGCATAATTTGGCATGTTGCAAAAATGACCCAAAAAAAGCAAGGCAAAATAGTAAGTCTCAAAAACGTCTAAAAAAATGACATATCTCAAAAGCATGCCAAGACGCTAAAAATTAGAAATTGCCAAAAACTGCATTAAATAGCGTGTCTACAAAAACCCAAAAACACGCCATAGCAAAGAAAGTTGCAGAAAGAGCCAAAAACAGCATAATTTGGCATTGTCGAGAAAATGACCCAAAAAAAGCAAGGCTATAGTAAGGCAAAAACGTCAAAAAAATGACATGTCTCAAAAACAGCTAAAAAAAGCTAGTTGAAAACTGCATTAAATAGCGTGCCAACACACGCCATAGCAAAGAAAGTTAAAAAGAGCCAAAAACAGCATAATTTGGCATGTCGAAAAAAATGACCCAAAAAGCAAGGCTATAGTAAGGCAAAAACGTCAAAAAATGACATATCTCAAAAACCGCTAAAAATAGATGAAAACTGCATTAAATAGCGTGCCAAGACACGCCATAGCAAAAGAAAGTTGCAGAAAGAGCCCTAAACAGCATAATTTGGCATGTCGAAGAAAATGACCAAGAAAAAAAAGCAAGGCTATAGTAAGGCAAAAACGTCAAAAAATGACATGTCTCAAAAACAGCTAAAAATAGTTGAAAACTGCATTAAATAGCGTGCCAACACACGCCATAGCAAAGAAAGTTGCAGAAAGAGCCAAAAACAGCATAATTTGGCATGTCGAAAAAAATGACCCAAAAAGCAAGGCTATAGTAAGGCAAAAACGTCAAAAAATGACATGTCTCAAAAACAGCAAAAAATAGTTGAAAAAACGCATTAAATAGCGTGCCAAGACACGCCATAGCAAAGAAAGTTACAAAAAGAGCCAAAAACAGCATAATTTGGCATGTTTGCAAAACTGACCCCAAAAAAGCAAGGCTATAGTAAGGCAAAAACGTCAAAAAATGACATGTCTCAAAAAACGCTAAAAATAGATGAAAACTGCATTAAATAGCGTGCCAAGACACGCCATAGCAAAGAAAGTTGCACCAAAAGAGCCAAAAACAGCATAATAATTGGCATGTCGAGAAAAAATGACCAAAAAACAGCAAGGCTATAGTAAGGCAAAAACCGTCAAAAAATGACATGTCTCAAAAACAGCTAAAAAAAGTTGCAAAAACTGCATTAAAATAGCGTGCCAACACACGCCATAGCAAAGAAAGTTGCAGAAAAGAGCCAGCAAAAACAAGCATAATTTGGCATGTCCAAAAAAAAATGACCCAAAAAAAGCAAGGCTATAGTAAGGCAAAAAACGTCAAAAAATGACATGTCTCAAAAAACAGCTAAAAATAGATTGAAAACTGCATTAAATAGCGTGCCAAGACACGCCATAGCAAAGAAAGTTGCAGAAAGAGCCCTAAACAGCATAATTTGGCATGTCGGAAAAAAATGACCCAAAAAGCAAGGCTATAGTAAGGCAAAAACGTCAAAAAATGACATGTCTCAAAAAACGCTAAAAATAGATGAAAACTGCATTAAATAGCGTGCCAAGACACGCCATAGCAAAGAAAGTTGCAGAAAGAGCCCTAAACAGCATCATTTGGCATGTCGAGAAAATGACCAAAAACAGCAAGGCTATAGTAAGGCAAAAACGTCAAAAAATGACATGTCTCAAAAACAGCAAAAAATAGTTGAAAACTGCATTAAATAGCGTGCCAAGACACGCCATAGCAAAGAAAGAAAGTTACAAAAAGAGCCAAAAACAGCATAATTTGGCATGTTCAAAAAATGACCAAAAAAAGCAAGGCTATAGTAAGGCAAAAACGTCAAAAAATGACATATCTCAAAAACCGCTAAAAATAGATGAAAACTGCATTAAAATAGCGTGCCAAGACACGCCATAGCAAAGAAAGTTGCAGAAAGAGCCTCCAAAAACAGCATAATTTGGGCATGTCGAGGAAAATGACCAAAAAAAGCAAGGCTATAGTAAGGCAAAAACGTCAAAAAAATGACATGTCCTCCAAAAAACAGCCAAAAATAGTTGAAAACCGCATTAAAATAGCGTGCCAAGACACGCCATAGCAAAGAAAGTTACAAAAAGAGCCCAAACAGCATAATTTGGCATGTTGCAAATCTGACCCAAAAAAGCAAGGGCAAAAAACATGTGCCAAAATATGACATGTCTCAAAAACAGCAAAAAATAGTTGAAAAGCGCATTAAATAGCGTGCGAAGACACGCCATATCAAAGAAAGTTACAAAAAGAGCCAAAAACGCATAATTTGGCCATGTCGAGAAAATGTAAAAAAGCAAGGCTATAGTAAGGCAAAATGTCAAAAAATGACATGTCTCAAAAACAGCTAAAAATAGATGAAAACCGTATTAAATGGCGCACCAAGACATGCCATATCAAAGAAAGTTGCAAAAAGCGCAAAAAATAGCATAATTTGGCATGTTGCAGAACTGACCAAGAATCCAAGGCTATAGTAAGGCAAAATCCCAAAAAATGACATATCTCAAAAACAGCTGAAAACAGCTTCGATAAACCTACTGCAAGTACTTTTAGGGTTTTTGGCTGTTTTTCTTCTTCCCATAACTTCCCATATCATAGCGTGTCTCGGCATGCTATTTAATGTGGTTTTCAACTTTTTTCAGCTGTTTTTGGGAGGTGTCAGATTTTGACATATTTTGCAATACTATAGCCTTGCATTTTCGGTCATTTTTTCGACATGCAAATTTGGGTGTTTTGGGCCATTCTTGCAGCTTTTTATGCTATGGCGTGTCTTAGCAGGCTATTCTAGGCAGTTTCCAGCTGTTTTCAGGGGATGTCAAATTTTGACATTTTTTGCCATCCTTTCATGAGGCATTTTCGGTAATTTTTTCAGCATGCTATTTTATGGTGTTTTGGGCCATATAAAGCATACACACATGGATACAATGACTTTTTTGGACATTTGGAAGCAACGTTTTTTCTCATGCTAAAGTTTGGCATTTTTCGACGGTATAGTATAACTTTTTCAACACTATTAATATTGGCTTGTTGGACCATTCTTGCACATACTATACTATAACAATCATCAAGATGCTATACTTTGACTTTTTTTCGACATTTCGAAGCATGTCTTTTTTGACTGTTTTTGCACATGCTATAGAACTGAATTTTTAGAAAAAAAATCGAATATTTTATGTTCAATGAAGCATTTTGAATAATCCTGTTAAATCTGATTAAATGTGCAACACAAATAAAGCTGCCTAATACTTTTTCTACTGTTACATGACCTTTCTTATGCTTCTTTGGAAAAAATACTAAACGATGAATTGTTTTTGCTATTTTGGTCTACATGATATACTCTGACTTTATTATGCTACCTTGGACCATATATTATACTAGGATTATTTGTGTTTTGGTCTTGTGTATCTGTGTGACAGAAGCCACTAACTCACATTACAGCGTTCTGTGTGTTTATGTGCTCTTATTTTTCAGATTGCCACAGCAGCTCCGGCGTTGCGCTGATATATTATGGCTGTAATTGTAGCAATAACATCTTGTTGTTGATGGCCATAGTTATAAACATCAGTATCAAAGTGACGTGTTCTTAGTTTAAAAAGATGTGCTTCACCATGTAAATCCCTGATGTAATGCACCAACAATTATTATTTATCTTTCTTGTATGTACACGTTTTAGTGGTCTGTATACATGCCAGCATTGAACACTCCACACAAATAACGCAGACAATACTCACGGCTTATATAACCTGTCGAAACATGATGGAGAGGACAGACAGAAGATAGAAAGAGCAGTTGAAACGAAGGTAAGGATGGATGGAGCTCTCAAAGGTCAACAGACGCTTTGATGAAAGGCTGCAAATTATTTTTGTCTTGTTTTTCAAATAAAAGCAATAGATAAACATTCAGTGGAAAAAAGGTGCACTTGTTTTCCTTCTTTCCAATAAACACATGAGAAGATTAAACAGCTGTTCAAAGCTCAAATAAAGTCCTATAAAGGCAACTAATTAATCAGTTGTTGAACGGTTGATTTTTTTGTGTGACCAACTGTCCAAAACCCAAAGATATTCAGGTAAGATATTTAGATTTTAAGTTCAATCAAGAACAAATTTGAATCTTAGTTTACTGAAAGAGAGAGGATTATTGCTACAAAACATTGAAATATAGAACAACACAATACCAAATGGGAGAAAGAGTGGGACTATATCAAACTAAAATATCGCTCTACCTGTCATATATATTTATTTTTCATTTTTTTATTTGAATACAATGAACATAATATTTGAATTACTGAATTAATTCTATTCATTTTCATTTAGTCTTTTCATTTGATTTATTTTGTTCTGTATTCATTTTTTTTAGTTTCCTTTAAACTAACATTAGCATGTTGTCATCATTGTTACATGTAATTTAATTTAAATAAAAAGAAAAAAATATATTCAGTATAAAATAATGCTGATATTAATAACTGCGAATAATTGGAACCAGATAAAATTGATAAAGACTGTTGGTCAGAAAGCCAATAAAGTGTTTAACACTTGTTTTATTTTATTTTTAATGGATTAAAAGAAGGAAATGGGGATTCAGGAAGAAGAACAGAAAAGCCAGAATGAGGAAAGAGTGGAAAAACAGCGGATGTACGAAGGGCTGCTTACTTCTCGAGCAGGGCCAGTGCGGTGTGTGGGTTGACTCTCAGGTATTTGCAGGTTGGCTTGCCGTAGTCAGCCAGGTAGGTGGACCAATCCCACTGGGTGAACAGTTCCAGTAACTAGATAAAGTCAAACAAAGAGAGGGAGATTAGTGATAAGCCCCACTCCCAGTTTTGGGAAGATTCAGACGTCTGTAATGCAGTGAGAACGTCATCCAGCAGACCGTCAGACAGCCCACGCTAACATGTTAGGAGAGATTATGTGACCAGATTACAGGCGGGGAAAGCTGAACTTGTCATGTTTCTGGAGGAAAACGGTTGTCTTACTGTAAGATTACTCTGTTTAAATGATCTGCAGCCGACAATGTTTCTGTTATCAATAAAATGTCTTCTATATACAAAAATTCAGTAAAAATTATAATCACGATTTTGACCACATGAACAGGTAGTTAACACTTTGACACCTGGAGCAACATCACTTGTCCTGTGCTGCTTTCAGACGTATTTGAAACTTAAGCCAATAGATGTGATTTCTTAATAAGAAATGTTACACAAATTGCAAGAGATTAGGAGATATAGATTTTTTATTTTTTTAATGGCTGGGGAAAAATGTCCAGAAAGATTATTATTGTATTAATTTCTTTTTTTTTTTAAGGCAGGGAAAATGTCTAAGGGGGAAAAAAAACCTAGGGGAAAACTGTATTTGTTCCAAATTATCATATTAACATATTTAAAATTATGTTAGTGAAATATTATTTTCTAAGCACTTTTTCTAGGATATGCCTTTAAAAAAATATTTCCAATTTATTTAAAAAAAAAATTTTCAGGTACTTTTCTCAGACTTTTTGATAATATCGTGCTTATTTCTGGGTCACTGGGACAATTTGTTAAGCTTTTTTTTTTAAAGTTGTGAATAAGATACAGTAAAGGGTTACAAGAAAACATGGAACTACATTTTTCCTTTGGTAAATAACTTACCTTTGCTTTGTAACTGTTATATATATTTTTTTCATTTATAATGATAAGTAGTGGTTAAAAGGAAATAAATAAACAATTCTTAGGATTTTTCCTACTGTCTAGACGCTATCGTTCTTCTTTTTTAAATTCCTAAAACGTTATTTAAAATGCCATTCCAGATAAAACAGTGAAATCATTTTAAAGTTACGTGATTATCAGTAAGGGAGGAAAGGCAAGTTTTATATTTGTGATGTTTTTTTGGCCAGGTTTAACGTTCTCATCCATCAGTAGATGGTGTTAACATTAAAGACTCATCTGTATTTTTCTTCCAAGAAAAATTTTAAACTTGCATTTGTCCACAAAGCATGAACTGTATTAAGTTTACTTATACACACATACTAACAATGGCACATACTCTCTGGTTTAACTGTAAAGGTGCTGACTGATCTAAATTAAACCACTTCGTACGTCATTCTTTTACATCTTTTGTGATGAAAGTGATGAAATACAGTTGGTACATCAACTTTCCCCAGATCAAAAAACTGTTTGATTGCTATAAAAAATGCCATAAATTTCTGGAAATTGCTGTTAGTTTAGCATATTAGGTTAACCCTCGTTCTTCATGACTGCTGCTAACTCTCAAAAGTTTGCATTTCTCCACACAGATAAAAACGTGTTTAATTAATGTAAATGTAGTTACAAAAGTTACCTTCATTTACCAGAGATTGTCGCTAGGCTTCATAATCATTTATCCCCCCTAGAAACCCTTATTTTGGAAAGTTATTCTACAGCTGCAGATACAAATGTTCAGCAAGTGATTTATACACGACTTTAAATTATTAGCAAATTGGCTTGACTTCTTTCAATAACGATGAGCATCTGATCAAGAATTGGCCCCAAAATCAGCAAGAAATTACTAAAAATTCTTAAAATTATTAATTATTAAGGGAAAAAGAAAAGTAAAAGAAACAAAACAAAAACAAAAAGAACCCCCTTAGAAAAATGCTTAAAAAAAACAATATTTCTGCCTTTTGGGAAAAAAAATCTGAAATTTACAAAACATTTCTCGCAAAGTTGCTCAGTCTTTTTCCCCCATGTTTTAAAAAAAAAAACGCTCAGGTTTCAGAGGCTGAAGTACCTCTGAAAGGCGTCAACACACAAAAAAAGCACCAAAAGTGATGTCAATCCAGGTTTCAAGGGGTTAAGCTTTTTAAGGAACAACCCAATTCATCGAATCGTGATTTGAAACAAGCAAGTACCAAGAACCTGCTGTTTATGTTCACATCAAAATAACACTTCACAGATCTCCAAGAAATCTACTGTATTGCTCAATTTCGGGCTTTTTTTTTGGTTTAATCTGGACACGTTCAGGTAAATAAACAAAACAAAAAAATGCAACAGAAGAAAGAGAGAGAGAGAGAGAGAGAGAGAGAGGAGCGGAGAGGAAAGAGGACTGAGACTGAGGAAGATGAGAGGTGGAGTCTTCCTCTAAATGGCCCACATTTGAAAGTGTTGCATAACCTGCTGCTGCCCTGCTGAACCCTACCTAACACACACACACACACACACACACACACACACACACACACACACACACACACACACACACACACACACAGGCCCAGGCAGGCAAACCCATAAGCCTGCAGACATACACACACTCTCTCTCTTTCTATCTCTGTCTGTAAAACACACACACACACACACACACACACACACACACGAGCAGGGAGCCCCAGTGAACTCTGGGTAACACCAAACACACACAGATCCAGAGAGAGAAACCATATGTGAGCGAGGGATGAGAGAAGAGGAGGAAAAGGAGGGAGGGATGGAGAGCAAAACCACATGTGGGGGAGAAAATGAGAGAGAGAGTAGAGATGGAAAGAGACACAGATGGAGAGAAATGGATAACAGCGCTGAGCGGAGGGGTAAAGGAAGGGCAGATGAAGATGGATAGATACGAGGGAGATGAGGGGACGGACGAGTGTTGGGCGACGGAGGTGCAGGAACAGGAAGGAGTGCGAGGGGGACAGAAGACGAGGGTGACACGCTTTCAAAGTTTGGAGAGGAGTGAAGGAATGATGGAAAGAATCGTGTAACTTCACATTTAGAAAAGTGCAGGTTTGTGATTTATGTCCTACTGACTCAGCTGCCTGCTGCCTGACCTGCAGGACATTTTATTGTCCAAAGGAGACACAATGAGCTCGATTTACTCCCACAACTGAGACGCAAGATTTGTGGCACTTTGGGTGATTTAAAAATCTGCCTCACACCTAAAAATCCTGCATGTCAGCTTTGACAGACGGCCAACGAGCAACCGATTCATTCAGACCTTTATCGCCCCGTTTTTTTAACTGCACCACAACCGGTTCTCTTTCTGAAGTCAAATACCGCCGGTTTCAGAAATGTATTGGAAGGATAACCCCTTGAGATGCATCATCTCGATTTCGAGGGGGTTATCATCACAAACGAACAGAAAATACAAATACCGACAAAACAATACGAAGAAACCCATGACGATACATAGACACACACAAAAAGCTCTTCCAGGTCTCCCTAATCCCCCACCAACCACGTCCCCAAGTAATGGACATTACAGAAAATATGCATTATATTCAGTGAATATACACACAAACATATTGATATGTATATATGCAAATACATGTGCTGTACAGGCTCAAAGCTATAGCTATAAACAATCTGTTTTCATATTAAAAAAACAACAAGAGACATCAGAAACAGGAGCAGGTTGTTTGGTTGAGTGGAGTATCTTAAAGAGCTGAAAACTCTTTTCTTTCTTTCTTCTTTTCATATTTCGGGAGCAAAGAAAAACAGCTGCTCAGTAAGCTTTAGATTACATGATAAGGGCAGAGTTGGCAGAAAAATACACTGCTGCACACTTTGAGTGGGTTATAAGAGATGTTTGAGAGAGATTATTTCTGTATAAGTCTATATAATACAATGTTTTATATCTACAATCTACATTTTTAACCCTGGACATGAACAATTCTAAGTCTACTAAAATCTACGACTGTAACGGTGTCTTTACAGGTCTCCCCAAATGATCGACTACGCAATTTTAGCTTGTCATGTTCACAAGAATGAGAGCAGAACTCACAGTGACCCTTGACCACTAAAATGAAATCAGTTCATTCCTGTGTCCAAGTGAACGTTTGTGCCAAATTTGGAAAAATTCTCTCAAGGCGTTCTTGAGATATCGCATTCACGAGAATGGAACGGATGGACGTTCACAGTGACCCTTGACTACCAAAATCAAATCAGTTCATCCTTGAGTCTGAGTGAACGTTTGTGCCAAATTTTAAGTAATTACCGTACGGTGTTCTTGAGATATCCCATTCACAACAAGTTCACAATGACCTTAACCTTTGACGTATGACCACAATCAATTTCCTTGAGTCCAAGTGGACGTTGGTGCCAAATTTGAAGAAATTCCCTAAAGGCGTTCTTAACAAATTGAGCGATCACAAGCATGGGACAGATGTATGGCTGCACGCTCGTACGGACAACATGACAATATAACTGATGGTTTTGGATCGTCCCAAAGGTCCTTTAACATCAAATCCTAATTGAGTCCTGAATTGAAATAGCTTTCCTAATGTCACGTAGAGTTAAAACTGAGGGGGAAAAAAAGAATTTGGATCACGAACCAGTTACGCTCCAGTTTAAAGAGTAATAAGGTCATGGCTTTCACCCGAATTCACCTCATCAGAGCTATTCATGAAAACAGGAAGTGTCCTAAATGTTTCTGCGTACACCGTAGAGTTATTAAAACTGATGTTTCCTCTGAATCTGACTTTATAGGGAGACTACAAGACGAATGGCTGATTTGGACTTCCTGATCTTTTCCCTCCCTCCTTCCTCCCACACCTCCCTTCCTCCCTCTGGTCCTTTCACTTCTGTATTCACCTCTCTCTCTCTCTCTCTCTCCTTTGTCCCCGAGTTCACCCTTTGTACGGCCGAGGTTTGACCTGCTAATCTTCCCATATAAACAAGCAAGACACACACGCAGGCTGCATGAAAACAGGCTCACACATAAACAGGTACAAATAAAGGCAGTTACATAAAGCACGAACATCATCCGGCTGTGAGCTTACGGGAACAAATCTGTCAGCTAATTATGAGCAGACATATGAGAAAGTGTCAGCGTGACACGGCCAGATAAAGATCCTGTACCGGCCCTGAAACGATGCGTTAACACACACTAATGCGCACTAAAAAGACGTAATCTGCAGGCCGACAATAATCAGCAACACACACACACACAGACACACACTCACGGATAAGCTGGCGACTGCGGTCTATGAGATTTTCGTGTTATCTGAGAGCAGATGGCTCGTCTTTACTCCAACTTTACTGCCTTTACTTTGTAGTCTTTCTACTCGTATTGGACGTCACAGAAAACAAGTGCAGAGAAAGAAAGAAAGACAGAAAAATGAGAGTAAGCAAGGAGAGGAGCTGCCTATAGAAAAAGAGGATAGGAGAAAAGGAAATGGGAGGAAAGATGGAAATGAGAAGAGGAGAAAAAGTAAGGAGAACAAGAGAGTTGAAGGTATATAAAGGTGAAGAGAAAATAAAAGAGAAGATAAAAAATGAGTAAGATAAGAGGAGAAAAGCTGAGTCAAAGACAGATGAAGGAATAAGGGAAAGTATAGAGGTGAAGGAGGTAGAGGACAAAGAAGTGTGAGAATGATAGATGAAAAGAAGAGAAGACAAGCAAAGGAAAACAGGAGAGAGGAGAAAGAAGAGGGGTGATAATGAGGAGAAATGAAAGATGGATAAAAAAAGGAGAAGAGGAGAGGAGACAAGGATATAAAATGAGGAAAGAAGAGTGAAGAGAAGAAAAGGAGAAGAGAAAGTACAGGAGACAGGAGAAAAAATGAAATGAATGAGAAAATAAGTGGGAAGAAAATGGGAAGAGGAAATGAAGATGACAAAAGGTAGAAGAGAGAAGATAGAGAGGGAGAATGGAAAGGAGAGAAGAGATAAAGACAGAAGAAAAGAAACAAAAGAAAAAGACGATGTATAGAGTTGGAGAAAGGACAGGAGAGAACATAGGAGAAAAGACTAGACAAGGACAAGTAGAGGAGAAGGTGACAGACGTAGGAGCAAAGGGAGTCCTGGGTGAACTGGAGGTCAGTAGGTTAAGTCTGGTTGGAGGAGGGATGGAGGGATGGAGGAGGGATGCAGTAGAAGTAAAATGACAGGAGAGAAAAGGAGGAGAGGCAGATAAGAGTGATGAAAGGGAATAAGCAAAGAGGAGGAGAAGAGAGAGGGATGAAAGTAAAGAGAGGAGATGCGAGAAGAAGACAATGCAAAGAGGAGAGGAATGGATGAGAGAGGAGAAAAGTAAATAAACGAAAAAAGAAGATACAGGAGAAAATCGGGGAAGCAAGAAGATAAAAAGGAAAGGGAGAAAAGAGAGGAGAGAACGTAGGAGAAAAGACTAGACAAAGACAAGCTGAGGAGAGAGTGATAGAGGAGCACGGGGAGTTTTGGGTGAACTTGAGGTCAGTAGGTACGTTTGGTGAGAGGAGTGATAGAGGATAAAATAAGGAGGTGATGAGGAGAAGAGAAAAGACCAAAAGAGGGAGAAAATGAAAATAGTATAGGAGATAATATTACAAGACAGGTGAGAAGAAAAAGAGGAGGAGAAGGTAAGATCAAGGAAAACTGTTAGGGGGGGCACAAAAGAAGTGGTAATAGGAAGAAAAGAGAAAAGCAAGGACATGAAGAGAAAATACAGGAGACAACACAGGAGAGAAGACCAGACAAGGACAAGTGGAGGAGAGAGTGATAGAAGTAGGAGCACGGGGAGTTTTGGGTGAAGTTGAGGTCAGTAGGTAAGTTTGGTTGAAGGAGCGAGGGAGGAGTGACGGAGGGTAAAAGCAGTAGGAGAAGCGCAACAAGAAGGGAGGAGGAGAGGCAGATAAGACTGATGAAAATGGAAAAGGGGAGAAAAAAAGAAAAGGGAGAGCGTGGGCCTTCCAAAAAACGAGCCACACACGCGAGCCAGCAGGTCCTCCTGGCAAACGCACACACACACATATATACACACACACACCTGACCCCCGATTCACCCTAAACAGACACACACACACACACACACACACACACACACTAGGAGAGAAAACGGCAGGTCTCTCTCTTCACCTCTCGCTGAACTTCTCTCTCCGTCTCGCTCCCCCTCTCTCACCTCGCCATGACCTCCCCCATGCTATCGCTCCTGTCTCCTCACACACACACGCACGCACACACACACACACACACGTCAGGTGTGTCTGTGTATATTTGTTTTCTTCCTCTTATTCTTCTTCTAGGTGGGTGGACGAGCAGAAAAACAAAGTGACGTGTTGCCCTCACATTTCGTGTTGTTTTCTCTCATTTCTCCTCCGCTAATGGGGTCCCCCCCTCCATCCCTCCCTCTCTCTCCCCCGTTTCTCCCTACTCTCTGTACTTTTTTGTATCTCCTTTTTCTCTCTCTCCCGTCTTAATAATCAATCAATCCTTTCATTCGTTCCTATCCTCTTTTCTCCATCTTCTCCATCCGTCCTTTTCTATATACTCCCCAAACTTCTTCCTCCCCTCTTCATCCTTTCATCTCCTCTTCCTCCCTGACTTTTCTCTCCCCTTTCTCTTCTTTGTTTTTCAACTGCATTTATTTTTCTACCTTTTATCCCTCCATTTCATCTCGAGCAGCACTCCTCCTAACCTTTCCCTCTCTTATCTTCCTCCATCATTCACCTACTCTTCCTCTTTACTACTTTCTTTACCTCTCTATCTGATCTCCCCCCTCTCTCTATCCTTTCTTCCTGCCCTCCTCTCCCTCCTTCTTTTTAATCATCTTTCCATCTCTTTATCTAAACTCCTCCTCCTCCTCTCTGTCCTCTCCCTTCTTTCTATTTTTCTGTCTTTGCATCTTCTCCCTCCACATTTCCTCTTCCCATACTCAGATTGCTCAAACTGATATTGTGAAAATAAAATACGCAAAGTGGAAACACGTCAATTAAAAAAAAGAAAAGAAAAAAAAGTTTTAAATCTACAGTTCCTCTGAAATCGTTGACTATCAGCTCCCAGAAATCCCTCCCTCGCTCCCTCTCTTTCCATTATCGCTCCATAACACGCCTACGTCGCCTTCGATTTGACCGTCAGTGTGGCTGCGATAGAAATAAACCTGCTGATGTTGTGTTTTATCAACATTTCGAAAATATCGCTTAAGTTTCGCCACAAATCTGCGATGGAAACCTGCCTATTCTTACAATCAGTAAAAAGCAAAAGCAGCATGTGTTTACATTCAGAGGGTAAGTCAGCCTGATATCTGATATTACTGATTACTGGCTCACTCTACACTTTCCAGGGTTGGGTTTCGGTTTAGGAAAAGGGAGGAAATGTTTATCTCCTCCCAACTTTTCCAGGCAACAATTATCATTATTACATATCCGCCAGGCACAATGTTCAGCCCGAAATCGACAAAAATCAGCCGGGACTGAGCAAATTCTGACGAAATCTCACACAAAAGTCTAATGGGAGGAAATATTGAAGTGATGTTTTTGCTTTTGTTTTTCTCGTCATTCTCTCCACATAAACTTTAGTCCCTCTACATCTGAACTCTCTCCTCTCCGAGCCAACTTTACTCCTCCATCTCTCCATCCCTTCTTTCTTCTCCTCTGCATCCATACCTCTTGCTCCCCTCCTCCTCCCCCTCGGTGTTTAGTAGACTTGTTAATGGTTATTCCGGCTGTGGGCAGGATTTATTTGTTTGGGACCGTCGGGGAATTGCCGTGTTCCCATTCCTAATGGCCAAACGTCAGGGTCACCCAGAATTCATCATGTTTACACTCTGCGCATACACACACACACACACACACACACACACACACTTTGTGATTATGTAATGTTTCTGCTATGAAGCAACAAAGTTTGGTATCCAAACGCTGCGAAGCAAAGATCATTTATCTTTGGAGCAGAAAGGAAAATGTGATTTTCTGATTTAAACTAACATTTATAAACTCTTCTTCTTCACCTGCGTACTTTCACTCTCTCCTCTCACTCCATTATCTTCTCTGTCTCCACACCAACTCCTCTCACAGCTCTCTCAGCTGTCTGTCTCCTTCTAAATTTGACAGGAGAGAGGTCAAAGGTCACTAAAAGCAGGGAAAGTGGATTTTAGTTTTATCAAGAAAAGCAGCCATTTTGGCACCCGTCCACCTCTGTTCTCTCCAAAAATCTACCTTCTTCCACCCATCAATCATCCACCCATTTATCTGCTGCACTTTCCAGAGATCCCCCCTTACATCAGGGATACTCAACTTACGGTCCATGGGCCAAATCTGGCCCTCGATATTGTGAGGAGTGCCCCCCCCAATCATTTCCTAATTAACAAAAAAATAAAGTGATTCATACTGATACTTTTAGTTTAAATAAGGTGTCAGTGTGCATAAAACAGCATCAAAATAGAGTTTGTTTATCCAAAAAAGTGCCAGTGGAGGATCCCCCACAGAGGTCCTAGCCAAGACCCTAACGTCCTAAAACCCTAGAAACATCCAAAAACCAGAGAAACGTCCTGAAGTCAAAGAAAGGTCAGAAAGTCAGAGAAACGTCCCAAAAATCCTAGAAACATCCTAAAATTCTGAAAAGTCCTAAAATCTGAGAAATGTCCTAAAATCCAAGGTACGTCCTAAAATCCTAAAAACGTCCTAAAATTCAGCAAATGTCTTAAAATCCAAGATACATTCTTAAGTCTGAGAAGCGTCCTAAAATCCAAAAGACGTCCTAAAACGTCTCAAAACGTCTCAAAATCCTAGAAACATACACAGGGCTGCTGTGAGTGGCCCCTGGCCTCTTGTTATTTTGCAAAAGTGGCCCCAAACAAAGCAGCCAGAGCGTCCCTGATTTACATTGTCCTGCAGATATGGAGGTCTTGCTGCTGATAAAAGCAGAACTTTATTTACCCCAAACAAAACTCTTTTAACAAAATCCAAAGAAAGCTCACGGCAAATGTAAAAGCTGTCAACATTTCTCACTTTGAAACTCAGAATATTAGATTTTAAAATTGCAGTTTTCACTTAATCAGCTGCCCAACACTTCAGACCACACGTGACCTTCAGGAGGTCATTAAAACAGAAAAAACCGTCTGCTTGGACACCTGTCCACCATCAGTCGTCTCTCTCAGTTCAAAGGTCACCGCGAGCTCACAAAGACCGCGCTGACACCTGTCAGTCACGCCTCTGTCTGCACTGTGTTTAATGTCAAAGAGACACAAAATAACGGGAAGAAAAGGTCTTGGAGGAGGATAATAAGGATGACATCTGTCCATCACAGAGGTCACCGAACAAGTTAAGAATTCGCTAAAAGCAGAGACAGCAGTTTTTGAGTGAATCAGAGATAAACAGCAGCACGTCCGTCACGTCCCAACGGCTCCTCTCCTCCTGACGCAACCTACGTCTTAGTTTCTCTGTGCTTACATCCCTCTCAATCTTTTAGTCTGTGTCAGGTTTCGGGGTTAAAGTTCTCAAAGACGAGAAAAAAAGGTAAAAACAAGACATTTGCACCAAGTTGAGACTTTTGAAAAGTTTTTCTGCCTGATTAAATATTTAAAACAGCACCATCACATGAAAAACGCTGCAAGAACCCAATAAGAGAATCCACATGAAGATATTGCATTTTTAATCAAATGAGACTAATATAATGTATTAGATGCAGAAATTATATTATTTAAGATATATTTATCTTGTGTGCCAGTTGATATAAAAAGTAAGTACATGCAAACTTTTGATTTCAAAATAAAATTTTGACAGACATAAACCCTTTGAAACGTTCAGCAACATCACTTTTCTTGTGTTATTATAGATTTTAACCACTTTTCTCCAGGTCGTTTCCTTGGTTTTTTATGTTCTTATTTATTTATTTATCTATTCATATCAATTTTCATGTAATATTCTTGTACTTTTTGCAAATTTTGTACTAATTTTCGTGTCATTTCTGGTTTTGTTTCTCAAATCATCACACATGTAGAAGCACAGCATGAAAATTTCAATCCATATCTTATTAAATTCAAACAAAAAATACCATATCGTGATAAATCCTGACGTGTCCATAAAAATACCTCAATCACAGATTTTTTGCCACGTAGCAAACCTTTCTGTGAGAAAGTCTGCGTAGAAACTGCGGTCCATCTCACCTACGATACAATCTGACGGACAAAAAGGATTTTACACTTAACCCCAAAGTCAGCTCTTGACCCCTGAAAGCCAGAGGTCAAAGGTCACATTCAGAGGTTATCGGCTGTCCAGCTGCTCGTGATAAATGCCTCCACTTTTACTTCCAACTCCAACAGACAAACAACAGTAACTTTCTTGATTCTCTACAGTTTCTTTACATTTTACAGGCTCTTATAACGACGACACGCAAACCTGCAGCCTCAACAGTTTCACTGCATCTCCAGCTATGAGTGGAATGAAGTGAGCTTGGATGTTATCACTTCGCGACGGGGAATTCATTTTTCTTTCTCACCGGAGGGCCAAAAATTAAATTAAAACCAAAAGCTTGTATCTTTGTACATTCTGCCTGCAGCCTCGTTTTGTACGACCGCAGCACGCCGCTGCCAGAGACCACAACACAGAACAACCTCCGCTGGGATACGACTTCGATGTACTTTATTAATCCACAGTGGGTGCACGGCTCCTCATGTGCTGGGTAATAAAACACAGCGAAGAGGAGATAAAATCTTGATCACTCCCTGTAGGGCAGGTTAGCGTTTGTGTTATTTCCCACACACACACATACAAAGAGGTCAAATTCGGACTTGAAGTTTGCTCAAGGGCACTTCAGCACGCTGCAGGAGCTTTGTGGGTACTTTAAAGAGAGAGAAATAGAGTCAACGTGCCAAAAAGTTTAGAAATTTTCGGCCTTTGTGTTGTTGCCGACTCTTTTCTATAACAAGACGGAAGATTATTACTGCTTCACTTTTCATAATCAACTGGGGTTTTCACACCAGCAGCTTTCTGGACGGCAGCA
Source organism: Plectropomus leopardus (assembly GCF_008729295.1). Classification (NCBI taxonomy): domain Eukaryota; kingdom Metazoa; phylum Chordata; class Actinopteri; order Perciformes; family Serranidae; genus Plectropomus; species Plectropomus leopardus. The sequence goes on along the minus strand of NC_056485.1, from coordinate 19,586,405 downwards.
GGGAGGCAAAAAACGGCCCAGCACACAACATACGTGATACACAAACAGAAAAAGTCTCAGCACAGAAGCCTGGAAGAGCAGTATTGACACTGAAGCGTTGATGAATCTTTGCGACGTTGTTGCTCGAACTTACATGAAAAACAACAGGTGTTTTGATGTTTATTTAGTGCCAGTCATAATGCAAAGAATGATTAAACGGGTACTTTAAATTAAAAAAACTACAGTTATCGCTGCATGCTTGTATGCCGCCGTGCACGTGTCAAGTTACACTTCAGTTTACATCCATGTCCGTTAAAACACGTGATGCTGTAAAGACACGGAGATCAAAAAGCTCCCATTAAAGGATTTTATTCTGCAAAACAGGCAATGTTTCGAGACAGTATGCGCTTGGAAATTTACAAGAATGAGACGAATTCAAGTTCACAGTGATCTTGACCTTTCACCTATGACCACCAAAATCTAACCAGGTTATCCTTGAGTTCAAGTGAATGTTTGTGTCAAGTTTAAAGAAATTCCCTCAAAGTGTTCTTGAGATATCGCTTTCAGGAGAAAAATTAGACAAATGCAAGGTCACCATGACCTTCAGGTATCACCGGCGCTGAGGTGTAATACAAAGAGTGAATGAGAACACGGCTCCTACATTACTTCTTTACATCCTCTCTGACCTGTGAGCTACTGACGTAACTAACGTGATCTCTTTCTCCTACTTTGTCCCCATCTTTGTCTCTCACCTCGTCCCCGTCCTCTCTCTTCCTCAGCTGTGACAGAAAAGTTGCGCGACCTCTAAAAAAAGTGACAGGGCTGAAATGGACTGGAGAAAAAAAAAGGAGACGAGAGAAGAGTGCTGGTGGTTCAACCAGGGGTCTCCGCTGTCAATTAGACACTACACAGACGGAGCGAGGGCGAGAGGGAGACGCAGACGGACAGAGACGGAGAGAGAGAACGAGAGGAGGTAAATGAGAGGGAAGAGAGAAAACTCAAAAAGAATGATTGGGGAAATATTACAGGACTGCAGGAGAAAAGGGGAAGGAGGGAGCGCAGGAGGTCAGGCGGAGGGTAACTAGATGTTACGGAGGAGGAAGAAGGAGTGAGTGAGGAACGGGGAGACGATAAACGAGTGCAGGCTGAAGTCAGAGGGGCCTGCTGGGAGCTGCTCTGTGCGCTGATAAAGCAAATAAAGACAGAATACTCCAAAACAAACAGGGCTAGAAAAACAGCGGCTTTTAGCTCCGCTCCGAGCTCAATTTAGATTCAAGCACTTTTTAAAAAGGTCAATTTGGCCTCAGCCACTTTTTTAAAGTCAATTTGGGGCCAGACACTTTTTAGAGGTTAATTCTGGGCCGGGAGTTCATTTTGGGTTCGTCCACTTTTTCAAACTTCACTTTGGTAAAAGCTTTAAGCTCTGCTGCTTAATTCTGAGGACATTCCTTTGCAAAAGGGGACATTGGATTAAATCACTTTTTGGCATTATTTTGGATGAACAACTTCTACGCGGATTAAATTTGTAAATGGCAATAAAGACTCCACTTTGTAAAGGTGGATTTGGGAACTTTAACCCTTTTGAAACCTGAGAAAATCACTTCTTTTAAAAACATGGGAAGAAGGAAAAGAGCAGCAAAAGAAGAAATTACCCCCAAAAAATACTAAGAAATTAGTAAAAGAAATTTTCACCTTTGATTGGAAGTTTTGAACAAATGCTGCTCAGCAAATATGACCCCAGTTAGCCTGATGAGGACGCTTTTTTTTGTCCTTTTTTTTGAAAAACACATTTTTGATATTTTTTGCTAAACTTTAGGCTGGATTTATATATAAATATATTTCCTCGTGCCCACTACACTGGTCTGTGCAAAAGGTCACAAACACAAGCCAGAAAATGTTGGGACCGATATGTATAAAATCCTCGGCTCTCCAAACAATTATTCAACTGCAAGCAAAAATTTGAAGAAAATAAATCGGAGCCGCTCTGAAGTGTTTCATAACATTTACACTGCAGCTCGAAATAAATCTCTCTGTCTCTTTCTCTCTGTGTCCTCGACAACCCCAAAACAGGAAACAGTTGAAAGGTGAGAGCTGTTTAAGAGTCTCAACTTTTTGGTTTGACCATGAAATGACCGCACAGTCTCTCTCACACACACACACACACACACACACACACACACACACACACACACACACACACACACAGAGGAAGGGGTGTAGATGCTGGTCGTATCGGGGAGACTGACGGAGAGGTCAAGACTGATAACGCAGAACAATGACCTGACCGGGTCACCACACGGTCACTGTATGTGTGTGTGTGTGTGTGTGTGTGTGTGTGTGTGTGTGTGTGTATGTATGGCTGACTTTTTTGTGTGGCAGAGCAGGCATGTCTGAGAGAAGTTGTGTGTGTATGTGTGTGTGTGTGTGTGTGAGTGTGTATCTATATCTGTGATCACATGAGTCGAGGGTATTTATTGATGTGGCTGAGAGATCAGTTAACCCTTTAAAACAGCAAAAATGTGCAGAAAGTTAGTGAAAAAGTTTGTCTTTTCTTTGTAAATCTGGAAATAAGCATTTTTTTAAATTATTATTTTTTTAAAATAATCCTCCCCTCTTTTTTAAAAAAACAAGACCAAAAATGAGCAATGAAGAAACAGTAAAAGACAAAATAAAAAAACAAAAAAAAATATTGTCCTTAAAAAAAGGACACAAAAAAAGTTAAAAATATATATTTTTTTAAAGTTTAATAAATATGAAAGTAATTTTCTGAACATTTTTTTCTATATTTTTTAAATTTCTCCCCTCTTTTTTTAAAACATTTTTTTATCCATTAAATCTAACTTTTTTTAAACTAATGTCTTAATTTCTTGCAATTTGTGGAATATTTCTTGCCACGCTGGCAATAAATATCAATGTTTTAGAGAGAAATCAAGCTGATCTGTTTACGATTCACAGGTTCAATAGCTTGACTGAACGCAGCCCAAGAAAGCTGATGTATATCCAGGCTTTAAAGGGTTAATGGCCAAATTCCTGACCACTACTTGACCACTGGTTCGGAAGCAGTGAACCGCCGCTCCCCGCTCGGTCCAATCAGGCCACAGAAAAACTCGCTGTGACCACTGCCTGACCTGTTGTCACACCGATAAGGCCGGGCCACAGACGGGACAGGAAGTTGAGACAGGGGCCGACACACACACACACACACACACACACACACACACACACACACACACTCTGACCTCTCCCACACAAATAATAGCTTGAACTCATAAATCCGCAGATATGGACGCGCACATTTCAAGCAACAACTATTTTTTGCCGTGTTATCTTGAGCGCAGCAGGATCACCGAACGCTTATTACAGCACACACACACACCCTGCTGAGTGCGTGTGTGTGTGTGTAGTCAGCTTTAATATAGGAGAGACAGGTGTGTATGTGTGGCCGTGTAGGTTGCTGTAGTGTGTGTGCGATCAGATAAGGGTGTTTCGGGGCTCTGACGGTTAGTTCTCACCCCTCCCTGGCACCGATACTTATCCCACTGACCTCACGCTGCACCCGGTTTGAGTCTTTTTGTGCTCGGTGTGTTTGACAGAGACTCCATGACGCCCAGTAATCACACTTTAAGGGGAAGAGGAAGAAGTAGAAATTAGAGGAAGAGGAGAGCTAGACGAGAATATAAAAGAGGCAGAGGTTCGGTGAGGGGGAAGACAAAAACACTGCAATTTATAAACGTTATTCTAGAACAAGAAAAAGACAGAAAAGGGCGTTTAGGGAGCTGATTCGAATGCAGGACATTAAAGGCAAGTCAATCTTTCCTTCCACTGCTATTTCCTTTCGCCTCAACTTCATTTGTGCGACATTTGAGTGATGTCATTCTCAAACTATGGCAAAAACAGCTTTTATGAAATCACCGTGACCTTGACCTTTGACCACCAGATTCTAACCAGTTCATTCCTGAGCCCAAGTGGACGTTTGTGCCAAATTGAGGAAATTCCCGCGACGCCATCTTCAGATACTGATGTCACAACAATGAGATGGATGAAAGGTCACAGTGACCTTGACCTCTGAGCACTAACTAATCAGCTCATCACTGAGTCCAAGTGAATGTTTGGGCCAAATTTGAAGAAATTCCCTCAAAGTCTTCTTGATATATTGCTTTCAAAAGAATGAAACGAATGCAAGATCATCATGACCTTGACCTTTGAACACCAAAGTCTAGGTGGTTCATCTTTGAGTCCAAGAAAAAATTTCTGCTACATTTGAGGGAATTCCCTAAAAACTTATTGAGATAAGAAAGTTAAGAAATCAAGAAATTCCCTCAAAGTGTTCTTGATATATTGCTTTCAAAAAAATTAGATGAATGCAAAGTGACCTTGACCTTAAATGTCCAAAATTTAAAACCATTGAGTCCACTTGAATGTTTGTGCCAAATCTGTAAAAATTCCCTCAAGGTGTTTTTGAGATATCCCATTCACAAGAGTGACACAGACAACGTCACAGTCACTTTGACCTTTGACCTGTGACCACCAAAATCGAATAAGTTCATCCTTAAGTCCACTTGAATGTTTTTGTCAAATTTGAAGGAATTTGCTGAAGGTGTTTTTGAGATATCGTGTTCACAAGAATGAGACAGACGCATGGTCAAGATGATCTTGAACTTTGACCTATGACCAAACAGTCCTTCAAAAATACAAATAATCAGTTCATCTTTGATTCCAAGTGACCGTTTGTTACAAATTTAAAGAAATTTCCTCAAGGGTTTAGTGAGCAAATTGTAAATTTCCCCATTATGGGACTAACAAAGGATTATTTTATCTTATGGGAATGTAATTACAAGTATGAGACGGATGCCAGGTCACAGTGACCTTGACCTTTGACCTATGACAACCAAAATCTAATCAGTTCACCCTTGAGTCCAAGTGATCATTTGTATTAGATTTGAAGAAATTCCCTCACTGTGTTCTTGAGATGTTGCTTTCAAAAGAATGGGCGGACAGACGTACGGATGTATGGACAGACAATGAGACATAAAATACATGTCTCTACCAGTTTTGTCCAATCTTAACAAATAAAAAGTATGAATTCATGTGCACACAATGCATCCAGTATTATCCAGAATCAGACCAAACACAGGATCTTAAATTCAAACTAAAGGATTTGATACATCATGTAGGAATTAACTACAATTTTTATTCACTATTTCAGAAAATACAAAGTACAAGTTAAATAAATTAAATTAATTTCCGATAAAAGGACACAGGAAACACAGAAACAGGCGGATGGGACACAGTAAGAGTCCTTGTCCAGATTTGAACCCGGGACGTCGCTGTTGCATAGCTACATTGGTACGTCTCTCAGACTGCTCAGCCACCAGGACGCTTCATGCACCAACATTTCTATGAGCGTGTTTGTGGCGGACGGACAAAAACAAATTTTTCAGAGTTTTAGAGTTTTGTGTCTCTGCGCCCGAAAGTCTGCGCGCACGAGTGTCCGCCAAAAGCAAATGTGTTGCTGCGTTTCGCGCTAACTGTTTGCGTCCACGTTTATGTGTGTCCACCCGTTGTTTGTGTGTCCCTCGCTCCCGTTCTTCCAATAGATCGGCGGGCGAGCATTTAGATGTCCGTCTGCTGCTCATCCTCCCTTCGCCCTCTTTCTTCTCCGCTCATCCCGCTCTTTCACCCCGCTCCACTCCTCTATTCATCCCCCCTTCTGTGACCGGTCAAACGGATGAAGGGAAGTGTCAGCCTCCCGAGGAGAGAGAGAGGGGGGAGAGAGGTAGAGAGACACGGGGGGGGAGAGAGAGACCACCCTGTACGTCCATTTCACCCGCCGTATCACTTTCACCTGACTGCACTCTTTCACTCGCCATCCCTCGCTTTTTGCTCGGCTCCGTCAACATTTTCACGCATTCATGTCTTGTTTTCTCTCTCGGCGAGTTCCGAATCTGGCGAAGACGCTCTCCCTCTTTTTCCATCTCCTCCTGTCATCTTCCTTTAGATTCATTTCACTCTTTCGTGTTCACTTTTCTGAATTTCAATGACCTTTCCATGAGGTCATTGAAATTCTTGAGGCCAATTTCAAGACCAGCTTTTAAAAATAGAACTAAAAAAACGAATAAATTCATAACGGTGTTGGACTGAATATTTAAATAAGTATCTGAGGGACTGTTTATAAAAGGGAAAAAGGTCAAAGCATGTCAAATAATTTTTAAAGCATTGGGAGGGGCTTATGTTTTTATTTTGGCTTTAAGGGAGGGGCATACCACTTTAAATGGCTGAATTTTGTGTTTATTTTACTGGCAATCTTTTGGCAGTTTTTCTTCTTTAAGAGTTTTTGTTGACTTTTAAAGAATTTTTTTTTCTTTACTAACTTTGGCAATTTTTTATTTATTCTTTAAAATAATATATCTTTATAATATCTTTAATTTTTTTTTTTAGACAAAAACTGGAATTTCTTTTTCTTTAAAAAAAATACAGATTTTTTTGAGTGTGTGGGTTTTTTTTTTTTAAATTATTTTATTAATTTTTTATTTTTCAAATCTGGGCAATTTCTTTGTTTTTGTTTTTGCAGATTTTTAAAGAAAACATGCCTTCCAAAACAGTGGTCAAAATTACCAAAAAATACACAATTTATCACAGCCAGAAACTGTTAAAACAGAAGTTATCAGTGAATTTTAATGATGTTTTTGATTATATAATAACACAACGTGCTATTTTACAGGTTTGTGAAACAAAATTGCATGACTATTCCAAAACTTAAAGAGTATTTTTAGTTTTCCAAAATCTTTTATAGGCCTGGACTTTGCTATATGAAAACTCCATGACTTTTCCAGGTTTTTCATGACCACACAAACCCTGCACGCTTCTGATCAGACTTCAGCATCCGCCGTCATTTTTCCCTTTACATTTATCCCTGCTTTCCACTCTTTCCCCATCTGGCCGGTGAGGAGTAGTTGAGAGGTCAAAGGTCAACTTGCTGCTGACGTGGTCGTGCATGTGCGCCGGCCGCCGGTCAACCCCGACACGCGTAACGTACAGTTCATCCCGGTCTCGTCAGCAGTCCCCCTCCTGAACCTGACCTGCCACACAAACACACCCACATGCTGCAGCTGTCCCAGGCTGACCACAGTCCTGAGGAATGTGACGGTAGCAGATTTTTTGTCTCCCTGCGTCTACCCTGACCCCGTCTGTCTCTTCCTGTCCTCGCTCTCACCTCCGTCTACCCTTCTGCTAACCCTTCGCTCTCTTTTCTACGTACAGTTTCCTCCCCTGCATCACTCGCTTTTCCACGAAAAAGTCTTGTGTGTTTCCCCGCGCCTCCCTCTCCCCTCCCTCTGCACACATGTGGGTGCACATTTCAGGTCCAAACTCTGGATCAAACCTCCGGGAAATAAATCACGCTGACAGACTACAAGCTTAGCAGTAGCTGAAATTAAACTCCCATTCATCCTCATTTCAAGACAGAATCTGAACGTTGGCAGGTTTACAAGACTGAAGGGAATTACAGAAATATATATATCCTTAACTTTAAGGTGCTGCATACAGAAAGTGAGCATAAACAATGAAGTTTTTCAAAACAATATGACTTTGCGGGGTGATTTCCTGAAGGAGTGTATCATTTCTTTCAGTGGGAGTCAACTGAAAGGAAGCAAGTCGTGTTAAGTAGCATGTGCACTCGAGTCGGGAACAATGAAGTGACAAACAAACTCTGACAGAAGCAAGTGAAGGCTTCCTGCTGCGCTGATGGATCGCCTCGCTCTGTGCCAGCGTCGCAGTCAAGGCCGCCTAAACCGAAACCGAGTCACGGTCAAAACCAGACCGGTACGAGTCTCACACTGCGTCACACTCACGATGAAACGTAGAACATGCAAACCAAAAGCTTTTTACTAAGACTGATCTGAAAACAGCCGCAGAAAACAAGATTTCTCATAATTCATCGCTTTCATTGTTTGTGTGTCTGTTTAAGGCTTGTTTTCTTGAAAAAAAGGGGGAAGACGATGAGCAACTTAACAAGGCATGACTTAAAAAATAGCAAGAAATTAGGAATAAGTTACAAGAAAATGACCTGAAAATAAGCACTAAAAATAGTTAAAAAAAAAAAAAAAAAAAATACATAAATACATAAATAACAAAATTACTCAAAAAGTCCAGAATTTAAATTTTAAAGTATTTTTTAAAAATTTAAAACAGTTTAAAATATATAATTATAAAAACGGTATATAGAAATTTGTATTTTTTCTCCATATTCACAATTTTTTTGTCACTTTTTACTAATTCTTTTGCAATTTCGGGGTAATTTCTTGCCAAGTTGCTCACTGGTTAAGCAACTGCAAAAGGCAAGAAATCTGACGTTGATCCGGGTCTCAAAGGGTTAACAGTGCGGAGACAGTATTTGAGATGTGACTGGCTCTCTGTCCTCTTTTCTCTGACACTCAAACTCTCCGAAGTTCCCAAAAGTGCAAAGACAGTAAAAGTACAATAAATGGAAATATCGTAAAGATGGATATTTCATATGTTCTGATGCGTTCGCTCTGCGTTTTCTCTAAAATATCACTCCTCCGTTTCCAACTCTCCGCTTTTTTTCCAACCATCTCTCCTCTCTGCTGTCCCTCCCTCTCGCCGCCTCGTTAGTCTGGGTTACGAGGAGGTGAGATGGAGGTTTCTCTCTCCACTGGGCCTCATCTCATCCCTTAGCCTGTCTATTACCTACACACACACACACACACACACACACACACACACACACACACACACACACACACACACACACACACACAAGCAGAGGGGGAGAATCTGCAATCCTGTCACTGGATAATCGCTACTGGCTACGCCGGTCAATCTGCAATCTGCGCGCGCGCGCGCGCGCGCACGCACACACACACACACACACACACACACACACACACACACAGACAGACACACACACACACACACACACACAGAGTCGGGATAAGGGGAGCAGTTGTCATGCTGTGACATGTTGCTTTTGGAGAGCGAGAGGGAAGCCTCATGAGGTAATGGTTGGGACACACAAACGTCAGACGGAGGGCAGACAGCTCTGAAAGCAAACCGTGTGTGTGTGTGTGTGTGTGTGTGTGTGTGTGTGTGTGTGTGTGTGTGCTGTGAAGGAAACCGAGTAGTTTGACGAGTCAGCGTAGAAAAGGCAGAAGTCAAAAGTGAGAGGGAGATGGAGGAAAGTGAGATAACAGAGGAGATAAAAGAGGAAAAAAGTGAGAAACTGAGAAAATTAAATTAAAGATGCAGGAGTAAAGAAGGAGGGAGAGAACGAAGAGACAGAAAGAGAGAAGAAGAAGGAAAGACAAAAAATAAACCGAGAAGAGAACTGAAGAGAGGAGAGGATGGCATGGAGACGAGAGAGAGGAGGAGAGAGACAGGAACTGCGGAGTTACTGACGAGGAAAGAGTGGGAGAAAAAGGAGAGAAAAAGAGGAGAGTAGACCTTTAACCACCACTTTAAAGGTCAACTTTAGAGGAGAGGAGAGGAGAGGAGAGGAGAGGACAGGACAGGAGGAGAGAGAGAGAGAGAGGAGAGGAGAGGAGAGGAGTGGAGGGAGGAGAGAGGAGAGAGGAGAGGAGAGGAGAGGAGTGGAGAGGAGGAGAGAGGAGAGAGAGGAGAGGAGATGAGAGAGGAGAGGGGGAGGAGAGAGGAGGAGAGGAGAGAGAGAGGAGAGGAGAGGAGTGGACAGGAGGAGAGAGGAGAGGAGAGGAGAGGAGAGAGAGAGACAGGAGAGGAGGAGGAGGAGATGAGAGAGAGAGGAGAGGAGAGGGAGAGGGGGGGGGAGAGGAGGAGGGGAAGAGACAAGGAGAGAGGAGAGAGGAGGAGAGAGAGAGGAGAGGAGAGGAGAGGAGAGGAGGGAGAGAAGAGGAGAGGAGAGGAGAGAGAGGAGAGGAGAGGAGAGGAGGAGGAGGAGAGGAGGAGGAGAGATGAGGAGAGAGGAGAGAGGAGAGGAGAGGAGAGGAGGGGAGAGAGGAGAGGAGAGGAGAGGGAGAGGAGAGGAGGAGAGAGGAGAGAGGAGAGAGAGGAGAGGAGAGGAGAGGAGAGGAGAGGAGAGGAGAGGAGAAGAGACAGAAACAAAAGAATCCAAAGAGTTAAAAGTTCAATAAAGTTTTGAAGACTTTGAGAAAATAAATGAACAAAAGAAAGAGAGATGACATGATGAATGGAAACTGACTGTGTGGTCAACCAGAGGAACACACACACACACGCACACGCAAACACGCACACACACACACACACACACACTCGCAGTGATGGTAGAAGTTTTCAGTTCCTTTACTGAAGTAAAAGTGCCAATACCAGCTTGTGAAAATACTCATAATTATTTAAAAAGAAACACATCCCAAATACACACTAAAACATACTAAACACTGGAAATTACTTCAACAAAAAATAGAAACCAACACCCCAAAACTCAATTATATAATAAAAAGTACCCCCCCAAAAAAAACTCTGAGTTATTAAAAAAGAAGAAAAAAAGCATCCAAACAAAAATTATATATATGTAAAAAAACATAGAAACACCCCGAACTTAAAAAGACAAAAGAAAAAAACACCCCAAAAATTACATTAAAAATAAATTACATTAAAACTATAAATCTGTATGAAAGTACAAAACTCAAGTAAAGTACAAGTACGTCAACGGTACTTGGGTACATGTACACACACACACACACACACACACACACACACACACACACAGAGGACTGGGTCGAAGGTGGAAGAATGCATGCCTGGCGTATGAACGAGTAGAGAAAGGGATGAGTGGAAGTCTACTGTTGCAAACGTTTTTCTGGTGGGACGCCACACCGCAACACACACACACACACACACACACACACACGTGCGCGCGCACACACACACGAGGGCCAGCCAAAGGTCTGAAGTAACCACAGACTTCTGAATGTTCTAAATATAGGAGGATTGATAGGATCTGTGGAAAAGGGCAGGCTGGGGAGCACACACACACACACACACACACACACACACACACACACACACACACACACACACACACTAACACAATCAGCCTCCTACGCTCACCAAATTATTTAGCAATTGTGGAGAAGAGGAGAAAGTTGCTGACAGCTCCGATAAGCTTGTTACAGCGAATCAGCTTTTTTTTTCTCGACCGTCTGAAGCAGTTTGACAGAAAAGTGAAAAATCGTGCGTCTGTGTGTCGCTGCCTGAAAGTCTGCAGCTGATGCAGGAAGAGAGAAAACAGGTTAAAGCAAAATCTGCACAACTATATTCTTCTACTCCTCTCCCATCTGTTTGTACAGCTTATTAACCCTTTAACACCTGCGTCGGCATCAGTTTTCTTGTCCTGCGCCTTCTCCAAGTATCTAAACCTCTGAAACCTGAGAAAGCTGTTTTGATTTCTTTCAGAAGCACAGGAAAAATCATAATGACTATCTTGGCAAGAAATGTCCTGCAAACACAAAAAAATTAATTTAAAAAAAAAGGAAACTATGATCAGGAAATGATCTGAAAACTAACTATAATCAAAAAACAGGGACATTTCCAAAAGCTATTCTTATAATTTCCTTTTGATATATATTTAAAATTATGTTACAAAAAAAAAGAAAAATTGAATTACATTGCAAATATAATTACTTTCTTAAGGTCATTTTCTTGTTTTTGTTGTTTGTTTGCATTTTTTAATTTTTTTTCTAGTTTTCTCCTCTGAAACCTGATAAATTAGCTGAAATTCTTTAAAAAAAAAAAAAAAAGGAAAAAACATGAAGCAACTTGGCAAGAAATGTCTTGCAAACTATAACAAAATAATAATAATAATAATAATGATAATAATTTTAAAAAGTAGGGTGACGCGGAAATCATCTGAAAATTATTAGATATTATCAAAAAAACATGAAAAAATGCCCACAAAACTTTATTTATAATTCTCTGAGTTATATATTATATATTATATATTTTTTGTTTTTTTCTGACTTTTTGCTAATTTTTGGGCCATTTCTTGTTAAGGTGCTCGTCACCCACTTCCCATGTTTTTTTTTAAATAAATCCAATTTTCTCAGGTTTCAAAGGGTTAATTACAGCGAAGACACAGCATGTCTTCAGTCCAAAGCTGAAATAATTTCTCGTTTTCCATTTATTCTGGTAAACTGAAAATTTGGAGGTTTTGAACTGTTGGGTCAGATGATGACGTTAGCTCGGCCTCGGGGAAACTGTGATGATTTTTTTTTTGACTAAACTTCGATGATTCGTCAAAAAGTTATTCAAGAGTTCAACGGATGATAAAAATAGTCCAGATTCCATATTTCGTTCACGCTGCGTTTTTCAAACTGCTCAGACAAACGATGCCATCGCTCTGTATGCGTCCATCTCTAAGAGTGTGTGTGTGTGTGTGTGTGTGTGTGTGTGTGTGTGTGTGTGTGTGTGTGTGTGAATGTGGGGGGAACTCCTGTCTCGGCCCTGTCCCAGGACCCCGGAACCTTCCAGAACACCGGGACCCGACCACACAACAAACGGCCCCGTCAGCGTGATTTATCGGCCATTCACCACCAGGTCACACACACATATATACACAAAGACGCACACACATTCTCCGAAAAAAAAGCATCAATATGAGCACGTATGAAAGCGTTCGGTGAAAAGTTTACCTGAAAGAAAACAAAAAGATGCGCTCCTCGGGCAGATGTGCGTGCAGAGAGTGAAAGATGGAGGAATGTGCTTCTTTTGATATGATAAGAATGGTTGCAAAAACAATGGAGGAGAGGAAAGAAAGAGGAATAAAAGAGCGAAGGAGCTGAATAACTGCGACGGAGTCAACCGATTCTGATCGGCAAAAGAAAGGGGAGGGAGGACGGAGGCGAGGAAGAGGAGGATGGAGCATGCAGTGGGAGCAAAGGAGGGGGCTTGAAGTAAACATCGATGCTTCATGAATGCAATTTTTTCTTTTCTCCTTCTCCCCATCTTCCCCCCTTCCTTCTCCTCCTCCTCGAGCGAGAGAACAAGAGGCACTACATCATCCCGACAGGCGGAGAAGAGAGAAGAGAGGGAGAGAGAGAAAGAGGGATTGTGACGGAGGGATAAAGGGCTATCCGTCTCTGTCTGTCACCTCATTCATCGTCCCCTGCTCCGTCCTGCCGGCCCATCCGTCATCCGCTGTCACACACACACACACACACACACACACACACACACACACACACACACAGAGAAAAAATACACACACTTCTGCACCCACTTTCACACACTCCACAAACACACACATGGCATCAAAGACGGGCAGGCGGACACACAAACCCGCTCTCCGCCCTGTTTCACACATTCACTGCGATGGACACACACACACACTTGCACAGCGACGATGACACACACACACACACACACACACACACACACACACACACACACACACTGCAGCCAGAAAGCCACACAAACTTCGGGCTCTCCGCCCTGTTTCACACATTCAGCGACGACACACACAGCCGAAAGAATAAGTTCGGAAGATGGCAAACACGCACTCTCACGCACGTACGCACTTCCCTGCCAAACGCTTTTTTTGTTAAAAAAAATAAAAAAAAAACGCACACACACACACACACACGCACACACACACACACACACACACACACACACACACACACACACACACACACACACACACACACACACACACACACACACACACACACTCACTCCGCCCAAATCCTGTATTCTCCAGTGGAGGCGTCCAGTTCTGTCCCTCCTCTGACTGGTTCTGCTCTGGTTTTCCCAGGATCCCCCAAAACGAGACGCCTCAGCACACAGCCGGGCCGCTTCCTGCGCTCCGTTGTGTCTCAATATCAGGTCTGAGGACCGATTTCGGACCCCGGGGGAAACTCGTAACGCGGTTTTGAGCTGGTGTCGAGATTTATGGCCTCATTTCACGAGACGCCAGCAACTGAAATTCACCAAGTCTCATTCTTAAGCGATCGTCGTCATTCAAAGTCATAAGATATCGCCACTTTGCAGCGGATTTCCATGTCTGCATATTACGCTCTAGGGATCTTTCTGTGTCTGCTGTTTGACGTTCGGGGAGGGCCACGATCGACATCAGGATGTCAATGAAAGCACATGATTATTTCATTTAATTATTTATTGAGTCTGTACACAATTAAAGTCCAGCAGAATAAAAGAAACGTTAAAAAATGTGCCAGAGGCTTAAACAAACAGCTAGAGATGATTAGTTTTTGACTAAAAGGCTACGGATGGTTAAATTTAGGCAAAAAGGGCACATGGTAAAGTGTGAACCTCAGACTCCCAAATGAAAGTCCAGGATTTGTTGGATCCATCTGCACTTCCTGCCCCATCAGGACCTTTGTGCTCCTCATATTAAAACGTTACTGGCAGCATTTCAGCCTGACGCCGTCCAGCGGCGTATCATGCAGACTCAACAGGTTCCATCAAGCCGCATTCTCAACTGACACAACTGTGGCAGGTGCCGTCCGTAAAATAACACCTTAACACGCCCAAATCATAAAACTTTCAGGCTACATTTAGTTGCTACATTTCCAGACCTGGAATTGCTTTCTGCAAATTCCATGACCTTCCAGGTTTTTTTTATGACTGTGCGAACCTTGTTTTATTTTGTGAAGCCACTTTTAGCTCTGATATATGTGTTATAGATATAAAGTTCATTATTATTATTCACTTATATATAGTTTTTTTTAAGATGTATGTGTATGTATTTTGTTGTACCATTTTAATACAATTTTTTATTTCTTTTTTACTTGTAACTTACTCATTCCCTTATTTATTTATTTATTTGCTTATTTATTTTGTAACTGCATTCATAGAGATGTCATGTGGGACTCTTGAGGGTACGTACGGGACAAAATACGAAAAAAAAGTGTTTCTAAGGTTCAATACCTTTTGTTTTATTTGTTAAAAATAATTTAATACAATCATTAAAAAGGAAATGAAGTTATGAAGTTTATCTGTATATCTTATTTCCAGCTTTTTTGTAAAATGGTAAATTAATGTGGGATTTTTTTCAGCAGTCATTTAAGTGAATAACATAAAAACGGAAGATGATTTTGTGGATGGTGCAAAATAGAAAAAGGAGGAAATTATGTGAGAGTATTGGAATTTTAGGAGGTGAGACAGACAAAAGACAATAACAAAAGACATAAACAAAAAAAGACAATGAAAAAGGTGAGAAAAGAGGGATGATGGGAGGATGAGGGGGACATGAGACTAAGGGCTGCTGAAAATATAAAAGTTGAGGGTAAACAACAAAAACAAAAATCAGAAAACCAAACGGAGGAAGACGAGGAGGAGGAGGAGGAGGACCAAGTGGGAGGATGGGAGGAAGGATGAAAAGGACAAGTGGGGGGAGGAGGAGGAGGAGGAGGTAGAAAAAAGATAGTGGAGAGAAAAAAAAAACAGAGAAAGAGAAAACGAAGGAGAGAGGACCACGAGGGAGACAAAGACCTACTTGTCTCAAGTCACTGAAGGCCAGAAGCAACGTGTCACCCTGGAAGCCTGCGACCGGGCGGCTCTGGCAAAACCTGTGGGAAAATACAAACCCGCCCCCCCCAGTCCTCCCCCGGAGAGAGGGAAGAGAGGAGGAGGAGGAAAAAAAAAAGGGTGAAAAACGGAATAATAAAAGACCTGGTCGGATTCGCTATGCATCGGGATAGATTGGCAGACAAATGACAGCCTGGGGAGGAGGAGGAGGACGGGGAGGACGGGGGACGGGGAGGACGGGGAGGACGGGGAGGGGGGGGAGGACAGGGTGTTAGAGTCATGTCGCCGGGTCTTGTTGAAGAGGAGAAAGACAGTGTGTGTGTGTGTGTGTGTGTGTGTGTTCGTGCTCGTGGGTGTGAAAGTTTTTGTTTAAATGTAGGTTGTGTTGAATGTGTGTGTGTGCGAGACTTGTCACAGTGTGTGTGTGTGTGTGTGTGTGTGTGTGTGTGTGTGTGTGTGTTTGTGTTTATTTGTTGTTTGTACAGGGCTTCGCCTGCATGTTTGAGAACAGTTGAGGACTGTTGGAGTTTGAACCCAGGGTGACGCCGGTGTGTGTGTGTGTTTGTGTGTTAGTGTGTGTGTGTCGGGGTCGTACGGAGTGTGAGCTGGGGTCTTGGCGTCAGTTGGCCCCCGTAAACAAGCCGACTGGTATTCTGAGCGAGGGAACGAGAGAAAAGAGGAGTGCCGCGAAAGAGAGGGAGAGCGAGCCTGTAGCTAATCTCTTTCACCTCAGGACGCGCACAGACACACACACACACACACACACACACACACTAACACTAGGCATACACACCACAGCACTGATTACACGCCTGCCATCTTCACTGACCCCCGTGAGACACACACACACACACACACACACACACACACACACACACAGGGCTGTACTCATGACCTGCGGAGCAATCGGCTAAACCAGTGATACTCAACTTATGGCCTACAAGCCAAATTTGGTCCCTGATTGGGTCCCAGGTGCCCCCCCCCCCCCCCAATTTCTTAATGAAAACGAATGATTCACACTGGGAATTGTTTTTGTACTTTTAGTATAAATAAGGCGCCAGTGCATAAAACAGCATAAAAATAGAGCTTGTTTATTAAAAAAGCATCTGTTGAAGATCTCCTCATAGCCTCCTACAGTCCTAGATAAGCCCAAAATGTCCTAAATCCCAGAAATTTGACCAATATCCTAAAATCTAAGAAACGTCCACAAATCCAAGAGATGTCCTAAGATCTTATAGCTGTCCACAGATCCTAGAAATGTCCTAAAATCCCAGAAACGCACTAAAATCCAAGAAAAGTCCTAAAATCCAAGAAAAGTCCTAAAATCCTAGAAATGTCCTAAAATCCAAGAAACATCCTCTAATCTTAGAGATGTCCTAAAATCCCAGAAGCATCCAAAAATCCTAGAATCGTCCTTAAGTCCTATAATTGTCCTAAAATCCTAGAAACATGTGTGGGGCGCTGTGACTGGCCCCTGGCCTCCTGTCGTTTTTTAAGTGTCCCATAAGAAAAGCAGGTTGAGAATCTCTGAGTTAAACTAATCTCTAATCTTCTCCTCCAACCAAACCTCTATGTAAAAACAGCTAAATTTGACTAAAACTTCACAGTTTTTCCCTCCACCTTAAAAAAAAAGATTATTATGGCCGTTTTCTGGTCCGTCGCAGGTGCGGTTAAAGTTCGGCTCTAACTCGGATAATATAGAGAGAGACTGCGGTTGATGGTTAACAGAAACCAGAGTTGACTGTTTGGTAGGAAACAGGAGGCTGAAAGCGGTCTCAGGCCCAACCATCCACCCCGAGCTCCTCCCTGTGAGGTTTGAGCCACTAATAACAACATCGTGCTCCGTCCACCTTTGCTCCTCGGAGTCTGGAGATCCGCAGGGCCGCAAATAGTCCCGCAGCAGCTGCAGCTCTGTTAATGACAGGTCTCCTTTTTCACCTTTTCTGTCTGCCTTTCTTCTTGCAGCTCCGATCTTTGTTCACTTTTACGTCACATTTGTGTCAATCTCTGCATGTTTTCCTGTATTTCTTCCTAATATTTCCATTTATTTTTCAGTTTTAGCCAAATTTGCTTCTTTGCCACTCTAATTTTCCACTCCTTTCTCTTTTTTCCACCCAATGCCTTTCCTATCACTGTTTTTTCCCATATTCCCCTACCAATTCATTCCCATTTCCTTTATATTTCTAATTTTTCCCATTTTGGACCAAATTTGTTTCTTTATTCCTCTAATTTTCCACTTTTTTCTCCTCATTTTCCTACATCATTCATTTCCCTTTCCTTATTTTATACTTTCCAAGATAGTTTATACTTCTGCTTCAATCAATTTCTCCAATTTATTTCAAATTTTTAGTATTTTTTCTTTTTTTCTCCCTGACTTTCTTTCTGTTTTTCTTCACAAACCTTGATTTTCTCGACTCTACCAAATCTCCTCCCCTTTTATTCCAATTTTCCATTTTTTTCTACCTCAGTTTCCCAAGATATGTTTCTTTTCATCACTTTTCCATCAAACAGTTTCCCTACACATTTCTAGGATTTTAGGATGTTTCCAGGACAATTCTAAGATTTTAGGACATCTCTGGGATTTCGGATGTTTGGAAGATTTTAGAATCTCGCTGGGATTTAAGGACATTTATAGGATTTTAGGATGCTTCTGAAATTTTAGGATGTTTCCAGGATTATAAAGCATTTCTCGTATTTTAGGACATTTCTAGGATTTTACTATGTTTCAAGGAAATTAGGTCATTCACACAATATCAGGACATTTCTACGATTATTCTACAATTTTAGGACATTTCTCAAATTTTGGGACATTTCTTGAATTTCAGGATGTTTCTAGGATTTTAGCAGGGTTTCCTCCACTGGCACTTTTTTGATAAACAAAATTAGAATATGGATGGGGGGCCACCTGGCACCCTACTGGGGCCAGATTTGGACCGCGGGCCACAAGTCGAGTATCACTGACCTCCGTGTCACTTCATCTTTATAATTTTCTTTGTTTCTTCTCTTCTTTTATCACGTTAGCTCCTTCCTTCTGCTCACTTTTCTCTCCTTTTCCTCATCGTCTGATTTTCTTAACCTCTTCTCTGCCACCTTTTTTTCCTTCTTCCTCCCCCAGTGAGAGCAAACATTTCATCTGTACCTCCCTTTCTTTTCATCTGCCACAATCCTGAGATTCCTCCTTTTATTTCATCTCTAATTCCTTTTTCTTGTGCTCCCCCTTCACTTCCTCCTTCTTTCAAACTCACCATTAATTTCACTTTAATCCCTCCTCTCATTCATGTATTTTGCCCTCTTCTCTGCCCCCTTTTTCTTTCTTGTGTACTCACTCATTTTTTTATTTCACACCTCTTTCATTTAATCCCATTTTCTCTGCTCTCTTGTTCCTCGTCCGCTTTCATCCCATTCTGCTCTTACAGCCTCCTTTTTTTATTTAATCCCTTTTGAATTCACTTTCTTTCTTCAACGCCCTCCAATAGCGCGTTTTTTTTTCTTCTCATTCATTTAATATTTCGTCTTTATATCAGAATATTTTCTGCTTTTTCACTTTTGTCTTTTTAATCTTGTCTTCATGACTTCCCTTATTTCGTGTTTCTCGTTTTTTTGTTATTCCTTCGACCCCTGCTCGCTCCATTCATCTATTTTTCGCTCTTTCTTACACACCGCGCGTGTTCGTGAACCCATTGCTCTTTTAACTATTTATCCTCTTCCTCTGTCAAATATTCCCTCTTTCACTGCACTTCTCTTCCTCTTACCTTTGATTTTTCATTTCTCCCCCTTAAATCTATTAGATCTATTGCTCTTTCCCCCATTTTCAGCTTTTCTTCCTCTTCACACTCTTTATGTTCTTCTTCACAAACAAAATGTTACAGTTCCTTCAGTATTCATACGCATTTTTACATTTTATATTTCCGTGACTTTAAGGGCGAATTTTAAAGACCATACATTCTCTGATCATATTCACTCTCACTTCTTTTTAATTATATTAGCTTTTTAAAATATGTTTTATTTGAATAAATAAGAATTCAGAACAGGATTAGAACTGAATATTTAAACATAATTAAGGGACTGTTCAGTATTTATGAGAGGGGAGGATGTGGTGCAAAAAGGGGGAAGCATGCCAAATCATTTTTAAGCACTGGGGAGGGTTTTGTGTGTTTTATTGAAAGGAACATACAACTTTAAATGGCTGCATTTTGTACTTATTTTACCACAATATTTAAAGAAAATGTTTCCTTAACAAAATTTGGACATTTGTTTTTGTTTATAGATTTTTTTTTGGTGATTTCTAAAAAGAAAAATGTGGACATTTCTTTTCTTTAATTTTTTTGGTGACTTTTTGTTTGGTCTTCTTTTATTCTTTAAATTTTTCTGATAATTCTAAAGATAAAATCTTGGCCATTTTGTTTTCTTAAAAAAAAAAATGTGATTTTTACAGAAAACATGCCTTGAAGGCATATTTTCACTTTTTTTTTCTTTAAATTTTTGGGTAATTTTTAAAGAAAAAAAAACCACTTTGTTTTCTTTAAAGAAATTTGGTGATTTTAAAAGATTGATTTTTTACAATCATCAAAAACTTTCAGCAATCACAGCCAGAAACTGTAACAGACTCTATCACTGGATTTTCTAATTTATGATAGTCCTTGCGATTTCCAAAATCCATGACTTTTCCAGGTTTTTCATGCCCGTAGAAACCCTGTTCCTTAATTTTTTTCCTCTTATGCTCATTTTAATTTCTCCTTCTCATCCTCAGCCTTAATCCATCCACCTTGCACTTTTCATTTCACGTCTTTTCATTAATCCCTTTTTCCTGTTCCTCTCTCTGTTTTCTCTTCATTCATCCTTTTAAATTTAATCCCTCTTTCTCACCATATTCTGCTTTCCTTCTTCGTCTTTCTCTCCTCCTTTTGAATTATCAACACGCCTCAAATGTTTCACCTCTTCTGCCTCTTTTTTCCTTTTCATTTCTTTCCTCACACTTCACTTTCCTTCCCATTTGTCTCCGTCTGTCCTGAATAAGTAACTCTGTAACCTCCTAACCCCTCCGCAGCACTGCACGCATGTCACTGCACATCACATCACACACACACACACACACACACACACACACACACACACACACACACACACACACACACACACACACACACACACACACACACACACACACACACACACAGCGACCCGCCCTGTGACTGTAAGAACCTTGATCATGTAAAAAACGAGCCAACGACGCCTCGCACTCTTTCACCCCTCCCCCTCCTCCTCTATCTGCGAGTGCTCTGCATCTTTAAGTGTCAAAAAAACAAGACGAGGTTGGAGAGGGGGACGAGAAAAAAAGAAGCGATTGGAAGGAGAGAGGAGGACGAAATGATGGAGGTGAGAAGAGAAAAAGGATGAGAGGAAAGCTGAAAAGACAAGGGATGAAGAAAACGGGAAAAAAAGCTGGAAAAGGAGAAAGAGGAATATATGAGGGAAAGAGAGATAAGGGAGGAAAAGGCGACACATAAGGTTTTTAGGAGCACTGACGGGATCGAAGATGTTCTCCCCAAAGTGTAACAGGTTGATCCATAGCGCCCCCTGCGCTCTCCAACGCAAACTGCACAAATTACACTTTAAAAGTTTGTTTTAAAAGCTCTCTGTGCACCGTTCAGGCAGATATTTTTGACTCTAGATTTTTAATTAATGTCATTTTGTGTGTTTGCGTGAATGTGTGACTGCATGCTGGGCTGCATAAAGGAGGACAGATTAAAGAAGTAAAGAGCAGAGGACAAAGAGGACGAGGCAGGGGATGGAGGACAAAAAATGACTAAAGTATCAATAAATAAATAAATAAATGTAAACACAGGAAAAAAATATGAAAGAAAAATGTATAAATAAATAGGTATAGGAATAAATATGAAAAAGTATAGATAAATAAATACAGGAATAAATGTGGAAGAAGTAAAAATAAATATTTACAGAAATAAATTTGAAATAAAGTAAATACATAAATACAGGAATATATATGCAAAAGTGTAAATAAATGAAAAATGAATGAGTGAATAAATAAATAAATAAATACACTAGAATAATAATAACTGTATTTATATAGCACCTTTAAAAACAGAGTTTACAAAGTGCTTTGGCAAACAAAGCAAAGCAGAAATGGGAGACAGACGGCAATAAAAACAACAGAACGACAGACAGTCCTACTGAACACAAGCCAGGAGAAACTCGGGCATAAAATTAAAAGCAGAGGACAAATAATGCAAGATGCAGGACGTAAAAATGTCAGTATAAAATAACAAAAAGAAACAGACCAAAAAAAAACAAACAAAAACAACAACAGAAACAATAAAAGCAACAAAAACACAAATAAATGCAAATAAAATAGGTAAAACATGAATTAAAAAGGTAAAATAGATAAAAAATAAATGAAATAAATAAAAAGACAAAATAAAAAGACATAAAAATGTAAATAAATAAATACAAAATAAATATAAAAATAAGTGTAAATAAATAAAAAATAAAAAAAACACAAATAAATAAATACATAAACATATAAATAATGACTAGATGTTTAAATAAATAAAAAGATAAAAGAAAAATAGATATGTCAAATACATTTAACAGGAGATAAATTAATCATTATCTTACATTAACTTTACATTTTTGTACAACTACATTTACTTATTGTTGCATTTTAATGCGGTGCATTTCTTTTAAAAATGTACACATTTATGTTGTAATTTCAGCATTTATTTATTCATGTATTTATTTTCCTTTTTTTATTCCTGTTTTTTTGTTGATATTTCTGTAATTTTTTATCCTCCGTGGGGAGAAAGGAGGGGAAATGGAAACATGGAAATGACAGACATGGACAGTGAATTAAATACCTGTCTGACATGAAGGACAAAGAGAGGGGAGGAAGGGAAAAAGCTAATGACATTAAAACAGGTAAACTGATTTGAAGACGGGACGTGGACACTCACCCTCGCACTCCTTGACGTCGGTGTTGAGTTGGTGCAGCGCTCCCATGGAGATCTGTCTGACCTCGGGGTCGAGCAGGAGCTGCATCAGGGAGGTGGAGATGTGTTTACACGCCGACATGCAGGCCGTCTGCGCCACTTTACCCTGAGAGACAGACAGAGACAGAGACAGAGACAGAGAGACAGACAGAGACGGACATAAAGAACGAGAGACAGAGAGGTGAGGTGTTGAACTCTGGATGGTTGAATGTTTTTGGATTACACCTCATTTATGATCAACACTTTTAGTGTTACTCAGGGTTCATGCACATTTTTACCAATGAATTTCCAGGACTTTTCCAGGACTTTGAGGCAAATTTTAAGGACCATACATTCTCTAAAACAACCATAAATAGTCCTTATTGGTTCTTTTTCATTACTATATTATAGCTTTTTTAATTCTATAATGACCTCAGAACAGGATTAGAGCTGCCCGTGTAAAAAAACACTTATTATTATTGAGGGGTGTGTGTGTGTGTGTGTGTGTGTGTGTGTGTGTGTGTGTGTGTGTGTGTGTGTGTGTGTGTGTGTGTTGAGGGGTTACTGTGGAGGGACTGTTTTAATTTTTTTTTATATTGGCTTTAGGAGAGGGGCATACAGCTTTAATTGGCTACCTTTTCTGTTTATTTTACTGACGATTTTTAAAGAAAAGAGATTAATTTTGTGACTTTTAAAGAAAA
The DNA here is from genome assembly GCF_008729295.1 of Plectropomus leopardus. Classification (NCBI taxonomy): domain Eukaryota; kingdom Metazoa; phylum Chordata; class Actinopteri; order Perciformes; family Serranidae; genus Plectropomus; species Plectropomus leopardus. The sequence goes on along the minus strand of NC_056485.1, from coordinate 19,563,244 downwards.
AAAATACACCGTTTTTGTTCTTTTAAAAAATGTATTTAAGTCCTAGAAACATCCTAAAATCTAAGAAATGTCCTAAAATATGGGGCCATTGCAACTGGCCCCTGGCCTCCTGTCATTTTAAAAAGTGGCCCCCTGAGCAAAGCAAGTTCAGCACCCCAGATCTAGACCTTCTGTTAAAAATGTTCATAAACCGCATAAACAGACCACCAAAAAACAAAACTTTCATACATGCACCCACACACACACACGCGCACACACACACACACACACTAGCGTTAATTAAATGTGCTGCGTTCAGGTGCAGTCAGCATGATGAAGTAGCATAATAAGAACAAAAAGAGCGGATGAGGAAGTACATGACAACGCATTAATACAGAAACCAAAACATGTGTTTGTGTGGGTCTGATTGAGAGAGAGAGTGTGTGTGTGTGTGTGTGTGTGTGTGTGTGTGTGTGTGTGTGTGTGTGTGTGTGTGTGTGTGTGTGTGTGCAGACATGCATCCAGCCACGGCCCTGATCTTGACCTCGTCGTCTGCATTCCAGCAGAATGAAGCAAAGAGATGAAAAGGAGACTGAAAAACTGAAAATGATGTGAAGCTCGTGAATGTTAAAGCGGGAATGTGAAGAAAAAAACGAAAGCAAAAGGGTGAAATGGAAGAAAGCCACAAAAAGAAACACATTTTTGTGTTCTCGTAATCATGAAATAACTCATTGTCATTCCCGTTATTGTTTCATTTCCAGTTTTGTTGAAATCTCAGTTAACTTTCTCACAGTCAAATGGAAAATGTGAAGTTGTGTGTAAATACACACATGTATCATCATGCGCTGACTTTATATTTTCTAAAGTCCATTTCATTTTCTTGTATTGTTTTTGTATAAAATAGCACTCAAAATTCTCTTTAAACTTCAAAATTTGAAGTTTAAATGTCACGTGAGCATTTGTACACACATATCCACTGACCATTCATGTATCCATTAATGTGTTTTGCGTTATTACATAAATTTTCCTGCGACGTCACTCATTTCCATTAAACCTTCATGACATCGCGTTCACAAAAATAATACAATAATATTATACAATCCAAATGAAAGTTTGCACTAAATTTGAAGAAATTACCTCAAGTTGTTCTTGAGATATCGCATTTACAAGAGCCAGATGGCTGCAACGTTATAGTGACCTTGACCTTTGACGGCCAAATTCTACCAGTTCATTGTTGAGTCCAATTGAACGTTTGTGTCAAATTTAAAGAAATTCCCCAAAATTTTGTTGAGATATCACATTCATAAGAATAACATGAATGCAAGGTTACAATGACCTTGACCTATGATGGCCAAATTGTGATCAGTTTTTTTGTTGAGTCTAAGTGAATGAAACTAAATTTAAAACTTTTATTCTAAACTTATAGTTTATAAAATACATTTTTTGATTATAAAACAGTACATACACAAACATAGCTTTAACATATTCTTTCAACCTGTTTTATTTACGTTTTCTACAGAGGTCAACGGTCTGGTTTTCAGGACAGTTTGGATTAAAATCCCGAAGAAGAAATGAAAGCATGAAACAATGCTTTAAAATTCGTAGAAACAGCCCAGCTTTCCCTGAATATTAAATCCAGGAAATTCAACAATAAAAACACTATTCAATTAAGTATTTCTTTTAATTCCAGTGACATACTAATATAATTTCCTCTGTTTGTTCTCCAGAAAGCACCTCAACCCGCCGCCGCTCGCTGTAATAAACTGGCTTCCCCTCACAGATCCATAAAATTAATCTTATCTTATATAACAAACGCCGACAGCAGCAGAAAGATCCCATTGTAGCCGCGAGTGAACCGAGGTCCACCTCAGGAAAGAGTCTGGAGCGCAGTTCATTCAAGAGGCAGCGCTCACCTCAAAAGGGAAATCAAATTACACACACGGAGCACACGTGCGAGCACATATGTTCGAGAAACACACACCTACGACTGGCCGGATATCCTCCAAAACGACGCTGGCCTCTGAACTCTGTACGCACACACACACGCACACTGACACACACTTTCTACACAACCCCAGGGGTGAATTATCATAGGGTGAGATTGAGCGTGAAATAGGCTAATTCTATTTACATGTCCTGAAGCTGCGCTGACTGACACACACACACAAACACACAGGTAGGTCTGTCTGACAGAAACAGTGTTGTCTCAGAGTTCAGTACAGACAACTGGGAACCATTAGCCTGAGGCACACTGGGAGGAGTGGGGGAGGAAGAGGAGAGAAGATAGGAGAAGAAAGGAGAGAAAAGGTTGCAGAAAGGTGAGAAAAATAAAGAAAAGGAAAGGTTAAAAAAGGAGATAAAATAAAATAAAACATAATAAAATAAAATTAAAAAAATGAGGGGGAAAGAGAGGAAAGGAAAGGACATAAAATAAGTTATAATAAAATAAAAATAAAAGGAAAAGGTAGGAATTGGAATAAAATAAAATAAAATGTGGGGAAAGGAGTGCAAAGGAAAGCAAATAAAACAAAATAAAACAAAATAAAATAAAATAAAATAAAATAAAATAAAATAAAATAAAATAAATTAGGTTACGGTTGGGTACGTGGGTAGAAAGCTGAGAGTAAATTCTATTTGTTTATAACATTTATTGTATTTTGCCCTTTTCATTGAAAATTCAATAAAGTGAGAGAGAGAGGGAAGATGAGTAAACTTAGAAAAGAAATGAAAAAGGTCCAGAAAGGGAACGGAAAGCAAGGGAAAGATCAAGAAAGAGACAAAGAGAAGAGGTGAGAAAAAGAAAGATGAGAAAAGGAAAAGGAAGGGAAGGAGAAAAAGAGAAGGAGAAAGAATAGGGAAGAAAAGCCAAAACAGTTGAGGAAATAGACGAGAGCGAAGGTGTGTAAAGAAAAGGTGAAGACAGGTGAGGAGAGGAAATGGATAGTGAGGAGAGGTGAAAATGACAGCAAAGGAAAGACCAAAGGAAAGGTGGGAAAACAGAGAAAAGCAAAGAAAGGAAAAACAAAGTTGAGGAGAGGAGGCAAAAGGAAAGAAAAGGTAAGTTAAGGAAAGAGATAAATCTGAGAACAGAAGAAGTAAACAAAAAAAAGAATGTAGAGATGAAGATGGAGGAAGCAAAGTAGTAATTAAGGAAGTTGAAAAGGAGCGAAGGCCAGAGGAGGAGGAGGAGAGACAAAGAGGAACAAACAAGTGATGCTTCCTCTCCATTTTCGCAGCCTCTGTTCCTAAATCCTGCCCTTCCTCCGTCCAGCTAACCAGAGACGTTCATCAAAGCGCTCATTAAAAGCTCCTCAGCTGCTAACGGCTGAACAAATAGACAAGGGAGAGAAAGAAAGCAGGCGAGGTGGAGCGATGGAGGTGAGGGGACGAGACGTGGTGTGGGCGGGGTCAGGCTGAGAGGAGGGGGGGGCCAATAATCAAGGAGGGGGAATGAAGGAGGGAAGAGGAAGGAAAAGGAGGAGTACTGGAAGGAATGCAGAGGAGAATGACAGTAAAATATGTTAATAAGGCACATACATATCTGTCTCAACATTTAGGGCAGCGATACTCAATTTACAGCCAGCGCGCTAAATCTGGGCCCCCAAAAGGGTGCCAGGTGGACCCCCAAACACTTTCTAATTCGCAATAAAAATAAAGTGATTCACACTGGGAATTTGTTTTATACTTTTAGTATACATAAGGTGCAAGAGTGCATAAAACAACATCAAAATAGAGCTTGTTTAGTAGACAGAAGTTCTAACTAAGACCTTAATCTCCTAAAATCCTAGAAATGTCCTAAAATCCTGGAAACGTGCGAAAATTCCCGAAACATCCTAGAATTCTCTAAATGTTCTAAAATCCTAAAAACATCCAAAGTCCTCTAAAAGACTAAAAATCCTAGAAACACCATAAATCCTAAAAACATATTTAAATCCTAGACTCATCCTAAAATCCTAAAAATATAACTTCTTGGAAACACCCTAAAATCCTGAAAAATGTCCTAAAATCATAGAAACATCCCAAAAATCCTCAAGAAAGCCCTAAAATCCCAGAAACTTTCTAAAATCCTCTAACTCTCTTATAACCACAGAAACATCCTAAAATCCTAAAAACATCCTAAAATCTTATAAATGCACCAAAAAAAAAAAAATTCTTTTACCTTTGACCTTTTACAAATAAACCTTTGACGACCAAGTTCTCTTCAATTCAGTCCAACTGGACCTTTGTGACAAACTTGAGAAGATTCCTTCAAAGTCTTACGAGATATTGTGTTCACGAGAAGAGACCGAAACAATGTTACAGTGGCCTTGACCTTCAACCACCGAAATCTAATCAGTTCATCATTAAGTCCAAACGGGTATTCTTTTTCCAAATTCAAAGGTATTCCTTCAAGGCCATCTTGAGATATGGCATTTACGAGAGTGATATGGATGCTAGGTCACACTGACCCTGACCCTGACCGTTGACCACCAAAGTCTAATCACCTAATCGTTGAGTCCAAATGGACACTTGTGCCAAATTTGACAACATGCCTTCAAGACGTTCTTGAAATATTGCATTCACAAAAATGTGTTCAAAGTACACGAGGATGGACGTTCACACGGAGAATCTGACCGAGACTTTCGCCAACGCAGAGGTATGAAAATATATTATGTGGTCAAAATGTGGTCTCATATTAAAATAAATGTATTATTAGTATTTTGGGGTAAAAATTCATCTGTCTGTGGTCAAACAAACTCCTCCAGAAATCCTGTTGAAGGAGCTATACTGCCATCATCGTTGATTATGACAGATTATTTACAAATGTCGTGGTGATCTAACAGAGGCAGCACGGGAACTGAATACACGTCAAATAAACATAACAAGTGTTCAGTTTTACATATTTTGTGGGGGGATATTTCCACATTTGAGGCTTTCTAAGATCACGTTTGACCTAAATTTAATCAAGAAATTCAAATTAAAAGGCTCAAAAGAGTTTGACGAATTTGTTCGAACAACCAGAACCGTCATATGTTTAAGTACTCAGTGTAGTAACAGATTGATGTGCATCTCCACCAAAATATGCACCTTCCATTTTGGACACATTTTGTTTTGAAGCACTCCCAACTGAATTCAGCTTCGGCCTCAAAATGCTGGAAACAGGTTGAGTTATAGAAACACAACGGCACGGTAAAGTCGCTGCTTCACAACGCCATAACGCACTGATTCACGACTCCTGGAAGGGATTTGACACGGTGTATAATATGCTCTCTGTACATCCAGAAACCTGTCACTCAAACGAATGGCAAGCTAGGGCAGCCAAAAGTCAAGAGGTGGGTTCACAGCGAAAAGTATGATCCTGACGTGTGACATCAAAGCCGCTCGACGACATCTGTGACAGGAAATATGGGAGTGAACGAGTCTTCAGCGTGAATCTGAAGGGTCACAGGTCTTTAGTCTGATTCATGACTTGAAAACGACTGAAAATGGGAATCTACTTATGTGTCAGACTTAAATTCTCACAGTCAACCTCCAAATCACCGTGAAGGGAACAGATCCAGGTTCAGTCTTGTGGAACAATCACAGAGTTGCTGCAGTTATGGCAGGTATTTGTTCATGTCACTCAAGACACACCACAAAAATGAAGTCTGGACTTTTGGGTTTTGGGTGCATTTTTGTGAGTGTTTTCTCTTTGAATGTGACACACACACACACACAGAGGCCAGTGCAAGCAACTTCACTTCACAGACTTACAACCACATTTGATCTGATAGATACCAGGGTTGGAAATTCTTTTTTTTGTCGAATGTTATGAGTGGTAAATAAATTTTTTTAACTTTAGATGGTTTCATGGCTATGAATGTGCTCACCGGCAAGAAAGAGAAGACCAGACATTTTCTCATCTTCACATCAAATCAAAGTTTTTGGGCCCTTTCACATACCTCATTTTATCTGGACTTCACCATTTGATCCGAACAAAAATTACAGGTGAGAAATGTCCCCTGAACCTCAGTTCAGTGTGAGCGATCTCAATCCGTATCAAACTGAATCCTGGTTCGTTTCAGCCTGTTCTAACGCAGAAGTCGCCTGCATGATCCGCCGCCGACAGCGACAGATGTGAACACAGCCAGACAGAAGCGTTTGCAGTGTTATTTTATGCCATACGACCACACGATTGGACCGCACCTGCTGCGGCTGCATGATACGCAGTTGGCTGGCGTCTTTTGAGAATGCAGTCAGACGGAACATGTCACGTCTGCATGATACACCGCTGGACGGCTACAGGGTTGAAACACTGCCAGTAATGACAGTAACAAGGGTCCCTATCATAGACTTAAAGATGGATGACGCAACCCCACTCCATTATTCGGAGTTGGAGTTCAACCAACTGCGAGCAGCCCCACTGAATATGAGTGCATGGATTGGCAGACAGAGCTGTCAATCATGGCATAAAATCCACTTTTGGTAGGATTTAATAATTCATTACAACCAAACTTAGAAAAATGATCAGGGTGATAAGTACTACATTTAGTGACAGAAACCATCTATAGGAAACATTTATTTGGCGTGTACTTTGAGTTTTTAGTTTAGCCTATGTTCCATTCACTAACATGGAGGGCTTTATGACCAATACTGCAGTCAGCTACCAGGGGGCGATCCAAATTGAAAAGCTACACATTGGGGGAGCTGTCATGTTGCCCATCTTTCTATACAGTCTATGGTCCATATAGATAGATTTGAAGCAGACAAAAGAGCTGTGCTTACTGGCTGTAGGTGTGTGAGCTCAACATATCTGAAGCTGTTTCTATATATTCCTGTCGCTCGCTTTGAAAGTGCCGCAGTTGAAGAGGATCGGCTGATTCATGAGGTTGAAATGAGGAATTATTTATACAAAACTTTCTTATTTTACTACAAAACCCTCAACACAGTATCAGCTGGCCGAAGGGAGATCCACGGGAAGCTGAGTGTGTCTGTTGAGGAAAATGACCATCGCTATAAATATACTAGGCTAACTTTACTTTCTGTTGGTTATACTTTATGTAAGTTCCAGTACATATCATAATAAAAATGTGTTTTCTCATTTAAAAAGTAACATTACAAATATAAGAAAGTGAGCCTCACATCCTACTTTTTACTACTAGTTTTTATGTCACCAGTCTGATCTCCAGTGCACAGCTGATAGCTATGGTTTGTTTACATGAAGTGACAAAAGTGCATATTTGAATGGATTCAGTGTGGACAGAGAGCTCCGGTGTCAGGTGATGCCACAATATGAAGATTTCATTATGTTCTACTGAAGATTGACTGCTAAATTTACGCAAAACACTTTGTAATATTTGGTAAACCAGTCCTGTTTGGTGTTTGGCTCAATGTCAAATTGGTTTGAACATTTTCACACTGGACCAACCCCAGTTAAAATTTCCCTCCCTGGTTGGGACAAAGGTTTGGGCACACGAACACAGATTCAGGCAAACGTGCATCACTTCCTTGTCATCTAACATGCTGGTTTGTAAACTCAAAAGTAGGGACTTTGGGGTCAAACTTTAAAGGTTAACAGGGTCAGTCGGGGGAATGGTGCACATCACTCTGTTACTGCAACAATCCAGGTACTCACCGGTAAGGTAGCATGTTCTACAGGTGATCCCTATGGTAAGAAACATACACCGCAAATTTCAGCCAAAGTCAAAACAATAAAACTTGTGTTATTAATGGGAGACATGAACAGTTGAGGGGAAACTGTAGGAGTGTGACGGCTGCATGGAAATATAACTCCTCAATCAAATCACTGCGAGGACATTGGCAGCTTATTCCACCTTGAGTATTTATTGCACACGGGGCCCTTGAGATGATGCTAATCTGGCTTTATCTGGCACTTTGTTGCAACGTGCTTGAAGCAGCATGGAGAACGCAGTAAGTCCTAGACACACACAGGAAGAGCGGGCCGCCAAACCTCCTCGCTGCACAGCAAGAGCGCTGATCAGGGAGCTTATAAGCCATAAAATTGGAGCGCTACAGCCAGAGGAGAGTCCAAAATTTCCTTTCTAATTTTCACATGATTATTTTCACTCCTGGGGCCTTTTCATGCCGACCCCCGTTCCATCTTAAATCTGAGCTCAATTCGATTATGAGTATTGAGCTAGCACTAAACGCTGAGTGAGTATTATTAGCTCTTGGATGGGGCAACATTTTCCTCTCTGGTGAGAACTGGGACGATGTACCCGTCTCTAAAGTTGTTGAAGAAATGTGAGCCACGCTGAGCTTTCACAGTACACGTCTGCTTCCAGCTAGTTACATTTGAGCTGTTAAAACGACCACATAAGCACAAACACACTCATGCAGAGAGCGCCAGACTGTTGCAAGAATGTTGCTGTGTCACGGTGAGCCTTCATTTAACAGGTCAGCAATCTGAGTGCGTGTTGGGTTTCACTGTGCTGACTGTTAGTTGCATAACATCTCAGATTATATTTTTTACAGTGATGAAAATATAAAACAATAAATTATTCCTGGATTCTTGGTCCCTCTCCAATGTCTTCAACCTCACTGTCCTCAACCCCTACTGAGAGCGCTGGAGCTCTATTCTGTTCCAGTGGAGTTCAACTCAAACGTACTGTATATATCAGGTGTCAGATTGCAAAAACCGACATCAAAACAGCTTGTTTATCAAGAAAAGTGTCACTGGAGGATCCCACACACCACCAGCAGAAGTCCTAGAAAACCCCTAATGTCCTAAAATCCTAATAAACTGGGGAAATCTTAGAAATGTCCTAAAATCCTAGAAAACAGAGAAAATCCAAAAAACGCTTAAAATCCAAAACAAAAAGTATAAAATCCTACAAACATCCTAAAATCCTACAAATGCTCTGAATTCCTAAAAACATCCTAAAAACCAAGAAATGTCCTAAAATCCTACAAATGTCCTAAAGTACTATAAGCATCCTAAAATCTTAGAAACGTCGTAAAAATCTAAAAACGTGCTGCTATGACTGGCCCCTGGCCTCCTGACATTTTCCAAAAATGGCCCCTCAGCAAAGTAAGCTGAGTGTCCATGTTTTCAGGGATTTTTTTTGATCAGGTCTAATTATCATCTGGTCTGCTCGAATTTTTGTTTTTGAAAATGAATTAATGCTTGTTGAGTTTGAGCAGAATTTCCATAGGTCTGTTCTGAATCGGATCCAAAAATTTAAAAGTACAAGCAGTAGGGCTAATACTTTTACATGCAATAGTACTTCTAGTATGAGCAGAGGCAGTAGTAGCAACAGTACTTGTAGTAGAAGCACTAATGTTTTATTTTTGCTTCTCCTGTTCGTCTGCTCTCTTCAATAGTATCCAGTTCATTGAAGCGTAACTTGACTCTTTTATATGATCACCTCTTATTTCAGAGGGTCATACCACCCAGCTTTTTAGATCCATAGCATCTGATCTACTTAGGAGGCCCCACACCATGTGTGTGTGTGTGTTAAAGTGTGTGTGACGGGGTCATGTCCGGGGCTTGTGGGGGTGAAGGAAAAGCTTCTTAAAAGTGCTGGAAAACACTTAGCTCACCCACCTTGTGTGTATGGCCTTATGGCCTTGTGACCCGCTTTGACCAAATCTTCGTGTGCAATCATCTAACCCCTGTGTGTGTGTGTGTGTGTTGTAAGTTTTATGAGAACTGTCCATGTGCTTTAAACCGCAGAGTGGGAACATGGATCATGTGTGCTTTGGACAGTGTACATAAAGACTTAAAGGAAAGACATGCTCGATGGGTCATTACTGAGGGATCAAAATGCAGACTTTACAGTTCAGTTTTTTGGGCCAAGGTCAGAGGTGGAGCTCAGATGAATGAACTTTATAATTCTGGATTAGCTCCACAAGCTCAGAGTTTAAAAATGAAATTAAAATGCAAATTACATTAAAAAAAAAAGTATATCTGGATCTCAGGCTCTGTGCAGTTCGTTGTCAGTATATTCACAGAAAACAACAGCTGCTGCTCAATGCCAACAATTGAAAATGTTTCCATTTACTTACATTTAATCACAGCCAACTGGCTTCCTGATGTGAAATAACACAACTAACACGCAAAAGAGTCTAATTATATTGGTGATGGATACTGTTAAGATTACAAAATGTTTCAAATGCAAATACTACGCTTCATGTTCCAGTATATTAGCATAGTGAGCTAACACTAAGGATACACTACTTTTCATTTATAATGGCTACTGTAGCAGGGAGAGACCATTCACCATAAGAAAATGTGAGCGTACATTTCTGCAAACCAAGGATGAATAACATTTGAATGTTTCATCTATGTTACATCATTTCCAGCAGCAATTTTGTTACCAAAACTGGGTTTTTTAGTGAAGCATTGGCACAGTGGCAATTGTGACACCAATACAGGGTGTTTCTTTATGCCCCTAAAACCAGTGGCAACTGGAGTTTTTTTTTTTTTTAGCAGAATATCAGCAGCATTTCCACCTGCAACTGTGCTGGCGACAGCAGGTGTTTTTCAGGGAGACTTACGCAGCATTTCCAGCAAGAATCATGACACCAAAACTGGGTGTATTTCAGCCAAACAGCAGCATTTCCAACAGCATTGGTACCACCAACACAGGGTGGATTTCAAGCAGCAATTGCGCTAGAATACAGTGTTTTTTCAGCAGCAACTGTGCCACCAAAATTTGGTGTTTTAAGCCGAAACGTGATCTTTTCCCAACAATAATCAATGGGTTTTTGTGCCTAAATGTAAAGTTTTAACACATTATCAACATCGTAACGTATAAATGTTGCATATCCATGTTTGCAGAAATGTACAACACCAAAATTTATTTTGTTGACTAGGTCTGTAGGCAATATTTAAGATGCTCAATGTAGTAACTGACAGTTAAAATACCATAATTATTAACTGTCTTCACTCTTCTCCGGGTCTATATTGATCCTGATGGAGTGTATAGTGTCATTACAGTGTGGCTGTAGAGTCAATAGCCTGAGCCGCTGTGTAATCTGGGGCTGCTGACCTGACCAGCTCACCCTTTAATGAGCTTAACGGGCCCCATGTTAACGATCTAACCCGTAACGAGCTGATACTCTAACGAACTAAAGCAGATTGTCCTGCCCTGTGATGTCTCACGCTAACATGCAGGGAGACTGATGAAGGAGCTTATACAACACACACACACACACACACACACACACACACACACACACACACACACACACACACTAAAGTACCGATGTAGTCATGTCTACATACACTGGGCAGCAAACACACACACACATATTCCATAGTCCACACGTACTGTTTACACAAAGTTGTCCTCAAAGGTAATGTAATAAATATGTGAACACGCCAATTTATCTGCCAGTTATATGTTGATTTCTGACTATTAGCAACATTTAAAAACATGTACATCCACTGGCTGCGATTTTTATTTGGCTTCATAAACAATTTTTATTAAAGAAAATAATTTAAAGGAGCAGTGAGAGCGGTGTAGGTGTTCCTGACTAACTCCTAATCCAAAATTACTGCTGCAGTCTTAACGTATGTGTGGATTTGTGTGTGTGAAGCTTTATGTTAGGGTTCATTGTGACTAAAACATTTCCATGATTTTTCCTTATATTTATTTATTTTACTGCCATTTTTTAAGAAAACACGCCCTCCCAATCTGCAGGACCACAGGTTTGGAAGACATGTTTTTTTTAAAACATTTTGGCCATGTGTTTTTTCATTTTGGGGGGGAATTAAAAAAATATATATATATTTTTTTTTATTTTTTATTTTTTTTAAAGATTTTTTTTATTCTTCAAAGAATACTGTTGACTTTTAAATTGTGGCATTGTTTTTATCTTTAAAGAGGAAAATTTGGCAAAATTTCAAAAATCATGAAAAATCACCAAATCTACATATCACAGCCAGAGAGTGTAAAAAAACAGAAATTATCATTGGATTTAAAATTTTCTCATGGTCCTTGAACACATCATGTGTTATTATACAGGTTTGTTAAACATAATTTCATAACTTTTCCAAAACTTTCAGGGTACATTTAGATTCAGTTGGTTAATTTAGTTTTATCGGTTCTGTTTGTTTATTTCATGCTTTTCAAATTATTTCATAGTCGGCTATATTGTACTCTTTGTGTTAAGTTTTTAATCCTCATTTTTAAGTGTTGCTCTTTTTTTTCTGAATGCTCGTGAACGTGTCTTTGCCTCTGAGTGTCGGTACTTACAGGCAGGTTGGTGAAGACACTGAAGGTGCTCTTTAGGAAAGCGATCAGGTCGATCAGGTAGTCGCTGGCGTCCTGAGTCCCGCCTCCCTGCACCGCCGCCATCCAATCGTAATCCGCCAGCTGCAGGAACTGGTCGATTTTGGCGTTTAAGTTGGTGTAGATTTCTGCCTCTGCTGCGTGGCGAGCGTCCTACGAGGAGACAGAGATCTGACTTAGAGACATGCTTTTTATCAATTATTAATGTATCTCTTTGACATTATAAACAGAAAAATAAAGAGATTTTTGTTTGTGTTGCACGCCAGGACAAAAAAAAGGAGCAAAAAGGCAGAAAAGGGGGACAGAATAAAAAATTAAGAATAAAAGAGAGTCCTGGTCTTACCTTGAAGGTGGAGGTCCCGTACAGCTTGGTGGCGTTTGCCGTGTCAGGCGGGACGTTAGTGATGTTTGAGATGAACTCCTCCAGGAAGTGGCAGCTCTGCTCCAGGTAGGTGGTGTTTATGATCACCTGCACCAACTGCATGTAAACAGAGGACGCAAAAAAATCTGAGCAAATTTTCTTTCAAAAACATGTGAAAAATGGCAATAAGCAACTTGGCACGAAATGTCCCAAAAATTGAGAGAAATTAGTAGATTTTGAAAAAAAAAAAAAAAAAAAAAAAAAAACGTTTTTGAAAGCTAGGGAAAATATCTAGGGTTTTTTTTTTTTTTATAATTACATATTTAAATTTACTTTACAGCGCTATCATGGTTTTTTAAGCACTTTTTCCAAGTCTTGTTTGCCTTATTTTTTTAACTAATATGCAAGTCTTTTTCTTGTTTATTTTTCCCATTTTTTAAATGAATTTCTTGCCAATTTTACAGTAATTTCTTCTTTGGTTGCTGTAAACAAGTCAATTTGCTTCGGTTTCAAAGGGTTAATAAATATAAGTATTTTTGATTTGGGGGTGAACTGTCCCTTTGATATAAACATTTTCCAGCAGAGAAAGAGCTGCAGACTTATGATGAGCTTTTCAAAGAGACAAAAACCAAAAGCAACAGAAAACAAATTAAAATGTCTCCTGTGCTACCGGACAGTGTGGGAATTATGTTCTTTTTATTTATTTTTTGTGGAAATGGTTTAATAAAATCAAACAAAAGCACATAATAGATAAAAGATATTTAATTGCTTCTATAATCAGTCAACTAACGCTCATTTGTGTTATTGGTTTTTGCATCACAAGCCTCAGTTTTGGACATTTGTCTCGATATTTTGCACATTATTTTGAAATTCAGCTGTGTTTGACAATTAATATGTGCAGACATGAGAGGCGCTCTCATCGTTACATCGTGTTCCTGTGAATTAATGATCTCTGGGCCCTAGAGCTGATCATCGAGCGAGGAAAGTGGGAAATAAAAATCAGCACTTGGTAACGCCATTCTGCACGTTTTGACGACAACAACAACAACAGGTTGTAGAGAGGAAATGGATGTTTTTGAGGGAGTAAATGAGCTGGAATGACCATTCAGAGTGTCATAACACTCGAGTTGTGCAACAGTATTCAACAACTTTTGTTTTGGCAAGATTTTTACAAGTTTTTTTTTGTCTTGTTTAGTTTTGTTTTTGTTTTTTTTTTTACCTCTGCCAGCCCGACATTCTTCTTTTTAATGGCGTACTGCAGACAGTGGCTGAGGGTTCTGGTCAGCAGCAGGTTTGTCGACTTGCGGATCATATCGTCTACCTCCGTGGAGCTGAGGGCACACACACACACACACACACACACACACACACACACACACACACACACACACACACACACACACACAAAAGAGACGGGCAGAGAATCAGTGACTGTATAGCTACAGATTTCTTCCATTTCTTGCAGAGAGCTGCTGCGTCTGAAAGCCAGTACAAATATTTTAAGTGAATTTCTCAGTCTGCGAATCTCTCCATTTGGAAAAAGCCTAAATGTCAGCCAATTTAAATGAGTACATTACCATGTTGTGAACTGTCAGGCTCATTAGAAGTCTAACACTGCTTAAAATCTGCTGATGAGACTGAAAAATAATGAACTTAAACTGCTTTAAAAAGGCGATTTAAGACTGAACACACAAATAAAATCAATAAAATATATTAAAAAGCTGATAATAAAACATTTTGTACTCATGTCTAGCTCATGTCTTAATAAAAATATTACTTGTTGTCAGTAATTGGTACTGAGTAAAAGCAGAACACTTTACAAATGCTGTCATTAAATCTTTATTGACTAGAGCTGGAAAAAAACAGTTTGTAGTTTTGTTAAAAGTGTCAGAATCTAACTAGGTACATTTAGTCAAATACAAGACGAGGGTATAGTACCAAGGTTTTTACCTCATGTAAGGGACGGCTCCTTATCTGTGAGGTGGGAGTGGGTGGTGGTGCAAAAAGGGGGAGGCATGTAAGATAATTCTTAACACACTGGAAAGGGATTTATGTTTTTTTATTTTGGCCTAAATGGCTGTATCTTGTATTTATTTAACCGCTGATTTAAAAAAAAAAAAAAATTAAAATGTGGGGTGATTTTTAAAAACTTTTTGTGGATTTATTGTTTCTGCAAAATTTTTAGGCTTTTTTTATTTTAATTTTTTGGCAATATTCTTTCTCTAACCTTTTAGAGGCATTTTGAAATATTAATTTATTTTTTTTATTTTTTTACACAGGTGTTTTTTTTTTTTTTTAATCAATTGAGCAGTTGATTTTTTTTTTCTCCAAAAAATTGGGGCTTTTTTGCAATTATAATTTTTCTTTTACATTTTTTTGGTGATTGTGAAGACAACTTGCTTTTCGAACCTGCAGGCCAGCCAAAACAAAAATCACCAAAATTACA
Source organism: Plectropomus leopardus (assembly GCF_008729295.1). Lineage (NCBI taxonomy): Eukaryota > Metazoa > Chordata > Actinopteri > Perciformes > Serranidae > Plectropomus > Plectropomus leopardus. The sequence continues at coordinate 19,548,240 of NC_056485.1, read as the reverse complement.
TTACTTATTATAACCATAAACAGTAAAAACAGAAATTATTGTTGGATTTTCAAATTTCTGACCGTCCTTAAACATATCATGTGGTATAAACACATGCATTTCCCCCTCAATACATCAGGGAAAAAAGTAGCTTTAGGGAGGGTAAAAAAAAGATAAACAACAGTCCCTTAGGCCTCTTCTGATCTAAAACTATAAATCTAAATGTATAAAATATTTGGCGCTGAAGTCTCCGACTCTCAGGCCTAATGACGCCGCTGATATTTACGCAGCCCATCCTCAAACTTTTAACCTTCATAAAATTACCACCTCTGCACTTCAACAAGGCACAGAGAAAACCAGCAGGCAGCTAAATCAGAAACAAGCTCGTATTTCCTCTTAAAAACAAATGTTTAATGGCGCTAATCAGACCCACTTACAGAATCTCTGACATAATATCGATTTTTTTGTTATGTTTGAAATGTGGGCGATGTTTGGTGAAGAAACCCAGACAAATTTCTGCACCATTTCGGGAGTCCAGTGAGGTTTTTCATGGCAGCGTGTGTCTCTGGCAGAGCGTCGCCCTCCTGTTTAATAACTGGTTTCCTGGAAGCGTCAAACTGCACGAAAAAGCTACACTGAGGCCCGCGCGAGTCCAGACGCCGTTTGACTCCGACATGAGTTTGAACACACAGACGAGGAGAGTATTGACACACACACACACAACATCATAAATACAGTCAGGAGGAGGTAAGAAGAACAATATTCATATACATTTTTAAAAATAACAGTTTGTTACATTTGTGTAGAAATTTGTTTTTTTTCTTAAAAATTGGGCAATTTTTTCTTTTTTTTTTAAATTGTATGTGATTTTGAAAGAAATCCTTATGCTGTTTTTAAGATAACTGGTTCCCCAGAATGGGACGTACGGACAAACAGAAGGACAGCCCGAAAACATGACGCCTCTGGCCACGGTTATGCACTGAGGCGTAAACCTAAGACGACTAAAATAGCTACCACGATATCAGTTTTGGCAACCAAAAGTTGATGCTTTGTTTTTTCAAAAGCTAGTATTGAGCCCTGATAGTGTAACACGCACACACACACATACGCACACGCACACAAAAAAGGTCAGATGAGGTCAAACACAAATCACACACGAGAGATAATAAGCGGAAACAAAAGCGATCACTTTTCTCCTGCTGCGCGATGATGAAGAGGAATCTGTGTTCGAGTGTGTTTTAGTGCATGTGTTCGATTCCAAAGCCCTGTGGGTAACAAACACATTCCTACCAAATCAGTAAATTATCTGTGCCTGGAATTCAACCTACACACACACACACACACACACACACACACACACACACACACACACACAGACAGACACACACAGACACACACACACACACAGACACACACACACACACACACACACACACACACACACAGACAGAGACACACACACACACACACACACACACACACACACAGACACACACACACACACACACACACACACACACACACACACACACACACAGCGTCGCCTGAGGGAGAGCGAGAGCTGGAATTCCAAACTCACTTTGTTTCCAAAAAAGCAGAGGAATCCTAAAAAACGTTCCGACAATTTGGAGCAGGGGGGAAAAATTCCTGGAGCGGCAGAAGTGCCGAGTGGACAAAAATGGTGTTTGAGAGTGTGTGTGTGTGCTGTGTGTGTGGGGAGAGAGTGGCAAAAAGTCAATGTGTGCAAGTGAACTCTGCAAACACACACACACACACACACACACATACAAATATAGACACACCGCAGAATTTGGATTGGATTTCATTGTATTTATGCCGCCATCAGTCACAATAAACACGCAGCGGCTGATCCTGTCGAAAGGAAGCCAAGTGCCTTCAGCGCAGGCATGTTTACAGCTCGGTGAGGAATGGATGGATACGCACAGAGGTATTTTCTAAAAATACACAAAAAGCAACAACAATGACATTAAAAAAAAAAGCAGTCAGCAGAGAAAACAGTGCGAGGTCAGAGCGCACAGAGCCAGGAAGCCACAGGTATGCACGTACTGCACCACCAAACACACTCTGGGACAGTGTTGAGGAACATGCAAAAACACAAACACACACACAAACACACACACACACACACACACACACACACACACACACACACACACACACACAGTGTTCTTACTGGAGCGTGGAGCAGCGACTGTGCTGCAAAGCTTCGTCCCACACATAATAGAAATCAACTGTGCTCATCACGTTGCCAGCAAAGTACACAACATACTGTTTCTATCTGTGTGTGGAGCTGCTCTAAGTGTTGGTACCTTTAACCCTTTTAAAATCTGAGCAAACTGACTTTCATTTTTTTTCAAAAACATGAGACTTAACAAGGAATGACACAAAAATCATCTAAAAATGGGAAAAATTGAAAAGAAAATTATCTGAAAATGAGCACAAAAAAGAAAAGATATACAGTTTTACAGTAAAGAACATGTAAGTAAGAAATGACCTGAGAAAAGTGCATAAAAATGTAATAATTATCTAAGATAATTTTCAATATAGAATTTGACAATAATAATAATCATAGCTTTACGGATTAAAAAAAAATACAAATTTCTTGCAATTTTCAAGAAATTTCTTGCAAAGTTGCTCATTGCCCTTTAAAATTTCGATCTTGAGTTCCAGTGAACATTTGTGACAAATTTGAAGAAATGCCCACAAGACATTCTTGTGATATCGCAATAACGAGAGTGAGACAAATGCAAGGTCACCTTGACCATTAACTTTTACCACTGAAATCTAACCCGTTTATCTTTGACTCAAAGTGGACGTTTGTGCCAAATATAAAGAAATTCTCTCAAGGTGTTATTGAGATACTAAGTTCATGGAAAGGAAACAGATGCAAGGTTACACTAACCTTGACCGTTGACCACCATATTCTAATAAATTCATTGTTGAATCCAAGTGGAAGTTTGTGCCAAATTTGAATAAATTATCTAAAGGTGTTTCTGAGGTATTTCATATACAAGTATGGGACATGGGACTTATATGGGACTTATCAAGAGTGAGACAAATGCAATGTCACTTTGACCTTGACCTTTTACCACCAAAATGTAACCCGTTTATCCTTGACTCAAAGTGGACATTTGTGCCAAATTCAAAGAAAATACCTCAAGGTGTTTCTGAGGTATTTCATTTACAAGGATGGGACTCATGTACGAATGTACAGACACCATACAAACATAATGCACTGCCACATATATCAGACACAAAAAAAAACAGAATGTCTTTTAAATTAACTGAATTTGGGGCAACGTTTTGCTGCCAAAAAAGCTCAACTGACACACTGGTGATGTAATACTCCACAGGCTAGAAGTGCCAAAGACATAAACATAAACTCACAGCAACATACACTCTGATAGTCCCCACGAAATGTAACAGCACTGCTAAACCACAGGATGAGACCTTAGCTCAATCTAAAGGCATCCTTCATACATAAAGATGTGCTTAAGCGTGTATATTTTCATTTCTGTGATTGCTTTAACAATACTGTGCCAACTGCAAAACAAACCGTAGGCACCTGTGATTCATGGGAACTGGCTCCATCAAACCAGCTTTAAAAGCACTTTGGCTTCTCTGCTGGTGTTTGTGATCAGACAGCCCGCTCCAGATTGACATATGCAATTTGAATTTGAATGATCTGATTGTCTTGGCTTGTGACGAGATCGTGGCCAAGAAGTGTTTTCACTTTCATCTGCAGTTATCTGTTTTCTTTCCAGTCCAGTCTTACCTCGAACAGTCCGGCTGAACATTGCATGGTCTTTCTCAACAACACCCTGCTTCATTTTCGCAGTTCGACACATTCGCACCCACAGTCTCCTAATGCAGAAGTTTGGGGGTTGAGCGTGAGGCTCATGGGCATCTCTGCGGCTGCCCCCAACTGGTCCAGGAGTTAAACTGGTCCAGTTGTTCTCCCTCGAAGCTGCAGGTTGATGTCTTTCCCACAAATTTCCATGCCAGCATCACCTCATCTTCTGTTTCTCTCCCGAAAACATCACAGAGCTGTGCCGTCTTTATCACGGCATCCTCCGCCAAACCGACACTCTCTGTCAAATCTAAAGCGATGTCTCTGCTTCATGAGCTTTTGTAGATTCAAAACAACAGACAACTAAAACTGCCAGACGAACTGGATGTTAAATTACTACGTTTTCTTGTACGAACTGCTTTCAGTTTACTCTAAAACCCTCTTTTGGAGAGCGTTATGTGCTACTTTACTGCACATCTTCACTACTTCTCTACTGCCAGTGGATCCCCACGCACCTCTGAAAGAGCCCCGAATGTCCTCAAACATATAGAAATGCCCTAAAAAATCCTACAAATGTCCTGATATTTAAGAATCAGAGAAATGACATGAAATCCAAAAATGTTCTGAAATCCTAGCAACATTTGTGAAATCCTAAAAAGTTTCCAAAAAAATCAGAGAAATGTCACAAATTCTAGAAATGTCCTGAAATCTAGAAGCCTCTTAAAATCCTAGAAATTTGTGAAAAATCAGAGAAGTGTCAAAAATTCTTGAAATGTCCAGAAATACTAGAAATATCCTGAAATTCTAGAAACCTGAAAAATCCTTAAAACATCCTCAAAATGTCCTGAAATCTTCAAAATCTCGAGTCTTAGAAATATCCTAAAATCCTAGAAACGCCCTTTAATTACAGAAATGTCCAAACTTGTACGGGGCTGCTGCGACTGAGCCAAAAACACAGAGAGAGGTAGAAACAGTGCAAAGAATAAAAATCTTGAAGCAGAAAAGTAGTAAAACATGTACGCACACGCACACGCACACGCACACGCAAAAAACACGCACACACAAACACACACACACACACACACACACACACACACACACACACACACACACACACACACACACACACACACACACCCACACACACACTCCCCTCCCTCCAAATCAGAAATGCAAACAGAGGTCAGAGTTCAGAGGGATCAATGACCAAAATCCCGCTCCATCATCCCGTCTGCTTCCGGACCGGCGCATCTGTGCGTTTGAAGCGGGCAGGAAGGCGTGCGCCGTGGTAACCAGATAGCAGCGTGTGCAGGAGCGTAGAAATCAAGCCAGGTCAAATAGCGGAGTCATTACTCTGATTGAAAGAGCGATTAGTGCTGTCTGGTCAGCAAGAGACCGGAGAGAAACTGTTACACATGAAAACATCTGTCTGGAGTTTTTGTTATTTAGACAGATGATTTCAGATTCAAAGAGTCTGAAGAATCAGACAAAGGCGGACGGGATCAGCGGGGGAACGTCTCAGAAAGCTCCTGATTTCACAACTTTTTTACATAACTGCTGCTTACATATTTTGTCACGTTTATTTGACTGATAGGGAGCATGCATGTGTCTCAGCAGCTTGTTTTGCCTGCAGAGAGGTGCTGCAGCCAGGCTTATGTTTATTTATCTATTTAAGGTTAAGAAAAGGTTTCCTGAACATTCAGCTTTATGGGTTTTATTTGTTTGTTTTTTTTTACACAATTACGTGTTGAATAGAGATACACACAAAGATGGGCGATTCTTATTTCTAATTTTTCGAAAAACATGTTTTTCCAAATTTGATGAAATCCAGCCTTTTTTACTTTTATTTTTATGAAGAAATAATGGTTCTTTGAATTTTTTTGACATTTTTACAGAAAAAACATGCCCACAGTTTTGGATGGAATGTTTTCTTTTAAAAAAAAAATTGGCAATTTTTAGAGAAAAAAAATATGATTTTTAATTGATTTATTTCTTTTATTTTACTGCCAAAATCACAGTGAAAAAATTGTCTTTTTTTCTTTTTTCATTTTTACAATTTTCTAAGAAAAATATTTATAAAAACAACAACCTTTGAGTCCCATTTGAATCACTTCATGTTTCAATCACTTCACATGCTTGAATCACTCTCAGATTGCTGGTGGCGTTTTTCAGTGGATATCTAGTTACATTTTAATTTCAAGGTCTTAAGGGTCTTTATTTAAAAAAAAAAAAAATAAAAACCTAAACCATTTTTTACAATTAGTCTGAAATCTGCTACTTGAGCTTTCCCATTTTGAAATGAAGGTTTAATTAAATTTGGTCGAATGCCACAGCTTCACCTCCTGGGTCGGCGCTTTTCTGTCCACCAAGCCAAAGTCAGTGAATTCACACAGACTCATAGTTTGTCTTTCTTTTTCATATCTTTTCCTTTTTTTCTACTTTCCAATTCACTTTGATCACTTTTGCCTCCAATCACTCCTCCACTCCTCCTCCTCCTCCTCTCATCCTCCTCCCTCCGCCTTTCTTTCTTCCGCCGGTCACGGATCAATGGTACCTCACTGGTTCCCAGCCCCCACGGAGAATCAACACACTAATACACATGCATGAGCATATACAAACAGGGAATACAGATCTATTTACACAAAAGCACGAGTTTATCACAGATGCACACGGAGAACACACTGTCGAACACGCAGACACTGAACACACACACACAAATATGCTCGCTAAAAAAAAACGCCACACGACCCGCAGGAATATGAGTACGAATAAAATAAAGGGCCAAAGTTTGTAACCACCAACCAAATCAGACTTTAAAGACACAGCTGTATATTGGTTTAACTCCTACTCGCCAAACAGGAAACAGGTGTGTACAGCTGGTGAGGCCCAGTCCAAAGTTATGGAGGTCACATGTGGGGTACCACAGGGCTCCATTTTGGGACCACTGTTGTTTTAAGTTTATGTTGATAATATGCCGGCAGCAGTGACACCTAAAATGATGCAGACTGTGACTGTAGTCATATTTTGAGACCATGGAGCCCTACTGCAATTTGCAAATACTACTAATCTATGAACTGGAAAGCTGTTCTGTCCATTTTTGTATACTGGGATCTCCTAATGGAACAACCTGCCCCTGCATATCAAACAAAGCCAAATAAAGGCAACTGAGTTTTTTTATGTCATGGTGCTCCTGTGAGTTGTTGTGCAGTAAAAATTCCAAATAAAAATCAAATAAAATCAAACAAGGATACACAGTGTGCGTTTTGTTGCAAAATGTGCATAAACATGTTTGCCTCTTTGGGGCTTATAGTGTTTACATACAGGGTTCAAGTTTCCTGTGTGTGTTTATGGGCACGTATGAGCTTGTGTCTCCATGTATGTTGATCTCTCTCTGTGTGTGTGTGTGTGTGTGTGTGTGTGTGTGTGTGTGTGTGTGTGTGTGTGTGTGTTTGGCTGAATCCCAGCCTTGTGGAATCCTTCTGGACAGCGGAAGTTGTTTCCTGATTGCTCGTCTCCTCAGTAGAAAAGTGGCTGCATTGTTTTAGTTAATTCTTCCATCAACCGTAACCAATACACACACATCTCACACACACACACACACACACACACACACATTACACACACACACTCAGAAGGTTACTGTTTAACCTCGACAAAACATGGAACAGAAGCTGGGCTTGATTGCTGAGTTTTGGTGTGTGTGTGGGTGTGTGTGTGTGTGTCGTCGTGCGGGCCAAATCTAATGAGACAAAGATCCCTGGTCAGAATGGAAAGAATCGACGAAGGAAAGTCTCTGCCGTATCCGAGTGCGTGCGTGCATATGTGTGTGTACGAGAGTCAAAAAAAGAGGGAAAGTGGGAGAGGGACAATGGCAGAAAAGTGATGGAGAAAAATATTTTTTTGGGCAAGCAAACATTGTGGTGGTGAGCCCACTGCCGAGAGCAAGAGTTCAGATCCTGCAGCGGTAAATCTGGACTGGTTTGAGTTCTGACTACTGGAACTACTGCTGTCACTTTTTATATAAAATACTATCATTGAAATGTGAGAAATACTTTTACAAATACAAGTGTCTGTCAAAAGATGTACTATGTAGGATTTTCCTAAAAAAAACAAATGTATAGACTAAGGGTGTAAATTATCAGTTTCATCACAATATGATATAAATCGATATTTCGGACAACGATACGATATTTGTCGATTTCACAAAGTCTGATATGATTTCGATTCAATTTGATTTAGGGCCTTTGATCAACATTACACAATATCATATGATCACTTAACACAACTGTTAGGAAAAAAGCCAACCCAATGTCAAACGATGGACATGAATGCAAGCTCACAGTGACCTTGACCTCTGACCTATGACCACCAACATCTAATAACTTAATTCTAGAGTCAAAGTGAGTCTTTTTGCCAAATTTGAAGAAATTCCCTTCAGATGTTCTTGAGATATTGTGTTCTCAAGAATAAGACACACAAGGTAACGATGACCTTGACCTTTGACCACTAAATAGCAATCAGTTTATTCTGAGTCCAAGTGAATGTCTGTGCCGAAATTTGAGGAAACTCCTTCATGGTGTTCTAGAAATATTGCATTCAATAGTATAGTGTAGAGTATAGAGCAGTATAAGAAAAATTTGAGGTCACAGTGACCTTGGTCTTTGACCTTTGACCACAAAAAGCTAATCAGTTTGTCGTTAAGTCGCTGTGGACGTTTTTGGCAAATTTGAAAAAAAATCCCTTGAGATGTACTTGAGATATTGTGTTCACAAGAAAGAGACTGAGAAGTTCATAGTGACCTTGACCTTTGAACTATAACCACCAAAATCTAATCAGTTCATCTTTGAGTCCAAAAGGATGTTTGTGCCAAAGATGAAAAATCTCCTTCAAGCAGTTCTTTAGATACTGCGTACACAAGCATGAAACAAATGCAAGTTCACAGTGACCTTCATCTACCAAAATCTAATCAGTTCATCGTTGAGTCACAGCGGACGTTTGTGCCAAATTTGAAGAAATTCCCTCACATTCATGGGAATGGGACACATGGGCACATTCATGAGAACAAATGAAAGGGAAAAACGTTTTGTACCTGAGATGCAGGTCTTCGGAGTATTTCAAACAAGCGTAGATGAACTCTTTGAGCTGGCAGTAGACTTTTGGCACAAACTCAGAGAAGGGAAGCTTTTTGGGGAAGGGAAGCTGGAGGAGAAAACAAGGATATTCAGTTTTTACTTCCTGTTTTGCACATGAGCAACATCACAGAAGTTGCAGGATTCATGAACATTTTTACTAATAAATTTCCATAACTTTTCATGACTTTGAGGCAAATTTTAAAGACTGTACCCTCTCTCTACAGGCCTCTCAAACCTGTGGGCCATGTTTTCTTAAAAAAAAAAAAAAAATAGACATTATTTTTTGCCATTTTTTTGCGGGGGACAATTTTTGAATAAAACATTTTTTTCTTTAGAATTTTTGGGGGATTTTTCTTTAAGCCCATGTTTTATTCAAAAAACACCAAAATTACACAATTTATCACAGGCAGAAACTATAAAAACAGAAATTAGTGTTGGATTTTCAAATTTCTGACAGTTCTTGGACACATCCTGTGTTATTACACAGGTTTTTGAAACAAAATTCAATAACATTTCCAAAACTTTTCAGGCCTGAAAATTGCTATTTTTAAATCATGACTTTTCCAGGTTTTTCATGACCGTATAAACCCTGAAGAACAACACTTTGTTTCATCATTAATCTCTCTTAATTTGTTTGTTTGCTCATTTTGAACTCTTTTACACCATGTCTCCTGTCACTCTTTTTACTTTTCCAGTTCAGGGTCTTGCAGGGGAAACTGGAAGTGTAGTGTCTGTACTCCTGCTCTGTTGAGACCGGGATCGGACTGTAGTTGTCCTGGTCCAACACCTGCCTGCAGAGGAGGACGCAAAATCACAGGTAAATTCCCAATATCCTATCCTCTATTTTCAGATCCATGAAAGAGGCAAACAGGAGCGAGTGAGATGCCATGAGCCTCTCTCACTCACACACACACACACACACACACACACACACACATGCATGTACACAATCATCCCATTGGGGGTCATTCTGACGCTTGAGGTTTTCTTACCACCCTCCCCTCTCCCACCACCCCCCACTTCTTGTTGGCGCTCCAGAGTTCGGACGTTCCAACGTTCCATGGAGAGGCCGTGAACCGGAGAGCGCTCCCTCTCCAACAATACAACACAACATTCCTGCGGCTTCCCAGTGTGTGTGTAGAATGGGTAGTACCCTTACAAGACTCTGTGTGTGTGTGAGCGAGTGAGTGTGTGAAAAAGAGAGAGAGTGTGTGTGTGTTTGTTTGTCCGTTCTCGCTGCAAGTCCCACTGGTGTCATTGGACAAAAGCGATGGTGAAACAATGGCATGTAAGCCCAAACACACACACACACACACACACACACACACACACACACACGCGCACACACACACAGAGTCTTGTAAGGGTACTACCCATTCTGGAGGGCAGAGAATGTTCCGGACGTTTGCTTTAAAACACTTCCTCTCTCTGGCTGCTCGTAAAACTTCAAAACCAGGACGAGGACGTTTCCCACAAACCAACACTGCCTACTAGGTGCACCCTCGTGACCTCCTGACTGGAGAGGGGAAGGTCATTTCGGCACGCACTCCGCACCCCGTGCCCAGCTGTAAACAGATCAACTGCACGGTGGCGTGCAGACGCAGCGCTGATCAGTACCTGAAGGTGACGTTCCATCTCTTGAGCAGGATCTCTCCGTACTGCTCCCTCATCTCCAGCAGCATGTCAAACAGCTGGGACACTGGGAAACCGTAACCCTGCGGGACGGAAAGACCAGAGAGACCAGTCAGTGTCCAACCACACCTCAACACGCCAACATGGATGAGCCAGAGGGCAACTTCTGCAAAATGACCCGATGACAAAGGGCCGAGGGCGAGTCTTAGCAGCCCAGTACGTTTCTGGGATTTTAGGACATTTCAAAGACTTTAGGACCATTCTAAAGGATTTTGGGGTGTTTCAAGGATTTGTGACGTTCCTCAGTCTTCTGGACATTTCTTAGATTGTAGGATGTTTCTAGGATTTCAGGATAATTGTAGGATTTTAGGACATTTCTATTCTTTTTGGCTGTTTTTAGTATTTAGGACGTTGCTAAGATTTTAGGACATTTCTAGTTTTTTAGGGTGTTTCTAGGATTCAGGATGTTTCTAAGTGTTCTGGACATTTCTAGGACTTATATGACATTTTTAGGATATTAGCAAGTTTCTATGATTATAGCAAGTTTCTATGAGTTTAGGACATTGCCAGGATTTTAGGACATTAGGGTCTCAGCTAGGACTTCTCTCAGGGGGTGAGGAGGATCCTCCACCGACACTTTTTTTTTTGATAAACAAACTCTATTTTGATGCAGTGGGATTCACTTTATTTTCATTGTGTTCTTCAGAAATCGTTTTTACTAGAATGAAACAGATGAGGTCACCGTGCCCTTTACCTCTGACCTAAAATTTACCAAAATCTAATCACTTCAGAGTGGAATCAAAGTGAAAATTTGTGCCAAATTTGAAGAGATCTCCTCAAGGTTTTCTTGATATTTTGCAAGAAAATTCCCGACAGCCTCTGCAATCGCCGGCGTGGAGGCATAAAAAGTGTTCAAAAAAGTTTTTCTATAAGTAAGAATTATAGAAAAAAAACATCTTAAAATACAACAGAGGTGAAGGCACATTTGGTGACGTGCTTGAGGGTAAATTCAGCCGCTCAGTGGCACCTCATCACTTCACATGAACAACTTTTGAGCTCCGTGAGCGTCCATTCATCACCTCCCCTCTCTTGTTCTCTCTCACTCATCTCTGAATGTCCGGTTTTTACCCACATCCCCTCTTCATCTCCCCTCCATCCCTCCATCCTCTCATCCATCACACTCCATCCATCCAGGTCAGTCCGTACACACAGCGGAGAATAAATACAGCAAACTGACATCAGATGATAAACTTTCTACTTCGAAAAAGGTCAAATTGAGAAAGAAAGTCTTTCTTCAGAGACTGGCAGCCGTCCATTTCTAAACTACACGACATGCTCTGAGCAGGTTTCATGGGCCCCCGGGGTCAAATAGCTTACTCAGCATGTGCCAAGATGTCTGAACGCAAGAACAAAAAGTACAAAAACACCAAAATGGATACAGCATGATGTTAACGAGGGCTGCAGGGACGGCGGGCCTTTCCGTCTCTTCACGGTGGACAGTTAATCACACAGACACAAACCTGCAGTGTGTCAGCAAAGAGGACAATGAGGTTCTTCAGATCCAGCACCAGGTCCGGGTTGTCGCAGTACGACTGAGGAGGCAGAAGAGCGAGTCAGAGCGCTGCAGACGCCGTTTATCGTCACCAAGTCTTGTCAGTGCTCTTTAAATTGCGTATTTTTGTGCATTAATATGTTTGTCCTCACTGAGTGCGTCCTCAGGGCAGCGATGATTTTGGACAGCGCCAGCTCCCAAAGCTCCTCCACGTACGCTCTGTTGACCAAACCCTGCGTGGTGTGAAGGACGTGATCCTCCACGACAAAGAATCTGGATGGAGAGAAGAGGAGGAGGACAGAGAGAGAGGAGAAAGACAATAAAGACGGAGCGTCCCTCATGATACACCAAAATTATTTAACTTAACTACACAGAACCCTCCATGATGCTGAGGCAAATTTTAAAGACCAGACATCTGAAATCACCATCGATACGCCCTATCGGTCCTTTTTCATTACTGTATAAAAGCTTTAAAATATATATATATTATTTTTTAAAAAATAACAAATTCACAACAGGATAAGAACTGAATATTTGAATATAACTAAGGGACTGTTCATTATTTATGAGAGGGGAGGGGGCGGTGCAAAAATGTGCACTGAGGAGGAACATTTGTTTTTTATTTTGGTTTTAGTGGAGCAGCTTACAACTTAAAATGACTGTATTCTATATTTATGCTGCTGTCATTATTTAAAGGGAATGTACTTTCTTTAAAATGTATTTATTTATTGTATTTTTAAAAGTTTTTGGCCATGTTTAAAGAAAACTTGCCTGAAGTTTCAGAGGGAATGTTTTATTTTAAAATTTTTGGCAAATTTTAGAGAGAAAAGTTTTTGTTCTTTTTCCTTTTTTTTCTTTTTGGTGCTTTTTAAGGAAAATGTGCGCATGGATTTAGATAAAATCTTCTCTTTAAAAAAAATTGGCAATTTTTGTCTGAATTTTTTTAGAGAAAGAAATCGGGTATTTTTTGTTTGTTTTTTTTAATTCTGATGATGATTTTTAAAGGAAATATGCCCGCGGGTTTGGAAGAACTTTTCTCTTTTTTAAAAAAGAACACTTTGTTTTTTTCTGGCCATTTTTAGACCAAAAATATTGGGGATTTCTTTTTTCAAATCACCAAAAATTACACAATTTATGACAACCAAGAACTGTAAAAGCAGAAAAAGTCATTGTATTTTCAAACACACCGCTAACCTTGAACACATCAAAGTTTTCAGGGTATATTTAGTTTTCAAAAACCTTTCCAGGCATGGAAATTGCTATTTGGAAATTGCAGGAGTTCTTTCATGACCGTATGAACCCTGTGTAACAATTAAAACTGGAAATTAGCAAAGTAAAAGTATAATTCTGCTACTGCAAACAATATTTCCATCTTCATATTTTAAAAAAAATGGATTTCAGTGGGAAGTTTGGGGGAATTCTGACAACTTTTCCAGAAATCTGCCATAATTACCGAGTTTGAACATCATTTACAAGCACTAATGACAGCACAGCAAGCGGCGCGTTCAACCGATCAAGCACAGAAAGCTGCTGATGTCTCAGCAACGAACCGCACTCGTCAATCATGCGCTGCACTGTTTTCTTGAAACGACGCCCGTGTTAGATGGATCAAAGTGACTTTGGTTTACCTCCACTGACAACATGTCTGATGCCCACCGAGCCTCGCCAGACCACAATGAGCCACGCTGCGGTCGGCTTTGTGGCCTCACTGGGCACCGTTCGTCTTCTCTTTGTCATTACTGAGGAGGATTTTCTATTGATCTTTAACTTATTCCACTTTTTACTTTGTTTCCATTTGCTCTGTGCACAGAGTCGCCTTCCTGTTTTGTGTCAGACGATAAATTCGACCGGCTGGTGCAGAATGTAAAAGTCCTCTGAGAGACTGTTAAAATTTGGCTGTTTGCTAAGAAAAAAAATCAATTTTATTTCAAGATGTGTCTTTTTTTATTAAAGCAGATAGAGCTGCACCTGAGATTTGAACCATCAGTCCTACTGAGATTCTTCAATGTATTTATTTATTTTTTTGTTTGTTTTGTTATTTAGTGTACATCTGGGGACATTTCGGACGCCGGACACTGACTAGAAAAATAACCAGAAAATTCCTTTTTTTGTTTTTTCTTAAAGGGGAAAATTTAAAAATAATAATAAATAAATAAATAGAAAAAAAAATGTCCAGAACATCATATTCATAATTGTTATAATTAGATATTTAAAATTACTGTTGGAAAAGTACAGAAAAAAAAAGTTTAGACATATATTTATTTCCATTTTCAGCCCTTTTTGGGGGTAATTTTCCTGCTTCCTTTTTGTGCTTTTTTCAGGTAATTTTCTTGTAACTTTTTATGATATTAGTGTTAATTTTTGGGCCAAATCTTGCAGAGTCGCTCACTGCCTTCTCCCTGTGTTTTTGCAGGAAATCGAACAATGCTCAGGTTTTGAAAGGGTTAATTTAGTTTTTCTGTTCTGTGCACACGCCGTGACTGCAAGACAATAACAACTTTTATTCCACCTGACTCTTGTAAGTAACAACTGCAAAAAGAAAACTCTAGTTGTTACGGAGAATAAAAGGAGGATTGAATTTCTGACGCAGATGAAAGGATGAAAGAGACACAGGATGGCACTTTCTAAAAATGGGAATAACAGATTGTGTGTGTGTGTGTGTGTGTGTGTGTGTGTGTGTGTGTGTGTGTGTGTGTGTGTGTGTGTGTTAGTGTCCAGTCTTGGCGGTGTTTGTAGAAGCGTCTGCTCCAGTCAGACAGACAGAAGAAATAACAGCAATAAGCCAACCGCCGTCACACACACTCTATCAATCGTCACCACCGTATGTGTGTGTGTGTGTGTGTGTGTGTGTGTGTGTGTGAATGCAGTGGAGAGAATTGGATGGAGTGATGGATGAGAGGAAAAGTATATACTGTAGGAGAGGAGGGGAGAGTGTGGCCAGAGGGATGAAATGAATGGGAAAAGAAATGAATGGGAAAAGATGGAAAAAAAGGCGGTCGGGGAGAAGCAGAGATGAAAAGATGTCGAATGGTCAAAAGTCACTCAGATGAAATGAAATGAGGTGTCGCTAAACGCCGAATGTTTGCTTTCACTCAAAGTTTCTCTTTCTCACCGTCTCTCACTCCGTCTCCTGCCAAGTTACACAAAGGGCTAACAACGGGTGGATGGACAGATGGAGAGGAGGGTAAAGAGATGACATGTGGATGTAAACATGGATCAGAGTTCATACGCTTTTTTATCAATAAATGTCCACGACTTCTCCACGACTTTGAGGCCAATTTAAGGACCATAGGTACTTATTAGTTTTTTATTTTATTATATAAGAGATCAATGAGAGGGGAGGGAGCGATGCAATATTCTTTTAAGCACTGTGGAGGGACTTTTATTATTTGGTTTTAGGTCAAGAGCTTACAACTTCAAATGGCTGAGTTTTGTATTATTTTGTATTTTAACCCCCCTTTTTTAAATTTATTTACCACTAAATAGAAAATAAATAAATAAAATAAAACATGCCATCAAAAGTATATTTTCTTTAAAAAAAATGATTTTTTTTCTCTTTTTTTGCCATTTTTAAAGCAAATTGTGGCCTAGTTTTTTCTTTCTTTACAATTTTTTTTCGTTCAAAATTTTTTGTGATTTTTTTCAAGAAAACAGCCAGAAAGTGTAAAAACAGAAATTATCATTGGATTATCAAAATTTCCAACTGTCTTTAAACACATCATGTGTTATTATACAGGTTTTTAAAATAAAGATTTTCATGGCTTTTCTAATTGGATGAATGGATGGATGGATGGATGGATGGATGGATGGATGGATGGATGGATGGATGGATGGATGGATGACTTACCCGACAATTTGATTGAAGTACCGCCTGTATCCCTCCAGAGTCTCATGCTAGAAATGTGAATGAAAGACAAAATATACAGAGGGAAGAGAAAGAAAAGGACAAGCAGAAAGAGGGATAAAGAGTCCAACAGCGAAGAGAAAACAGATAAAACAATCAGCCCTGAATACTATAAACAGGAATACTTCACCATTAAAATGAGCATTTGTATATCAGTTACTTAACCTGTGTTACTTCAGTTTTATTAAGAAAACTTTGTTTTTCTCGCACACCTTCGTGGTGGACGAAGAATCCAAAAATTGAGAAAATTACAGATGAGCTGAAATCATAGGGCTCCACATTTAACAACAACAAAACTATATCAAAACATCTGTTTACAAACTTTTAAACAACTTGTGCAGGAAAATAAGTATTTGTATAGTTTTACTGTTATTAAATGTGGACTTAAATTTATTAAGAACTTACTTTGTTTTTGGATTTTTGGAGTTTTCTTCCCAGATTCGGCATAACACAGGGTGAGTAACAGAAATAAAAACGGAAATTGAAAGTGAAGTATTCCTTTAACCTACCTGAATCAATAAAACATCGACAAAATTAATCAGATTCAACTACACAGGTATTTGCATCAGAAAACATGGATAATACATTTAAATTTTAAAACTAATAATTTTCAGATAATAAATGAATTTTTCTAATTACAGTAGTTGGTATATGAGTTATAGATGAGGGAGTGTGTGTGTGAGTGTGTGTGAGTGGAGGATGGGGAGTGTGTGTGCAGCAGGAGTGCAGGTGTAGTTAGGAGTGATGTAAAGTTCAGACACACACAGACGGAGTGACGGTGCAGGGTCATACCATGTTAGAGTGGGGCTGCAGCACAAGGCGAGCCTGTTTCCTCCTCTGCTTTCTGTAGTAGTTCTCAAACACATCACGCAAACCCTAAAACAGAAATTACACGTAAGACTGTGTGGACGAGAGACGAGGAGTGTTGGAGGAAGCCAAAAGGCTTGTTAACACCATTAAAGAGGGATCTGGAAATTATATTTCCAGCTTCGAGCAATAACACGAGGCAGGTAAAAACGCACCAGTGAGGTGGCACTTACAGTTTACATCCATGTTTGTGAAAACTTGCCACAATTAGGGTATAAAATATTGAGTTATGACCATAATATGTTCTGTGAGTTCACATTGACCTTGACTTTTGACTAAAAAAAAATCTAATCAGTTAATTCTTGAGTCCAGGTGGTCGTTTGTGCCAAATTTGAGGAAAGCCCCTCAAGGCCATTTTTAGAAATTAGATTCACCCAAATGAAACAAAGTCAAGGTCGCCTCGACCTTGACTTTTTGGCCACCAAATTCAAATCAGTTCATTGTTAGGTCCAATCAGACGTTTTTGTCAAAATTGAAGAAATTCCCTCAAAGTGTTCTTGAGATATCACGTTGACAAGAATGACACAAACAAGGTCACAGTAACCTTTGACCACCAAAATCCAACCTGTTCATCCTAGAGTTAGAGTGAACGTTTGTGCCAAATTTGAAGAAATTCCCTCAAAGCATTTTTGAGACATCATATCCACAAGAATGAGACTAATGCAAGATCACACTGAACTGAACCTTTGACCACTAACATCCAGCAACAGTTCATCGTTTAGTCCAGTTGAACGTTTGTGCCAAATATGAAAAAATTACTTCAAGGCAGCCTTGAGATATCGTGTTCACGAGAAAGTGGCGCACAGATGATTAACCCCAAAACATGATGCTTCTAGTTATGGCCATTGCTGGTACAGAGGCAAGTTTATAGTTTGTTGTATTGTTTTTTATAGCAATTTGTGTTCAAAGCAACATTTTGCAAGTCTTCCAGTACTTAAAAACATAAAATGTACAAATTATTGAAATCTAATTTGTTTTACCCTTTTTTTCATCTGTGTCAACTTCTTAAAGAATCAATAAATCCTCAGGTATTATTAAAACGTAATATATTACATTCTTGGGTAGCACATTTTATGGACTCGCAGGGCTTTTAAAGACTGTAAGGACCAACTGTTAACCTTTAATATAGTATAAAGAATAAATGATTAAAATATTTGTTTTGCCCCTTTTCATCTGTTTTAACTTCTTAGAGGATTGATAAATCCTCAGATATTATTAAAAACATTTTACCTTCTTGGATAAGCAATTTTATGGACGTAGGGACCTGCTAATACCCTTTTAATACAGTATAAAGAACAGATAATTGAAAGCATTATGGTTTTAACCTTTTTTCATCTGTTTCAGCTTCTTAAAGAATCAATAAATCCTTAAATATTATTAAACAGTAAAATTTTACATCCTTGGGTTAGACATTTTATGGATGTTAAGGGCTTTTAAAGACTTTAAGGACCAGTTAATACCCTTTAAGGGCCACAAATGTGTCACAATATTGTCTTTTGTCCAATATGTCCTTGCAATACCTCCTCAGCTGTCAGGATTACTAATTCATCTTTAAACTGGAAAACTTTGCATGTGGTCCAAACTGTGAAGCTGCACTTCATCGACAATAGCGAGGTACGCTGCCAAATGTTTTAAGGTTTGAGGCTGTTACTGATTTTATGGGAAGGATGAATTTAATGAGGTATAAAAACTAAAGGTTAGAGCCACTGGATGACGGGAAGGTTGAGATAAGGTCGTGTGAGAGGCGGCGTGTGTGTGAGTGAGTGAGTAAGAGGGAGATAGAGAGCGAGTCTTTGATGACCAGCGCTGGTTCAGTTTGGGTTGGCGTCGCTGGTCAGACATCAAAACTCAAACACAAACACAGAATCAGCTTTCTGAACTGGACCGTTTCATATCTTTTTCCTTCCATTACACAGAAGCTCTCTGTCTTATCTGCCTCTCTCTGCTGTGTGTGAGAAACTCGTGGACTATCTGAGACCCAGACCAGGACCCACAGTCACTGGTGAGCTCAGAGATAAGAGTCAAGGTCCAGACAGAAAACATGCCCCCTTACCGACTGACCAGACCACCACCAGCAGCAGCACACACACATCAACACTGCTGACCAGCGGAGTCTGGTAGAGACAGTAAATGTACATGTGTGAGGTGACCAATGCCCTAAATCACTGTGATAAGAGGTACAAAGATACAAGAATAAAAAGAGACATTTGGGGATTTTTACAAGCGCATCTTTGTGTTTTTCAAAACTTTAGTAGAATTTAACTGGGATAAAAATAAAATAATATTTTTTAAAGAAAAAAGAAAAAAAAATGTCTTTAAAAAATGTTGGTGATTTTGTTTTTTGGTTTTTTTTTTAAGAAAAAAATGAGATTTTTTTCCTTTAAAAAGTTTTGGTGATTTTTTAAAATTTTTAATCTGTTTCCATTTTCTTTAAAAATCAGCAAAAATTACACCACTTATCAAAGCCAAAAACCATAAAAACTGAAATTATCATTGATTTTTAAATTACCAATGGTTCTTAAACACACCACCTGTTATTATGCATGTTTCTGAAAAAATAAAAATAAAAAAATAATGACTTTTCCAAACTTTCAGGGTACATTTAATTTTCTAAGCCTTTTCCAGCCCTGAAAATTACTATTTGTAAATATACATAGAGTATCAGTTACGTGTTTAAACAGAAAATTCAACATTGCTGTGTTTATGTACTTTCTGTCAGCTCTGCTTCTACACTAAAACATTACCTACACAAATATATCGGATACAAATAGCGTTAAATAAAACTAAAGATTCAGACGGGAGTTCTGTCTTGAAGTCGCACTGTGTCCTTTAATCCTTTACTGGACAATGTCCATTAAAAACACATCACAAAGTAACAACAAAACAATAAAGTGGATGGTAGAAACACGACTCTCACTGGTCGTAATCTAGATAGTGTTTTGGAACCTCGTTCAGTTTGATGTTGTGAGGTGATAAAACCACATTCTTTAATTCCCAGATTGACCCTCAGCTGAACAATGTGTATTCAACAATCGAGCGCCATCAAATGGCCATGAACTCTTCGTTATACACTATACTCCCAGAGAGAGAGGGGTGAAACGCAGGGCTGATAGTGTGTGTGTGTGTGTGTGTGTGTGTGTGTGTGTGTGTGTGTGACTGCTGCAAAGCCACAAAAGGAAGAGAAACAGTACACAGAGATAAAAATACAGATTGGACAAAGAAAAAACAGAAGCAAATTGAAAGAAATAAAAAAAGAAAACTTAATTTACAAAAGGCGAGCCAGAACGGGACGGGACCTTTAAAAAATTAAAGGTCTTCATGTGTGGTGAGTCCCAGCTGTCCTGTTCTGGTGCAGCTCAGAGCTCCCAGTCAGACCAGTCTGCCTCTCTGCTCTCCGCTCCTCCGCTCGGCGTGTTGGACCGCAGTCCCATGTTTACACTGATCACAACTCTGTCCACATTTCAACGTGCCGCACGTGTGTGAGCGTAACAAAGGAGTATTGTTCGTGCCCCGACGCTGCTCGACTCCGGCTGGAAAATCGTGGACTTTAAACACGGAAAAGAGAAGGAGGGATGGAGGAGAACGGATGAAAAAAAAAAAAAACAGCGGAGAAAGTGGTGGTCTTGATTGCAAATGGGATTCCACGTCCAGGTTTACTAGAAAAATAAATGAAACCGTTACATGCGCGTGCCTGTGTGAGTACAAGTCATTCTCATTTAACAATCAAACCGTGTGTGTGTGTGTGTGTGTGTGTGTGTGTGTGTTTATGATTTTCCAGTCAGACCTCCTGCCCAGTGCAGCAAACTGTGCTGGATACTCTGGTTTTCTTTTCTAATGGTAAATCCACGTCTCTGCCCAATGGCCTGTCATTCAAACCGCTGCCACACCGCTCTAATGGAGAAAACAGATTCAGCCGCGCGCGTGTGTGTGTGTGTGTGTGTGCAGCGAGCACAGCTGACCTCAGAGGTCAAAAAGGTCAGACCTTTCAACACCTTCCCGACACTAAACTCCCTCTTTTTCTCTCTCCTCCGTCTCTTTTCCTTGTCTTTCATTCCTCCCCTCTCCTCCTCCTCTCTCACCCCTTTTTCTAATCTTTCTCCCCCCGTGTTTTGTTTTCACCCTCGTCTTCCTGTTTTTGCCCCTTTAACCTCCCTGTGACCTCCGTCTCCTCGCTCCTTATCGCTCCGTAGCCGATTCACTCTCTCCTCCCTCCTTCCTGGAAACGCCGCCACACCTCCGCTGACCTTTACCCTCTCTCCTGTCTTCTTATCACTACCACTTGTTTATCATTTCAATTCACTCCTTCTTCTTTCGTCTCTCCTTCATCGCTCTTTTCTTCAACTTTCTAACATTTCAAAAATGTTTTCCTGCCTCGTTTCCTCCTTCCTTGCAGCTGTTTACCGTTTCCCAACATCCCTTGCTTCCACTTTCTTTGCTCTTAATTTGAAAGGTCGTTACAGTGCGCACACTAAGATGGGGAATATGAATACTGACAGCATGGAAACTGGATTTAAAGAAGCTGGATTTAAAACACTTTAAACCCTTTGAATCCCGGAGCGCCATCACTTTTCTTCTGCATCTTTTCCGACACCCGTCACAAGTGTTTCACCCTTTGAAACTCACCTTTATTGCTGCAATTTCGGGAACAAAAAACGGGAAAAAGCAGAGCGGCCATAAGCAACTTGGCAAGAAATGTTCCAAGAATTGCGTATAGATTTGAAAAATAAAATTATCTGTAGACCATAGATCGGTTAACCCTTTAAATGCCAGGTTTTTGTCATGATGCCACAATGATTTTAATGGAATAATAATAATAATAATAGTAATACTAGTAATAGTAATAATAATAATAATAATAATAATAATAATAATATAATAATAATAATAAAATAATAATAATAATAATAATGATGAAAACATAAAATGGGAATTATTTTTAATATAATACATGGTAAGTAGATTTTGTCTTATTATCACAGTCTGGGATATGTCAGTGATCAGCAGCTACATTGACTGTGACAGGTCACCTGGTGGAAATAGCATGTATTTCCTCCATATGCCAAATTGGTCAAAATGACCTCATCAGGTGGAAAATAGTCAAAATGACAAATTCAGAGTCAAAAGCCCAGAATGACACCCAGAAATAATACAAGTCATGTTTTTCTGCTTTGATGGCTGTGGGATCAAAAATGTCAGTTTGAATGGGTTTCAATGGAGCATTTTTGGACCTGAACAGTCTGAATGTAACTATTTAGTTTCCACAGTGTATTTTAGACTTATTGTAGGAGCTGAGCTGGAAATTCACTGATTACACTCAAATACACAATCTGGACTACATTTATCACATATGCATGAACACACACACAATTATCAAAAAATGAAGAACGAAAAGTGCGTTAAATGCACCAAACAGTCCTCGAAGGGTTAATTAAGGGACTCGAGAGGGCGGCTGTAAGAGTTCACGAGCAAAAACATGATTTTCCTGCTGATCGTTAAAATGTCAAATATCGGAGCTGCTTGAACATCCTGTCATGACTCTAATATCACACGATGCTGACGCTGAAACAGCCAAACCAAAACCTTTTTTAACCCCTCCCTCACCAGTGTGAAATCTTCCCGTTCTCACCCCTTTGAACTTTTCCGACCCGTCTTTCCTGTCGTCCTCCATCATGAAACCTCGCTCTCCAAATCTCCTTCTTTCCTTCTGCTCCCTCCACCATCTCGCCCCCTTTACCCTCTCTCTAACCTCACTCTCCCTTTCGGCTCCCCCCTCCATCGCTCTTTTGCCCGTTCATTTTTTCTCCTTCCTGTCAAAGTTCATGCACTTCCTGTCCCCCTGCCAGAGAGCTCCCCCAAACACACACACAAACTCACACACACACACACACACACACATACACACACACACACAGAATATGAACAGAAACAGCCGACCTTCTGGCACCCATTGGCCCGGTCACACAGGCGACACTGCAGACACACACACACACACACACACACACACACACACACAACACACACACACACACACACACACACACACAGACACACACACAACACACACACACACACACACACACACACAGACCCCAAATGTGCATCTAACCCAGTCATGGCCAGTCAACACCTCCACCCATGTCGCTTTTCGCTCTAACTGAGATGAGACACACACACACACACACACACACACACTGCACACACACACACACACACACACACACACACACACACACACACACACACACTGCAGCCGGCTGCTGGAGTGAAGCCAGGCTCGAGCCGGAGGCCTCGTCTCACAGCATCGTGCACCTCTCTGTGCAGAAAGCTTCAAGGCTGAGCGCTGTGACGACACACCGCACGCCCCCGTTTACCCCGAGACAAGGGAGCTGATTTTGGCCCTCTGATATCTCAGGTTGCATTACATCAGTGATACTCAACTTATGACCCGTGGGCCAAATCTGGCCCCTGATAGGATGCCGGGTGGCCCCCCAACCATTTTTTAAACTCACAATAAAAATAAAGTGATTAACACTGTTAATTGTTTTTTTTTTAATCAAAAAAGAGCCAGAAACATCACAAAATCCTAGAAATGTCCAAACTCCCAAAAACCTTCTAAAATGTTAAAAACATCCTAAAATCCTAGAAATGTCCTAAAATCCACCAAATGTCCAAAATTCCAATAAATGTCCTAAAATGCTATAAATATCCTAAAATCCAAAAAACGTCCTTAAACCAAAGAAACACTAAAATCCTAAAGATGTCCAAAATGTCTATAATCATCCTAAAATCCTAGAAAAATCCTAAAATCTTACAAATGTCCAAAAATTCTAGAATATCCTCAAATCCTAGAAATGTCCCGAAATCCTAAAACCGTCATAGCATCTGACTTTTCTTAGAAAAAAAATTACAATGCAAGTTGGGATATTTTGTTTTTCTTTCTATCATCACATTTTGTATTTTTTAAGTTACAACTACAAAAGATGCACATCATGATATGATGCATTTTCAGAGCCAAAACTGGCGTGAAATAAAACAAATGAATTCAATCATATTCGGGGGAAGCATAAAAAACGTGTCCCGTTCTGTATCCTTATTTTGATTTTGATGTCAATATACAATACAAAAGTTTTGTTTTTAATGTCAATAAAAGTTTAATTGAATTTTATCACAATGCATCGTGTTTATTCACAGTAAGAAAAACTAAACAAAAAGAAACTCACCTTCAAATAAAACAGAATCAGAAGTTTTGAATTTGGGCGAATCTTAATACATGTTTATAATGTTAGCGACTGTGTGTGGTGGGACAGAGATATTAGAGGTGGTTAATTGTTAACAGTTTGGCTGCAAACTTCAGTACTTGTGGATCTAGTCGAGGATTAAAAAAATCATGTTGCAGACAGATAAAAAAGGACGAAAAGTTGCAGACATACGTAAGAAAAAGAAACAAAGAAGAGGATTAACTCACCAGCACAGTGTAGATGTGCAGACAGCGGTAAACTGGAGAGAAATCCACCAAATCCTGAGCTCCTGGAACCTAAAAAGAGAAACACGAGTGGACGTCACCTCATGAACTAAACACCAAGAGATATGTCGATACAATCTACGATCAGCACGGTTTCAAGATTAGCGGTTAAAGTATCTGACCAAAGGTCTCCTCTTCTGGTTCGGATTCATGAGTAAAGGACAAAAAAAGTGTTTTTGCAGAACGTTACGATGTCACAGTTGATTTTTGTACTCTCGGATATAATATGTCACAGTTTAATCATTATATCCAGTCACACATTTGTGTGAAATTTTGTCAGAATTGGCCGATAAATGCTTAAGTTATGGCCAAAAACATGGTTAGTGAGGTCACAGTGACCTTGACCTTTAATGAAAAAATTCTAATCAGTTCATTCTTGAGTGAAAGTGGACCTTTGAGCCAAATTTGAGTTAACTCCTTCAAGGCGATTTTAAGAAATTGGGTCACGAGAAAGTTCACATTGACCTTGACTTTTGACCACCAAATTCTAATCTGGTGGTTAAGTATATGAGGACATTTGTGTCAAATTTGAAGAAATTCCCTCATGGTGCTTTTGAGATATCAACTTCACAAGAAGGTCACATTGACCTTGACCTTTGACCACGAAAATCTAATCTGTTCATCCTTGAGTCCAAGAAACATTTGTGCCAAATTTGAAAAAAATTCCCTCAAAGGTGCTCTTGAGATATTGCTTTTACAAGAACGAGACAAACGCAAGCCCACATTAACCTTGACCTTTGACCATCAATATCTAACCAGTTCATCTTTGAGTCCAGCTGAAGGTTTGTGCTTAATTTGAAGCAATTCCCACATAGAGGGCTCATGATATATCACATTCACAAGACTGACATGCAATGTCAGTCACCTTGACCTCTGACAACAAAAAAAAAATCTGTTCACGCTTTAAAGTCCGAGAGAAAGTTTGTGCCAAATTTGAAAAAAAATTCCTCAAGTTGATCTTGAGATGTTGCTTTCACAAGAATGAGACAGATGCAAGCTCACATTGACCGTGACCTTTGACCTATGACCACCAATATCTAACCAGTAAGCCTGGTTTAGATATTAACCTGAAAGTTTGTGCACAATTTGAACCAATTCCCTCAGGGCATTCTTGAGATATCTTGTTTACGAGAAAGGGCAGATGTACGGATGTACAAAAAGGCTCTAAATCTGTTTGGCCTTCATTTTTGCCGCCGAGCACTAAAGGAGAGGATGAGATGATGAAGAGCTACACGGAGGTGACTCGTCGTGAGCCGGAGAGGAGGAGCAAACTTTAAATGTTGTGTTTGTTAACAGATAATTCATACTCATTCTGCATTTAAGTTATATGTTTGGCAAAAACTGAAAGCTCAGAATGGCAATAATTGCTTCTCAGGTTAGGTTTTCTAAACAAACAGAGAAACTGCCAACAGAGAAATAAAGACAGAGAGAAAGAGAAAGAAAGAAAGAGAGAAAGAAAGAGAAAGAGAGATAGGAAGACGAAGTGCTCTGCAGCACTTCATTATTTTGTCTGAAAGTCTTCTGACAGTGTCACCAGACGTTCATACCTCTTTTTCTTTCCATCTACCCCTCCGTCTAACCATCCCACATTCCACCTCTTTCCTCCCTGACCACATCCTCTGTCTTCCGGAGAACAACACAGTGGCAATTTACCCAGTTTAACACACACACACACACACACACACACACACACACACACACACACACACACACACACACACACAAAGCAAAGCAAAAAACCATGTGCCCTCTTGCCCTCTGGGAAGTTTGCTTTATGTAAAAAAAAAAAATCATAGGAGGCGCAGCAACACAATGCCAGCTTTGATGTAACCGCACATACACATACACACACACACACACACACACACACACACACAAACACAAACATACACAGAGTCCAGAGACAAGAAGAACAAACAAAGACCACTTAAAGGCAGAGGTGGAGGGAGAGGAGGGATGGACACGGAGAAGACGGATTGAGGAGGGTTGAGGACTGGAGGAATCATGATTGTGAGACAAAGACACAGGTACGCAAAGATCAAAGACTGATGAAATTTTTTAAAAAGATGTGAAATTTAAACATAAGGAAGCCTGCGCAATGCCAACAGGATACCAGCTCGCTCCCCAACCATCCTCTAAAAATCTTAGAAACGTCCTCAAGCCCTAGAAATGTCCCAAAATCATAGAAATGTCCTAAAATCTGCGAAATGTCTTAAAATCTGCGAAATGCCTTAAAATCTGTGAAATGCCTTAAAATCTGCGAAATGTCTTAAAATCCTAGTATTGTCCTAAAATCCAACAAATGTCCTTAAATATGAGAAATGTCCTCATATCTGAGAAATGTCCTAAAATCCTAGAAATGTCCTACAATTTGAGAAATGTCCCCTGGCTTCCTGACACTTTCCAAGCAGAGCATGTTGAGTATCCCTGATGTGCAAGAAAAGACGACCAGGAACAAACCAGAGACAGAAAGACAGGCAGAGAAAAAAGAGGAAAAAATGAGATGATGGAGTAAATGGAAGACAAGAAAAGAGAAGAGAGACGAGAAAGTAAACAGAGTCAGAATTTAGGAAAAAAGAGAAGAAAAAAGGTAAAAAAAAAAAAAAAGAGGACAAGAAAAGAAACACAGGGAGAAAAAAAGGACGCAGAGACACAGGGGGACGACTGTAAATGAGGGGAAGGGCAGGGAAGGCGGGAGGAGACGGGATGCCAATGGTTGGCATCACCGCAGCCGTCGGCGCCAACGCGGTCGTAACCTCTGGCGAACCGCGGGGTCAGGCCTTTGTTCGGAGCCAAGGTCTTCCCGTGAAGAAGGTTGAGTAGTCGAGTTTACAGGACGTAAATAAGCCGAGGGGACGACAGGGACCTTAAAACAGAATGGCAGCGCGGGGGTGACAAGTTCAGCTCTATTCTCTCCAGCTTCATTGTACTTTGCTTTCCTTGAACGTGAACAACAAAAAGGACTCGTGATCCCGCGAGGGATGACTTCAAGAGTTCAGGGCCCAAACACTTTGAGTTTCTGTCAGTTCATCTTTGCTCTGTAAACATGTTATTGATGTCCGCAAACCAGCGACTGTGTTAAACCGGTGTAACTGTGTGTGATCGCTGCGTAACATATGATGGACTGCTGCGCCGTTTTAATTAACATTACGATTTTAAACATCATCCCGCACGCCTGAGACAATGTCGTATAATATAAAAACAATTAAACCAGCCCTCAAGGCCACATTTGTACAAAAAATTAGGATGTTTGGACGCTTCTCAGATTTTTATTACATTTCTAGGATTGTAGGACATTTCTAGGATTTGAGGTTATTTAAAGGATTTTCGGTTGTTTTTAGGGCTTTAAGGACATTTTAAGAATTTTAAGGACATTTCTTGGATTTCAGGACATTTCTATGATTTTAGGACATTCCTCAGATTTTAGGATATTTTTAGGAATTTTAGGACATTTCTAGGATTTGAGGGTATTTAAAGGATTTTAGGATGTTTTTAGGCTTTAAGGACATTTTAAGAATTTGGGGATGTTTCTTGGATTTCAGGACATTTCTATGATTTTAGGACATTCCTCAGATTTAAGGATATTTTTAGGAATTTTAGGACATTTCTAGGATTTCAGGGCATTTTTAGGATTTAGGATGTTTTTAGGCTTTAAGGACATTCTAAGAATTTTAGGACGTTTCTAGAATTTTAGTACGTTTCAAGGATTTTAGGGCATTCCCCGATTATAGGATATTTTAAGGAATTTTAGGACATTTAGGATGTTTCTCCAATTTTCAGGACATTTCAAAGATTTCAGGACATTTCTCGGATTTTAGGACATTTGTAGGATTTTAGGTGTTTCTAGTATTTCAGGACATTTCTAGGACATTTGGACATTTCTCAGATTTTAGGAAGTTTCTAAGATTTTAAGATATCTCTAATGTTTTGGGACATTAAGTGCTTAGCAAGGACCTAAATGTGGGGGGGGGGGGGGGGGGCTGGTCAAAACGGACAAGAGATTATCAGGGTCGGAGGTCATAGTGCAAATAACCAATCAGAGGTGAATGGGACAGACTGGACGGACAAACAGACACATTTTGGAGATTAGGAGTCTGGATAAAACATCCTTTCCTTATTATGTAGCTTAAAAGAACAGAGAAAAAGTCCTTCACTTTTCTTCAAATTAGGTAAAATTCGACCATGTGCTTCAATATTTGTGTGTGTGTGTGTGTGTGTGTGTGTGTGTGTGTGTGTGTTTGCATTAGTAGTTTTCTCACTTCATCATCCTCCTCTTCATCCTCCACATCCAGAATTCCAGAGTCCTGCTCCGACAGCGGACTGCCACCATGTCCGTCGCTGTCCGTCCTCGCCGCCGCCTCCTCCTTTCTGCCGCGTCGGCTAATCAGGGCCCGGGGCTGCGTGGAGACGGAGCTGTCCAACGAGCGCTGCAGCTGGGCCTGAAGCACGACACAGAATCAGAGGAGCCATCAGGTCAGATTCAACCCTTGGAAATCACTTTTTGTTTGCTTCTACTTCAGTTATTTCCTACATTTCCCAGAACACCTTTCAGAAGCCACAGAGGAAGAAAGGGAGCTTGATGCATTTAGCTTTTGGCTCAAGTTCAGAGCAGTGGAAGCTCTTTGATTTTGAGGGTCAGACACCAAAACCAGATGTTTGCTGATAACAATGATCAGTGGTGGAGGAAGTACTCAGTTCTTTTACTTAAGAAAAAGTATTAATACCACACGGTGAAAATTCTCTGTTACAAGTAAACGCCTGCATTAAAAATGTTACTTAAGTAAAAGTAAGTATGTAGAAAAATGTACTTTAATATGACAAGTAAAAGTAGCCAATTCAGAAAAATCTATATAAATAAAAAATCTAAAAATACATATTTTTATTAACCTTAAATAAATAACAATTATCTAAATTACAAAAAGGTGGAAAAACAAAAAAGACTTAAAAATTTATAAAAAATAAACCTGCCAAAATACCCAATTTAGTATAAATAAAAAACACCCAAAAAACTATTAAAAATAAAGAAATGAAGAAATGTTTTTTAAATTACCCAATTCAGAAACACAAAAAACTTAAAATTATTCAAAAAAAAAGAGGAGAAAAAACAGGAAAATGACTTAAATGTTTATTAAAATAAATGCCAAAATACCCAATTCAAGATGAATGAACAACACCCAAAAAACTCAAAGGTTTTTTTTTTTAAAAAAGAAAAAGGAAAATTACTTAAATGTTTATCAAAATAGTTGCCAAGTAATTTCAGTCATTATCAGTCAGCTACATGATTAATAAACTAAGCATTTCAGTTGTACTTGCGTAAACAATTCAGTAGTTTAATTAAAACAAAACATCTTACTTTACACATTATTCTATGTTTTTATGAAAAAAATCTTAAAAATTGTAAAGTAACTAAACCTTTCAGATAAATGTAGTGAAATAAGTATAATACCACCCTTTGAAATGTAGTGGAGTAAAACTATAAAGTGCCATGAAAAGAAAATTCTCAAAGTGCAAATACATGAAATTTGTACTTACAATACTTGAGTAAATGTACTTAGTTACATTCCTGTCTGTAACCAAACTCGACTCTAGCTCCTGACATGAACCAGAATTACACTTTACAGGAGAAATGGAGAAGCAACTCTCAAAGAAAACAACATGTTATCCCCTCGGGGAAGTAAGCATTAACGGTAATTTCGGGAAAAGCTTAGAAATTGCGGATGATGAGCTCACTGGCTGAGACCTTTGAGGGAAACCTGCCACTCCTTGTCCCCTGAAAACAGTCATGGAAACAACCTATAAAAAGTGATTTACCAAAGCGCCCGAGAATACACCAGAGGGAAAATTCGCAAGACAGGAAGGGAAGAACAGGAAGGATGAGGAGTCAATGAAACCCAAAACAAAGCACATAAAATTAGAGCTGAGGACTTGAAAGACGGGGACGGGGACAGATCACGTTTGATCTGTGCTTCTGTGTGCCAGAACTGTCATTTAAATTTACATGTTTTTGTAAAATGTACGTACATTCAAGCTAATTATCTGAAAGTGATACCTTTAAAATTTGAGATTGGCTGAAATTTACAAAGAACTGCAATTACTGTTTTGCGGTTGTATGCCTTTGTGAACAAGTCAAGTTGCAGTTACAGTTTAAATCCACGTCTTCAGCAGCACAAAAGATCTCTACAATCAGCACAATTTTAAGATTAGTGTCACCAATTCAGTGTCTGACCAAATGTCTCCACTTCTGTTTCTGAGACATGATACTGAATAATGGCCAGAAAACTGTTTTTGCAGAACATTTTGATGCCACAGTGAAGCTGACCTTTGACCTTTTGGATGTACGGATGTCATTACTTGATCATTTTATCCTAGTGGACATTTGTGTGAAATTTTGCAATGATTAGCAAATCTATTCATGAGTTGTGGCCAAAAACATGTTTTGTGAGGACACAATGACCTTTGGCCACCAAGTTCTAAACAGTTTATTCTTAATTCCAGGTAAACGTTTGTGCCAAATTTGAAGAAATTCCCTCAAGGAGTTCTTCAGATAACGCAACTGTCACAAAAATGAGACAGACTGAAGGTCACAGTGACATTTGACCACTAAAATCTAATTAGTTCGTCCTTGAGTCCAGGTGAACGTTTGTGCCAAAGTGGAAAAAAATTCCCTCAAGGAGTTCTTTAGATATCGTGTTCACAACGATACAGACGAGGGTACAGTGACCTTGACAACTGTTACCACCAAAATCTAATCAGTTCATCTTTGAGTCCAAGAGGGCGTTTGCACCAGGTTTTAAGAAATTCCAAAAAGGTGTCTTTGAGATATTGAAACAATCTCCTGTTTTGTGCTACATGTGTCTTACTCCAGGGACACTCAACTTACTTTGCTTTGGGGCCACTTTTGCAAAATTATAGGATGTTTCTAGTAGATTTCTAGGATTATAGGACATTTATAGGATTTTAGGATGTTTCTGGGACATCAGGGTCTTAGCTAGGACCTCTGCTGGGGGCTGCTGATGCTCCACTGGCACTTTGTTTGACAAAGGCGCTCTATTTTCATGCTTTTTTTATGCACTCTGGCACCTTATGTATACTAAATATACAAAAACAATTCCCAGTGTGAATCACTTTATTTTTATTGTGAATTAGAAAATGGTTGGGGGGCCATTTGGCACCCTATCGAGGGCCAAATTTAGCCCGCTGGCTGTACGTTGAAGATCAGTGCCCATCAGTATTTTGTTTACTGGTTAATGGAGCTAGGATTCATTTTCTTAAGTATAATTTAATTTTTTTGTTTCTCAAATGGTCAGAAATAACAGGAAAATGCATAGTTTTCTGTCAAACAAAGAAACACAGACTCATTTCCTTAACGGTACGTGGATCGATCGTGCTGTTGTGCATTATCATTCCCCAAAGGCCCATTCTGAGACTGCAGACATAAAAAAGGTGGGCTACAGACAGAAGGAAACACAGTCTGAATGGAAAGACTTTACACAGAACAATGCAATGTGCAAAGTAATACCTGATGCAACCTGTGTCCTGTCTGTCACTATTTGGGGAATATCATGGGAAATGATGCACCGTGCGGCAGTGTGGGATCAGGAGCACTAAAAATAATAATAATCAAACAGGAAGTTTTGGCTGGAAGTTCATGGAAGCTTGTATCCAACACAAAAAGAAAACAAAGTCACGTTTCTTATGGAGATTGCCAGGCCTTCCTCTGAAGACAAGCATCATTTTCTATTGTTGTACTCTATTAAGATAACTGAGCTGAAGGACTTTTGTCTCCATACTGGGTCCAGTCTAATACCTGAACATGAATGTGGATATTTGTTGGATTTGTTCATCATACGCGACTCACTCTTTAGGTTCTCGAGTTTCCTTCACAGCCTAATCACCAAATAATTTCTGTGGGAAAATATTGTTTTCTGGGGAAACCCTCTCAGATCTAAGCTGAGTGCATCTTTCCATCCACACCCAAATCCGCCTCAGACCCTTTTGAAAATCGGTGTGAATGCTGCGGCTTCCTCTGCTCGCCGGCGCCAGCACGTAGACTACCCTGTGCACTTAAATCTGTCGATTAAGACGTCAATAAATACGTCAGAGGCTTAAAGCGTCCTGATTTGTGCCTTTAATGACAACGGTAATGAGAAAAACTGGTGTTCATAGGAGGGTGGGTACGCGCAGACCCGGATAAACACAATATCAGTAATGTTGGAGGAATACAATGCCATCTTTGATCTAATGCCCACATGCATGCAAGACCAATGAGTCACTTCGTACAAAATAAATCAGGGGAAAGTCTCTTTTTCTTGGTAGAGAGCGAGATACTCAACAAACGGTCCGCGGGCCAAATCTGGCCCCCGATACGGTCCAGGGTGGCCCCCAGACAATTTTCTAATTCACAATAAAAATAAAGTGATTCATACTGGAAACTGTTTTTGCACTTTAAGTATTAAAAAAGACGTCAGAGTGAAACAGCAACAACAGTAAAACAGCATCGAAACAGAGCTTGTTTTTGGAGAAGGAAGGTAGAAGGTAGATTTATTAGTCATTTTATTAGTTGTTTATCAATAAAGTGCCAGAGGAGGATCCCCCACACCCCCCAACAGAGGTCCTAGCTGAGCCTCGGTGTCCTAAAATCCTAGAAAGGTCCGAAAATCTTAGAAATGTCCCAAAATCTGAGAAACATCTTAAACTCCTGGAAACTTCCTGAAATCCTAGAAAAGTCCTGAAATACTAAAAAGGTCCAAAAATCCTAGAGAATTCCTAAAATCACAGAAAGGTCAAAAATTCCTATAGATGTCCTAAAAATCCAAGGAATGTCCAAAACTCCTAGAAACATCCCGAAGGCCTAGAAATGTCCTAAAATACTTCAAATGTCCTAAAATCCTAGAAAGGTCCTGAAATCCAAGGGACATCCAAACATACAAGAAATGTCCTTAAACTGTAGAAATGTCCAAAAATCTTAGAAATGTCAAAAAACCCCAGAGACATCCTAAAATCTGAGAAAAGTCCTCATCTCCGAGGGATTTCCACAAAACGTTCTCAAATCCTGGAAATATGTTAACATCCATGAAAGTCCTAAAATTTGGGTAATGTCCTAAAATCCTAGAAACATGTATGGGGCTGCTGCGACTGGCCCCTGGCCTCCTGACATTTTGCCAAAGTGGCCCCCAACCAAAGCGATTCAAGTGTTCCTGGTACGAAGGTTGAGGGGGAAGCGAATGTGGACAATGTGCCGAGATGTAACCTCTCTTTCGAGAACAGAACAGGTAATAATCCTAAAAACGCTCAGCAATGACTCATTTCAAGTCTTCAAGACTCTTGAAAGAGGCAGAATACTGAAGGACAGAATAATCTACCAAAAAAAGAAACGGCACAGACCTCAAAAACACAAAACGTAGAGTCTTGTTCTGTTTCTGTTCCTTACGTGGCATTCCTTTAAAATCCGTCAAATGGTCGTTTTCTTTCTTTCTGCGTAGAAATTAACATAACTAGCCCTCGAAAGACAGACAACACAGAAGGAGAGAATGACGAAGAAAAGCATCATTCCTGCAGGACGGGACGCTGCAAATACGGACGTCAGCACCCACGTCAGATAACTCCACTTAGCGGCTGAATTCGGCTTTTTAGCATTCTTCAACAGGTGCACGTGCGTCCTGAGGAATCCACGGGCAACACTAAGAGAAACCCCTTTTAACTCGTCCTTTGTGGCGCTTCTCTTAAGGGGCGGCATTCGGTGGGGCACTTGAGGCTGAAGTGTGGGAATGTACGTCATCTTTTGCGCACAGTCTCATAGTAAAAAGATGAGGAGCAGAGATGAAAAGCGTCGGAAAAATGTGAAGGGGAAAAGGAAAACGAAAACGAGGTGAAAAGATGGAGGATGAGAATTGCCAGAGAGCATGTGAGAACAAACTGCTGGGGATGAGAACTGGACTCAAAGATGAAAAAATGACTAAATATCTTCTAAAACTTGCCTGTTAGTGGCAAAAACAAGCATGTGCATGTTTTCTTATAAAAATAATGATAAAATAAAAATTGCCTTTTTTATCTTAAATTCTTTTTGTTATTTTTTAATTTTAACAATTACATTTTCTTCATGCGTTCCAAACAAGGCATTTTCTTTAAAAAGTCACCAAAATTACATCATTTATCACAGCCAAACACGAGGTGAAAGGAAAGAGTTATGAGGATGAAAACTGCCAGGGAGGATTCGACAAACGACAATCAAAGATACACTGTGATCCATTTAGTACAAAATATACAAGGTGAAAAAAGGCAGATTTATTGTCATTTTTCTTAAACGTTGTCTAGGAAGAGATGGCTACATATATTTTAAAACTTGTTATCTTAAAAATAAATAAAAAATGTAAGCCTTTTCTTTTCTTTAAAAATTTTGGTGATTTTTTTCCTCCATTTTTTCTTGATTTTTTGGACATTTTATTTAATTTTGGTGGGGTTTTTTTCTTTAAAAAGTTAGCGTTTTTTTTCTTTTAAATTTTTTGGTGATTATTAAATTTGGGGTTTTTTTTTCTTTTAATTATAATTCCATGACTTTTTTTTGACTACAAATTTGGCACCCTGTGTTAAAAGACTCAGATCAGAATCGGGGCAACAACCTGACAGGGACATCCCAACTATAGATCACTTTCTGGCAGGCAGACCCTGAACCAGAAATAATGGTGTCCGAAGGCATTGAACTGTGGAGCATTATTCTGCAGACAACACACACACACACACACACATACACACACGCAGAGTGACCGACACATCGACCTGTAACAGTCTACTCTGGTTTTCGCTGTGATGGTTCAATACACCGACCCAGCGCGTGCCCTCCGCCACCCTCGCTGCACGCACACGCATGTGTGTGTTCAGTAACTAGATACAGGTAATCAATCTTCTTCCACTTCACAGGCCCAACAATCTGTTTCCTATTAGTGTGCATGTGTGTGTGTGTGTGTGTGTGTGTGTGTGTGTGTGTGTGTGTGTGTAAAACTACCGAATACACAGCAGAAGTTTTGAACTCCTCTTTCCCTAAAAGTGAATACAAGAAAAAGAGAAGGAGGAAGGAGATGGAGAGAGCAGAGGAGAGAGGCGAACATCTTGAGGGAGAGAAGGAAACGTGATGTGAAGTAGGAGAGAAAGAGGGGAATTGGCAAACGACAGAAAGAAGTTACAAATGAATGATAAAAACATTTGGATGATTCAAGATTCATGAAGGCAATGGAGCCAGTTTACAAGAAATGGCCCAAAAATTAGTTTAGTTAATGAAGTAAAAAGTACAAGTAGATGAGAAAATACAATGAATGTTATTTTTATTTTTGAAAAATAATTTTACTTATAATATGACAGTTGTATCAAGCTTTGGATTTTTTTCTAAATAATTATATAATAAAAATTTTTTTTTAAATCCTGAAAATGACAAAAAAAGAGTCAAAATCAAACAAGAAAATGACATGAAAAGTGTTAAAAATAATGTATGTATGTAAGATAGATAGATAAATATTCTGTTTTATTTTTTCCCTCCTCCTCCTCCTCCTCCTCTTTCCCCAGATCTATTTATTTTCACATCCTCGGCCGAGGGAGCTGTAACGACGGCCGGGTATTAAAATTAATTTCTTGCTACTTTTTGGGCCATTTTTTGTGGTTGCTTGACGCTCCCTTCTCATGTTTTTTAAAGAAATCAAGCCCATTTGCTCAGGTTTCAGAGGGTTAACCTCCACCTTCCCAACTATCTTCTTTTCATCCACCTCCTCTCTTCTACATCCTTCGTTTTCTCCCCTTTACACCTCCTTTTCCCCCTCTCTCTTCCTCTTCCCTCTCTTAAACCTCCTTTCCTCCTCTTCCTCTCCTCCCATCTTCCTCCCTCTCTCCTCTTCCTCCTCTATGGGCATGTGGCAGCAGACAATAGCTCCATTGTAAGCCCTGCGCTCTCCTCCGTCTCCTCCCTCCATCCCCTCCTCCTCCTCCTCCTCCTCCTCTTTCCCCAGATCTATTTATTTTCACATCCTCGGCCGAGGGAGCTGTAACGACGGCCGGGTACAGAGAGTTAGAGCTAATTTGGAACAGAGCACACCAGAGAGACACACTGTCTGAGAGAGAAAGAGATGGAGAGACAGAAAAAAGAGAGGCAGAGAGGGTGAAGGAGGGACAAAAGGAGAGAGAGAGCACCTAATATGTTCGTCCGCTTCGTTCACACACACACACACACACATAAACACACTGGCGGGGCTTGTGATTGAGCGCTGTGAGCCAAACATTTGATACTACAACATAATCCCAGTATCAGTATCAGGACTGCTGGACCGCTGGGGTTTCCATAATCTCCCTTGTAATTAGTGGTTAGGGGAGTTAGCGGTTAGCTTCTTCAGCGACTGCAAGTGGATTTTCTACGCCTGTGATTCTCAAACCGCGGCCCCGGGACCCCCCACCTGAGGGTCACCGGAAAGTTCAGAGTGTGTGGATGAGGAGTGATACGTGGGGACCGCTTGTGCTGCGAATGAAGCTCGTCTGGAGAGTAACTCCTCTGTGTTTAATAAACTTTTTAATCTCCGTGATTAAATAAAAGATCTTGCATCAGAGTTTCAATTTCATAACTTCTATCTGCAGCAGGGACGCTCAGTTTGCTTTGCTCGAGGGCCACTTTTGCAAAAAGACAGGAGGTCAGGGGTCAGTCGCAGCAGCCCCATGCATGTTTTGAGATTTTAGCACGTTTTTTTTAAGGATCTAGGACATTTCTAGGATATTAGGACATTTTTTGTAGGATGTTTCCAGGATTTAAGGATGTGTCTAGGACTGAAGGACATTTCTCAGATTTTAGCACGTTTCTGGGATTTTTAAAAATTTCTAGGACTATAGGACATTTCTAGGATTTGAGGACATATATGGGATTTTAGGACATTTCTAGGATTTGAGGACATTTCTTGGATTTGTGCATGTTTCTAAAACAGAATCTATAGAATCTAGAATAGAAAATTAGGATGTTTCTAGGATTTAATGATATTTCGAGGATGTTAGGATGTTTCTAGTATTTTACGATGTTTCTAAGATTTTAGCATGTCTCCTAAATTTTAGGATGTTTCTGGGA
Source organism: Plectropomus leopardus (assembly GCF_008729295.1). Taxonomy (NCBI): domain Eukaryota; kingdom Metazoa; phylum Chordata; class Actinopteri; order Perciformes; family Serranidae; genus Plectropomus; species Plectropomus leopardus. The sequence continues at coordinate 19,510,751 of NC_056485.1, read as the reverse complement.
TTCGAAGACATCTCTAAGATTTTTGGAAGTTTCTAGGATTTTGGAACATTTCTCAGTTTTTGGACATTTCTAGGACTTCCAGGATGTTTCTAGAACTTTCTAGTATTTTGGCGCATTAGGGGCTTGGCTAGTAGCTCTGTTGGGAGGGCGGTGGATCCTCCACTGGCACTTTTTTGATAAACAAGCTCTATTTTGATGCTGTTTTATGCACACTGGCACCTTGTTTTTTGGGGTTTTTTATTGTAAACAGGAAAATGGTTGGGGGGCCACCCAGCACCTTATCAGGGGCCAGTTTTGGCTCACAGGTCATAATTTGATCATCACTGATCTATTGTCACGGCATTCAAACAAACATCTGAACCTAACAGAGGGTGACCTGAGTGCACGGGTCTTTATAAGCCTTAAATACATCTTCAATGCATCTTGTCATTGATTTCTCAAGTTTCAGGACACTTCTTTCAAAAGACAGTCCCTCATTTTGATGTCAGTGGAGAGTCCTGCCTCCAAAATCTCCTGGTTGTTCAGTTGTGTTGAGACCCAGAGTGACTGTGAATGATGCGGTCATTTTCACAGACCTCAGGCCATTCAGTGACCCCTCGTGCTCTGTGGGGACGCATCTGCATTCGTTATGTTTCTCTGACTGAAAGGAGAGTTTGCTGCTCCTTTAATCACTGACCAACCAGGAGCAGCAAGTTTTGGACAGAGAGTGAGAGATGATCCTCTGGTGACACCTAGCGGACAAAATAAATACGTGAATGTCTGACAAATCTCTGCCCTCAGGAAACTAATCAAAACTCTGAATATTCTAATAAACAGAGAAAAGTCCAAAGAAATGTCCAGAAAAAAAATGAACTTAGCAATGTTTAAGTTCCTAATTTAAAGCCCTAAAAAGGGTTTCACCGTGAGAAATAAATAAACAATTAATTCAATAATTCAGTGTTCAAAGTTGGGCCTTTTGCTATCTCAGGGTTCCTGCAGCTTAAAGAAAATAATATTTAAGGCTTTTTAAGTCTTTTTTTAAATGCCACTCAGACTGAAATTTGAGACCAAAATTCTAATAACCAAAACTGAAGGACAGTTTCATTGTGCCCAAATTTTTATTATGACAAAAACCATATTTTTGGACCAATGAGAAAATTAGATTATCATTTTAAAAGTGGAGCACATTAAAGACAATGAACATATTAACATATCATAAACCAATATTTTGTTTAGTGACAGAAATGGGAAATATGTGGCATTTTGAGAGCTTTCTTGGTGATTTTGTGTTTTTTACTCTGCATATGAGGAAGGGGAGACAGCGGGGATGATATGCAGCAAAGAGCCAAGGCTGGAATCGAACCTGCGGCCGCTGCAGCGAAGATGTAGCCTCTGTACATGGGTTGCCCGCTCTACCAGCTGAGCTACAGGGCGCCCTAAAATGTGTTTTTATCCAGATTTGCTCCTCATGCATCCATTCGCACACCGATGGCACCCTGCAAGGTGATAGTCTAACCATGGAAAGAAATTTGGGGTTCAGTGTCTTCCCCGAGGACACTTGGACAGAAGGACCTAGTGGACAGCCTCCTCTTCAGCCACAGCTGCTTTGACACAAAGATCAGAGGCCAGTTTCAAACCGGGGATTTCAGCTATTTGCAAAATGTCAAAAACTACAATCATTAACAGAGGAAGTCGTGATGAGAACACACGACACGACCAGCTGCGCGCCACTTTTCTCCGAGTCTCCTTCCGCTCGTCTGTCTGTCGTCGACCACTCCGTCCTCCTTCCCATCCCACCCCTTCATCCTGAAATCCCATGGAACAACATTCCCCAAATAATGGAGGCACACAAATAAACAAGGAGGCCTGACTTTGAGCTTCGGATCCCACACGAGAGCCCAAAAAAACACACACACAAACACACACTCATGCTATATAACTTCCTTGGCCTTGGAAAACAGAAAAACAATTAGGTAAGTGCTGAAAAGCAGGGTGTGTGTGTGTGTGTGTGTGTGTGTGTGTGTGTGTGTGTGTGTGTGTGTGTGTGTGTGTGTGTGTTCACTGACAGGCCACAGTGTCTCCTGCAGCGCCTACATGCTTGTTTACTGGCAGTGGAACCACAAAGAAAGACACACATGCATGCTCATGCTCACACTCTCACACACACACACACACACACACACACACACACACACACACACACACACACACACAGAAGCTGCTTCTGATTAGCAGACAGAGAAATACATGATGGGGAACAAAAAACAATTGCGGTGCGAAAGCAGAAGAGCTCGTAACACTGTACAGCCCTTATCAGCAAACACACACACACACACACACACACACACACACACACACTTCATTAGTCATTTAACCCTTACAGCCCGTTTTAATATTAAACACAGTTCACACTTTTCAAAATCAAATTCTAAAAAAAAATTACAAATTAATATGATTTTCTACTTTTCAATGTTTTTAATCATACATATCAAATACTCATTCATTTTCAGAATTTTTACCCTTTAAAAGACAGTTTTGCCACTATGTTTATAGATTTAAAAAAAAAACACAAAACATGAATTATTTTCAATATACTACATTTAATTTTTTTAATTTTTTATTTTTACTATCACAGCCTGGAATATTTCAGTCATTTCCAGCAGCCCTGACCGTGACAGTGCACCTAACGGAAACGGCACGTATTTTCTCCAAATGCCAAACACGGTAAATGATGACATCATCGGTGGACAATAAAAAAAAATGACAAATTCAAAGGAAAAAGCCCAGAAATAATACAAGTTGAAACAAAATAGGAAAAAGGCTAAGTTGGGTGAATACTTTTTGAATTTATTTGTGCCCTTTGGTGCACCAATTGGCATAGTTTTGCTATTTTGAAGCATCAGAAAGCCATGTGTTCACACTGTGCGAGGATAATACATCATTAATGTGAATATTTGTTATAATCTATGAAATGTGAACGTAGCAGAGATCAGAGCAGAGTTGTTTTTGCTCAGATTTTGAACCTTTTTTTAACTGTCCATCATGAGTCTGAAACTGTTAGAAGACTGTGATGCTAAATCGATGGAGCTCTTTTAACTGTATATTGTTGATATGCGCAGTGATGTGTGTCTCTGTACCTGCTTGATGGCGGTCTCTCCGATCTTGTCCGAGTGTTTCCTGATGCTCTCCAGGAAGTCTCTCAGCTGCGTCATGGCCGTTTCGCGGATCTGAGTCCTCAGTTTCGGGATGTTTTCTGCCATAATGGTGCAGAAGCGGTACTGACCCGCCCGGGGAAGGCACGTGTGCTCCAGTTGCTCCAACGTCCGCAGCGCCGGGTAGTACCTGACAAACACACACACATTTATTCAAACAGTCATCTGAGTTTTCTGTCCTCACACAGACGGTTTATCTTTTTAGGTTTGTGCAGATTAAACCCGACTTCCAGGTTACATGAAGAAACACTTGCAAAACTAACAGAAACACAGCAATAAAACAATGTTCTGGCTGTCAGATGCATAACCAAAAGCAAACAGCAACACACACACACAGAAATAACTACACTCAGATACACCTCGGGGATCTTTAGCAATACAATATCCCCCAAACACTTCAGCCCACTTCACTCCACTGCATCTCTCTCTCTATCGAGGAGCAGTCGCTGTTGGCTGACCTCTCGCTGCTCTCTGCGGGCCCAGCAACCGCAGGACAGAGAGAAGTAGAAAAACACAAACAAACGACAAATTTATGACCAACCAGACTCCTGTCTGCAGGTCAGAGCGAGGGCAGGCAGGAGAGAGAGGGCGAAGCAGCCTGCATTTCTATTCTAAATGTTCTGGCTCCATCTGGTGCCCACAGTTAGAAACAACAGTCAAGACGGTCCAAGTGCACCGTCTACTTATGCAATAACTATTCAAATACATATAAAGATCAGCTTCGGGTATGTTTTCTTTAAAGTTTTTGGCTTTTTTTTTCTTTAGAAGTTTTTGGATTTTTTT